>NC_134316.1:34320040-34627540 GCF_964195595.1 Calonectris borealis
TTAGGTTATTCTGTACTAAACACTGTGTAAACATGGAGGAAAAAGACAGTCCTTGCCCCAGAGGATTTAGATTGTTTACAAAGAAGCAGCAGATTGTGTGCATACAGCCCAGCTGAAGAGTTCATGGAAACAATGGCAGATACTTCCAGTTCTCATAAATTACGCCCTAAACAGCAACCTAATGAACATGAAGTTTGCTCTTAAATGCAGAAGTTGTCACAGGACTAATCTTCAGATTTTATATCTACCATGCATAAAGGTTACTTTTTAATATCTCTTAGATGCAGTAATTGAATTTGTGTTGCTGTATATAATGCGTAAACTGGATGAAAAGATTTCAACTTTCTTATTGTAAACCGAGTTAATAAGTAGGGCATTTTTTTATAATAGAAAACCTATAAAATTTACAAGTTAGATAAGAGCTGAGAAACGAGTTAAGAATGCTATTTTCACGGATTTTTTTTTCAAGGTAAATGGATTTTTCAATAGCAAATCTATTTTTAAAAGGAGTTGAAGTCTGCATCACATCCAAATTAATATTTACCATGCTTTAAAAATAAGGTAGATATTTCAAGAAGCGTAGGAAGTAAATAAATAAATAAATAAATAGGATTGTCAAATATAGTTCATGCAAAACCGTTCCAAGGAAACTTGTGAGTTTTACAACCTTTTGGGCAATTGTTTTCTCATTTTAAAAATTTCCATAGAAACAGTTATATGTAAATGGGAAGTCTAACTAAATAAACCTAGATGTGAGCTAGAATAAGAAGTGATGTAATTTTGTTCAATTTTCACATTAAAAACTGCAAGAGAAACTCCAATTACATTGAGAAGATATTCGTGAAAGTCCTGAAACTTATTGGACTAATACATCTAGACATTTTCTTCCAGGCTTCTGAATTGATTCAGTTCAGGGAAATGCAGTACAGTTAGCATTCAACTTTAATTGCAATGAGGTGACAACATACTGGGTAATGAGTTGTTTATGAGTTGTAGATGTGTTTACAATGAGTTGACAATGTGTTGGATAAAGTGTTCTTCTAAAGTTGTAGATCTATTTACAGTGAGCAGTGGGGGAATGTTCATTAGTTGTCGATTTGTTTGTTTACATTGTTTTCGATTTGCAATTGCTATAAAACAAATCGCAGGCTGATGAAGGATGATTGTTTGTGTGCTTTAATGATTTACTGTAGTAGCTTGTCTGAAAAAGTACTTAACTCTGCTTCATCTGTCAGTTCCCACTGCAAAAGCTCCCAGTCACAATAGTTTTATTAGCACAGCATGGGCCATTTGTAAGAACATTATGCATCTAAAAAATCTCAGTGCTTTCCTGTTCAGTCTGTTGTATTTTGGCTGGCTGAGCTGAACAGAATTCCTTCTGCTCTGTACCAGTTTATACCTTTTAATATGCTCCAAGATGTACATTTGAAGCTATACATATACCGTCCCTGGAAATTCTTTCCCCGCTACCTCTTCAGTAATGTTGCATGCTTAAAGTTATACTGCTGTCTACTATTTCTTACTGCTGCTACCTTCTCAAAAACAGCTTAAAAAAAAAAAAAATCTACAATCAGGATATGCTGGGTTACATGACATGAAGAAAAACAAATACACACTGGAGGGTATTGGCTTTTTGGTTACAGAAAATCTTTCAACAGTTTACAGCAATTTGGCAAGATATACATTGTAACACACTTTGTTACTTCAGTCTCTGTACAGTTAATAATTTTTGTTCAAAACATACATAAAAAGTAATTTTTGGTTGTTTTGTTCCCATGCTAGTTTTTCCCGGTTACATTTCTTGTGGCCCAGAACAAGCGTGTTTCACAGGTTTTCTCCTTGTTATTTTCAAAGAACATTACATTACATATTCCACACTCACCCTTTTGTCTTCCCTCGCTATGCTTCACTGTGCCCAATGGCAATTCCTGCAAAACAGTGATCATGTTGCAATGATTAGGACAGGATTTTCATGAAGCCAAATTTGGGGTTTTCAGCTAAACTGGAAGCAGCATTGACTCTCAAGAGAAATTGAGACAGTTTCTAGCTCTGGATTCACAGAGAAAGTACGAACTAAACAAACTAAAAATGCACTAATCCTGATTTTAGCCATCAGCTCATGGCAGTCTTGACACATATTCCTATCACAAAGAATCTGCATTGGGGAAATTTCAGAGGAAAATATGCACCCTCTTGGTTGCAAACAGTAGCTTTACTTATTTGCACTGGCAATTTCCACCACAATAGCTACCTCATATTAAAGCAAAACACAATATTGATGTAACCCAATATGATAATATCCAGAATTTCCAGACCCCTATGTGAAATTACCAAAATCTCTGGTTGTGAAAATGTACTTCATCAGCACATCAGCACTAACTCTGTCCATTGGAAAGAGGATGGTGAGCTTCATGCCTTCTCACGTCACATCCCATTACAGAGACAGGACAGTGGTGCCGAGGAGATTGAGAGGAGCCTTTATTCTGTGCAGCAAGTATGGAGTTTGAAAGTGCTGGGAGAGGTGGGAGAGAAACTATGGGAAGGTCAAAGACAGCTTTTCCAGCTGCACAAAATTTGTGCGGGTAAATACAAAGTGTGGGCACAGACACGCTCTAATGAACTAAATGGAAGTTTTGCTACTCATTTTGTTCTGGCAGCAATGGGCCAGATTCCAGTTTTTTAGTATTAAATGCTACAGAGGCAGGTAAGCTGAGCTCAGCATTTCAGCATCATTATATCTCTCTGGGGAAAATAATACCATTCTGAAAAATATGAAGCTTTCATCCCCATTTTTGCCAGACTAAAAAAAAAATTTAAAAAGTTCTTAAAACGAGCAGCTGATATTTCTGCATCTTTTAAGTATGTGTTTTTGACTCTGTGGCCTTCCCACTCCTTGGGGAGCAAGGCTTGGCCACACTGGGAAAAGAGGGAAGAGAAGATTGATGAGACATTGGCTAGACTCTTCCATAATTCTGTCCCACAAAACCAGGAGTGGGCAAAGAGCTAATCCATCTACATTTTTATGTTGCCTGGGCTTTCTCATCATATCAGTCATGATGTTAATAACTGAAGCCAGGAGGCTGGCAAGCTAAAAAAACATAGGGGCAGCATATCAGCTGTGCACACCTCTATATGGCTGTAGACCTCAGCTGGCTTTGTGATCTCCTCACCTTTTTGAGGAGGAAAAAAAGAAAGAGAGATCAGCAGAAAAAAGAAAAGTAACTTCTCTCCAAGTGGAAACTTTCCTAGGCATTTCAGCAACTAAAGTTTGCCTTTTTCTGTGAATGACCTCAGAATTAGGAATGTTGTCCATGTTGATGCTGTGTGAAGTCTGCATTTTTTTTTATCCCATTAATAAATAATGCCTCTATAGAACCCTGAAGATTAAAAAAAAAAAAAAAAATTTTATCATTATATTGTCTATCATTGATAATTAGCAGCATGAACATTTGACTTCAATAAAATACACTTAGTGAAACTTTGCAATATGCACATTTGTCCAGAATAAATAATACTATTGAATTTAATGTACTTTTCTATTGGCTTATTGGGGGCAAATTAGTATCGTAAGACATGTATATGTACATGATCTTCCACAAGTATAACATTTAAAACTAGAATATATTATTTTTATACCTCTATATCACATTATAGTACATTTATACTATAATGGGAAATAGTATATTTTTAAAAGATCCTAGCCCTATATAAATATTATTTAATTTAAAAATAAAAATGTCCTTTTATACATAATATTTTCTATGATATGGTAAAAGTTCTTATTTTTTCAGTTACTTTTTATGTGATGAGATATTATCCTAATTACAGCAAATGGAAAATATTACTACAAAATCAGCTGCAAAGAAACTGAGAAACCTAGTTCAGGATTATTTTCTCTCACTGGGAAGTACTTCAACATATAAACTGTTGCTTTTCACATTAGGAAATAAACAAATAAACAAGGAAATAAAGCAGATTGTTATGATAGACAATTAGGGGCAATTTTCTAAAACATGAATGGGAGGCACTCATAGAAATCCCATTAACGAATAATCGAAGCTGTGGGTATGCATCCATTCACACTGTTTTTGAAAATATACCCCAGGATGAATAATTTTCATATATACAGTAAGTTCACAGCTGATGCTTTATTGTCCACTGAGCCATCATTGTCCTCAGCCGGGAAATCAGCTATGCACATGTTTTTCCATCAAGAAGTAAGGTAGAGTTTTTATTTACTAATACGCAATGCCAGAAAACTTTGAAAGGAATTTTAATGATATTTGCAAATTACTTGATTCTAAAACTCACCTAGCAGCAAAGAATACAGAGAAGGTAATAGAGAAACTGCTGTTCATGTCATTTTCATAGCTTTTTACATATTCATGTTCCAAAAGGATTTCTTTCACAGAAGCTCATGCTCATCTAACCAGACACTTTGTAAGTAAAAATGCATGAAATTTAAAGCAGCTTTTCTTACGGACGTTTTTTTTATGGCTGAGTGTTTTAGCAATCCAGCAATGGTAGACACCTATAAATGTATAATGTGATGGATTAGATTGTAATGCAGTCTGGATGTATATGGAGGTGGTGTTTGCCCTTCAGTGCAAATCCCTTTTAATGTCAAAAGAAATCTGTTGGAATTAATAGTGCATTGTCCAGGCAATAGGTAAAACGTTACAGTAGTTTTTCCTTTGAAAAAGAATCTAATCTTGCTCCTAATTATAACAACTATGACAAAGGATAAAGCTACTTCTAATAAGGAAATAGTAAGAAAATAAAAATATTGGTGCCTTGGTTAGGTTTGGAATCCTGGTTTGAACCTGATTTTAAAATAGGAATTTTAAAGAATTTGTTAAAGGAGCTTTGCTCTCTTCATGGTTTGTCAAAGCACATTGTAAAACCGGCAACAAACTTGCACCTTACACAGATACGCATGAATTTGGGGCATGTCAACCTGGGGAACTTGGGAAAGTTAAACCAAAATAGCTGAAAGGTGTGAATGTAAAGCATGTTATGTAAAGTGCTTTTACAGTTCTGTGTGAATACGTTCACTGAAAACCAAAATGCTTTTGTAGCTTTTCAGCAATAAGACAACTTTGTTTCTCTGCAGGGCTCAAAGGCACTTTAAACTGAGATCTACATTCACGTGGTTACGCAGCTCAGTTCAGCTTTTCTGAGAATCTTCTGGTAAGTGCATCCCTAGTTCAAACACTAAATTAGAAATTATTATTTAACAGAAGAAAAACCCACAATTTGTTTAACTTCTGTGTAACCTATCTATACTTTAAGACTATTCATATGTTTGAAATGAGGAACATACTTGAGTATCATGCTAGATTTCAATGAGCTTAAGAATAGCTCAGTGGAACCCTCAAGATAAAAAGAAATAGGTAGGTAAATACAAGAGAATACACCAGAATAGTGCCTTAAATAAACATAATGTATTAACAGTGCAACATTTTAATGGATCTTCAAGCAAGCCACTGATGCTTAAATGGCCCCCATTGAGCATATTAGACCCCAAAGTACCTATCTGTTCATTAGACTCAAAGGAGGATTTCCACAACATTCTGTTCTGTAGGAACTGATATAAAATGCCCTTTCCTTTTTCCAGGTATCACTGTCATCATGATTTTACTTACACTGCTTGATTTAAAATAAAATCAATATTTTGTTGTAATATTGCTTAACTAAGGGGATATGTTTTTCATTTTTGTGAATAAATCCTCCTCTCCTGATAGCATGAAGGACCTTTCAGCAGCCCTCAGTGCTAAAATAGCAAATATATATAAATGTCTTTACTTACCTTTTTTCCTAGGACCACCCACATATTTATGAGGATTTCCAATGATTTACATCACTGGGAAAATACTCTGGGAAATAATTTCTCTGCCAGGATGTGTTGGGGAAAAGAATGCACATGAGTCCCACAGTGATGTGCAAGAGTGATGTCCCCTTGTGATGTCTCCACTGAAAAACAGTGCACAAGGAAGTCTCATAAATGACTCAATACCACTGGTCCCAAACATTCTGCAAATAAAAAGTTCCTGCACTGTCTCAAATTCCCCCAGATTGTTAAGAAGAAAGATATTTTAAAACATAAAAAACCTCTTAGTTTTTCCGTATTCTGGTTTTAGTTTCAAAGTTTTTCCATGATGGTAAAAATCTTCCTTCAAAAGCAAGAAGATAATTAATAATTTCATCTTACAAATGGCTTATATTTAAATTCCTTGTGGCTACAAATCTCAAAACAATAAAATTAAAAAAAAAATCCTCAACAGATATTTGGATTAGAGAAAAAGACGTAAGTGCTCATCCAGCTCCCTTAAACTTGAAAAATTAATTTTCTCCCAAATTAATTTACAATAATCTTATATTACCTCTCTAGTATTATATCCAAAATTTTCAGATGAAAACAAGTTATCCATATTTCTAGTGCATGCAGTTTCTGTTAGCATATTAATTGGCCATTGTATTTATTTGAACCAAGCTTGTCCCAAAATATCATATCATCATATTTTGATATTCATGTGATATTTGAAAAGTCACAAAATGTCATTTTTTGGAAAAGGTTCTTCTGGGATATGGAGAGAATTATCCATTACTATAAAGTCACAGAAGGGCAAGAATGGTAATATAATGGTAAGAATGCAATCTATGCATTCAGGCTGCATAGAATGAATGGCAATGAATAGTTTAAATCCTTTTTTACTAACTTTTCAACCTTAAAAAAAGATCTTTCTCCAGTACTTCATTAGTTATTGAAAATATCTTTTTTTTCCCAACACAAATCCCTTCAAAATACAAGTTATATTCAAGCTGCCTGTCAAGTATTACCTACTGTGAGTGCCAACAAGATATTTTCCTCTCTTTTCTAATTGGGTAACACAGCTAATTACTGTTGTCTGTGGAATCATGTTTGATTGGCAGCTTGAATGTAAACGGAAACCAGAATTTCAGATGATATTGTATAAACATTTGGAGTAGGGATATGCAAGCAGTGAAACTTCAACCAAGGGAAATTTATATGCTAGATAATAAAAGCTACCTGTGTTTCATGGTTATCTAATCTCTGATAACAATTCTTTAAAAATATATGAATTCCTACCAAATGCCCACAATACTTTCCAAAAATGCTTTTTGGCAAATTATTCATCAGAAAAATCGGAAATGTATTGGAAATTACACAAAAAACATGAAAACCACATGTCAAAGTAACCACATGTCTTTGGATACACTTTAAAGAGCTTCTAGATCAAGTCTATAAAAAGTTAAGGAAACAGAGATGTAATGCATAGGACAATAGCATAAGAATGAGAAGATGTTAAAACTAAGTTTGAGAATGTCTCTTAAAATACTGTATACAAATTAATTTCAGAAGTACTAGGATTACTTAGAGAAGGGACCTGCATTAGGTCATGAACATTATCAATATGTCAGATTTCATAGTTGTACTCCAGAATTGTCTCTCCAAGTTTCCTTAATCTGTCTATCATTTTTGATCTTAAAAAAGAAAAGTATTAAGTGTGTTACACATAAACACCCAGGTCAAAAGACAAGATACTTGAGACTGGAGAAGGAGGAGGAGATTGAGTCCTGATTTTTTTTCCCCCAACGTATTAGGTTTGTGTGGCAAGGTTTTGGTGGGAGGGGGCTATAGGGGTGGCTTCTGTGACAAGATGCTAGAAGTTTCCCCTATGTCCAATAGAACCAGTGCCAGCCGGCTCCAAGATGGACCCGCCACTGGCCAAGGCCGAGCCCATCAGTGACAGTGGTAACACCTCTGGGATACCATATTTAAGAAGGGGAGAAAAAATAACTGCACAAGAGAAACTGCAGCCAGAGAGAGGAGGGAGAATATGTGAGAGAAACTCTGCAGACACCAAGGTCAGTGAAGAAGGAGAGAAGGAGGTGCTCCAGGCACTGGAGCAGAGACCCCCCTGCAGCCCAAGGTGAAGACCATGATGAGGTAGGCTGTCCCACTGCAGCCCATGGAAGTCCACAGTGGAGCAGATATCCACCTGCAGCCCATGGAGGACCCTATGCCGGAGCAGGTGGGTGGGCCCAAAGGAGGCTGTGACCCCATGGGAAGCCCGCGCTGGAGCAGGCTCCTGGCAGGACCTGTGGACCCGTGGAGACAGAAGCCCACGCTGGAGCAGGTTTGCTGGCAGGACTTGTGACCCCGTGGGCGACCCACACTGGAGCACTCTGTTCCTGAAGGACTGCACCCCGTGGAAGGGACCCACACTGGAGCAGTTCATGAAGAACTGCAGCCCGTGGGAAGGACTCACATGGGAGAAGTTCATGGAGGACTGTCTCCCATGGGAGGGACCCCACGCTGGAGCAGATGAAGAGTGTGAGGAGTCCTTCCCCTGAGGAGGAAGGAGCAGCAGAGAAAACGTGTGATGAACTGACCACAACCCCCATTCCCCATCCCGCTGCGCCCTTGGGGGGAGGAGGCAGAGAATTTGGGTGTAAAGATAAGCCTGGGAAGAAGGGAGGGATGACGGGAAGATGTTTTTAAGATTTAGTTTTTATTTCTCATTACCATACTCTGACTGATTGGTAATAAATTAAATTAATTTTTCCCCAAGTCAAGTCTGTTTTGCCCATGATGGTAATTGATGAATGATCTCTCCCTGTCCTTATCTTGACCCACAAGCCTTTTGTTATATTTTTCTCTCTCCTGTCCAGCTTAGTAAGGGGAGTGATAGGATGGCTTTGGTGGGAACCTGGCATCCAGCCAGGGTCAACACACAACACCCAAAAAGTTTTATTCATGAAAAACAGAACAATGCAAAAGCCAATAGAAGGGATAAATATCTGCCCGAAACATTTATTTTGCAAACTGATGTTCTTACTTCCTTCACCTTTTCTTTATCTAGTGCTTTACCAAGTTAGCTTAATGACTGCTCTTCAGATTCCAGACATTTATTTGAATGCTCATATTTCATTTAATGAAGGCATTTGGGGAATGTTCAGAATTACAGTTGACTCATAGTAAGTCCTGCTGGACAATTCTAACTACTTCAACCTGGAACCAAGAACCTGTTAAAACGGTGAGTTCTTTTTCAGAAGAAATTTGGAAACCCTCTTAATTCCAAATTTTTTATATGATCATTTGTTTCCACCAAAAGTATACAGCAAAAGATCTTTTTAAAGTTTACTCTCAGGCTTTTGTGTTCATGAAACTCACTTCTCTAAATTGCATATTTGAAGAAGAGAAGAGAAAAACAGATATACCATTTAAATAATTTTTTTAAAAAAGAATATTTCTATCTTATAAAATGTTTCAAAAAACACAAAATAAAATAAAACCACAATTCCAAATGAAGCCTTGATTTTGTTGAAGTTGTATTTTTCTAACAGAAAAACATCATTGTAAAATGCTCTGTTGAGTCTAACAGACATGGAAGTTGCAGTTTTGAGTTGTAATTGCCAATCGGAGGGCTGAGCAGTGATATTTTTGTTAAAATTTGTTCATTGAAGCTAATTCTAAAGGTTCTGCCTGATTGTTGTGAAGGATTATTTTTCCAGAGCCAAATGATTCTGTGCCTTATACTCCACTATACATAGGGACAACCACGTTCTAGAATATCACGCATTGTCTCTTGAAAGACATCATTTGGGAACAATAGCATCTGGCAGTAAATGATGCAAAACATGACTTTATGTGGCAATTCAGGCATTGAATGCTGTTCTATTACTTTGAATGGCAATTGCAGTTATGAGTGAAATTTTTGAGAAGCTGAGATACTGCAGAATATTGCATGATTTATCCCTTGTGCCTTCTTTCCTTCTTTCAGCTTGGCTGAATAGTTCTACTATCTGAACTGAAGTCCTTGATTTATTCACAAAGTAGGGAGCTCTCACATTGAATTATTCTCTCTGGCCTGTAACGCTTGCTTGTGATTTGGCATAATTTGTAGGACAAAAAAAAAACAACTGTCGTTGTCTTACGTGTAAACGATCAGTTGCCTTTGTTATAGATCTTTTTGCATATGTAAAATTGCAAAAGCATATATAATTTTGATAGCTGTACATTAAAATTAAACATTTTTCACATATTACATGTGCAGTTACATAATGTTTATTTCTGAAAACACAAATCTTTACTTTACTGTGGTTCAATACAGTCTCATGACACCACCCGTTTTTAAAGTTTGTATCATGCATTATTGTTCTTGGATAATTATTTTCCTATGGATAGGTTTACCTCCTGGTTTTGTAAATTTAACACACCATGTGGCTTTAAGCTTTTTAGCTCAATGCATATTTTTGATGCAGTAGTCTAGATGGCATTGCTGGGAATTGAATTAAAATGTGAATATATGGAAAAAAACAAACTGATTTATTAAAGGCCAACAATTACATTATATAATGACTCAGCCGAGCAACAGAAGTTAATGTGATATATCTCTAAGAAGTGAATCTGCTTTCATGACTGGAGGCAGATAGCTCAGCAGGAGGAGGAAGCACATGGGAATAGCTCACTCGCAACAGTCAGCAGCAGCTGGTACGCTGCATCTAAGGAGACTGCAGAGGGGATTCCTACCACAATGTGCAGAACAGAACCATGACCACCTAATCTGCAAAATGCCTCCTAAGCATAGACTCACAAGGAGACCTCAGACCTAAAAAGCACTACCCTTATTTGCAAGAATTTTTCTCTGTAAAAGTCTTAAGCATATCACAGGGTTCACAGTCCTGCCCTGCTCTGAAGAAGGGCCAAATCCCTCTTCCATTCCCAAATAAGATGTGTGTCCAATTGCCAACAGCATGTCTGGTCAGAGGTTTGGATACTGCTCTATGCCAACTAGTTGTTTAAAAAATGCATCACCGGAAAGGAAATTAAATTCCAGCTTTTCACACTATTATTGTCACTGACCTTTAGGACAACAGCTACAGGCCATTTTCTGCCATCTTTGCATAAAAGCTTCTTACTGCTTTTATTGAGCATTAGAAAGAGTTAAAAAATGCAAAATAAATATTTTAGTTTATTGATATTTAAAAAAAACTTTGCTGTATCACTAATAAAATCTTAATACATAATTTGTACTCTAGAGATGGTTCATATTAGGCTATATCTTGGTCTCTGATCCAATTGTAGTTGATGCTTATATCAGCAACAGATATATCCTCAATATAGATGTTCTACTTCCTTCCTCCTTCTACACTCTTTCTTATCCATACGGTGTCTCAGAACTTCTTTTTATACACAAATAGTAATACAGATTCTACCGGACCTGACTTTCTCTGTCATATAGCAAAAGCCATTTGGAGGGGCTAAGTGACATCGTATTACTCAGCGTAATAAATATCAACTGCAAGATGAGCTGACTGGTACTGACACTGCAATAAATAAAAGGCAGAAAATTTAGTGAACCTCGCAGTTTATGAAAGGGGAAATCTTTAGAATGCAAAGTTAGACCTTGTTACCTGGCAAGAAGACTCAGGGCTGATGAATGCATGTAAGTTTTACAACTATGGGAGGAGGCCAATTGCTTGCAAATTTATTAGCTGATAAACATTAAACTTCAACAACCTTGTCTATTAAAAGTAGGAATGGAGAAATTAAATATCGTATTGCTGAAACCTGTCATGTTTAAAATCTTTTACAGAGCAGAAGTAAAAGGTTTAGTTAGTCTCAAACACTTTGACTTACATTCTTTTACATCCGCTACTACTTCTTTTTTTATAAAAGGAATTGGATTTTCTTTGTGGAGTATTTAACCCATGATAAAAGCAAAGAACACATTTGGAAACCATTTTTGACTCATCATCTAGGAAGCCTCCTAGATCAGACATCCTCTGAACAAATCTCTGTATACAAAATACCAGCACTATGATTTCTGCCTCTCTCCATTACAAAAAAGGATAATAATTTATTTAAAGTTTTTATGCTTTGGAAATATCAAGACTTTAATAAGATACCATCAAGTCAACCAATGCAAACATTTAGTTTATATAGATATTCTCTATTTGCAAACTCATAAGTATTTGCTTGAGTTCTGAACATGAGTTCTGAACAGTGGAACAACCCTTAGACAAATAGTTAAATAAAATGAAGGTCATATAATATTCAAGGAAATAATTCAACAAGACATTCAAGAAAAAATTTACTCCCAAACATAAGGTAAGATTTGCGTTTCTGGCTGGCTGATCTAGCCACTTTGGGAAGCATTTTTGCAAATATCAATCTGAAATACAATTCATTTCATTGTATTTGCTCACAACTCACTTTTTCATTTGATCATTCTATTAGGAAACTTACTTATTGGAATAGTCACAGAAGTTAAAGGAAGACAAAGTACATGTTTACGGTCTGTGGTTATCTAAATAGGACTTGTTTTGGAGTATTGTTTCATCTTGCAGACAGAAGCCTAATGTCCAATGATTGAAGGTGGAAGTCAGTAAAGTGCAAACTGGAAATAAAAGGCAATTTTTGATGGCAAGGACAATTAACTATTGCAACAGCTTTCCAAGGGATACAATTAATTTTTTCATCACTCGTTGTCTTTAAATCAAAATGGGTGAGTTTCCAAAAGATATTTTGTTATGCCTCTGTGGGTTATTGTTTGCTACAGGAAAACTGGATTAAATCTCTGATCTTTTTTGTGCAAGTCAGACAACATGATTATAACGGCACCTTCAAAATGCATTAGTGTATTCATTTACCCTTCTAAAATTCGAACTAATATTAACAGGGCTTTTTAAAATTTTGTTTCTGTTTTGTGGTGTATTCTGGTCTAAAAATGAATGCTATGTTTGTGACATTGATAGAGGCAGCATTCAAACACCATCATTTTGTTTTCTATAATCACTCAGACACCAAACAGGGAGAGGTTTCCACCTTCTCCCTTGTTGCTGTATCAGCCACAGGTAATTTGTAAATAACAGTGACCGGCTACGCTAAAGTTTGTCCTTGTAACAGAAAGGAGACAGCTGAGGAAAGGAGGCGGGGGACGGGGAGGGGGGAATTCTGCACACTCAGTGGCAGTTTGGGAATCTGTCTGTGTCAAATTATCGTTTCCATTTTGTCTTGTGATTGTAACCTTCATTGCAAATAAGAGCATTCATCCTGTAGCAGCATCTTGACACCTAGTGAGGGAACTATAATAGTCTATGACAGAGCAATCAACAGCTTTCAGTACTGTGTGGCTCTTACTTACTAGAGCAATGACATTCAAATTGGTAGAGCCATTAACTATGAATAACTACGGAGGCAATGAGGAGGACAACGATGGCAAAGGTTTAGAGCTGAAACATGGACATTTTCCTGCCCACTTCCAACTCTTAGCACATAATCCAGATGGGAAGAAAGTCTTAAAAACAAATTCTTCCCTGAGCAAGGCAGGCCAACTAGCAGAGACAATAAGATCAGGCAATGCACCACAGGGGATTTGCTTGATCTAAGTCAGATGTTGATCAATCTTAGGACTCCCAAGTGTAGCAACATCTAGTCCTATAGACCACCAATCAAGAAAATAGTGTTCTTCATACAACCAATGTTACTGCAAATATCCCTACTAAAGAAGATAAGAAGAGGTGTTGAGGAAATGGTTTTTTTCCTGCCAATTCTCATTAATTTTGCTGCTTCCATGACAGCAATAAGGTTTTTTCCCCCATATAATTGTCACAGCGAAGCAACTCACTTCATCAGAACACATTACAGCTCAGTGCTGGGGAGAAGGGAAGTTTCAAAACTAAAAATGGCTAACCACTGTGTAACATTCTGTCTTCTGCCTGTTGATGTAACTGGAAAACCCCATCTTAAGTATGATTGGAGCTTTATATAGTCAAATATACATTTGCTCAAAGTAGCTCACTTATACATTTCTGTACTACCTTTACTATTACGTATGTAAGATAGTCTAAAGAAACAGGCAGTATATCGTATAATCAAAGCTAATTTTATTTTGAGTCAAGTAACCCATGCCATTTTTTTATTAACTTTGTCAATTACATTTATTAATTGGGAATTTAGCGTGTGATGTGCAGCAAAATGGTTGAAATGATCATTTTTGAATACTGAATACATAACTCATAAACAGATGGTGACTGTTGAAAACCATATATAAATAAAGTGTAAAATAACTTATTAATTAGAAAACATTCCCATATAAATTCCTTTGCCAATATGCCAGCAAAGTTGCCATCTATAGGCTTGTTTAAAATGAATTTTCTTGTAAATGTGATTTATAATTGTATAATACTAAGAATTACTGCTGACACTCTGTCCTGGTTTTGGCTGGGATGGAGTTGATTTTCTTCCTATTAACTGGTACAGTGCTGTGTTTTGGATGTAGTGTGAGAATAATGTTGATGACACACTGATATTTTGGTTGTTGCTAGGTATTGTTTACGCTAGTCAAGGACTTTTTATCTTCCCATGCCCTGCCAGATGTGCAGGAGCGTGGGAGGGAGCGTGGTCAGGACGGCTGGCCCAGCTGGCCAATAGTCTATTCCATACCATATGATGTCATGCTCAGCATATAAGGCTGGGTGAAGAAGAAGGAGGTGGGGCGTTCGGAGCGATGGCGTTTGTCTTCCCAAGTAACCGTTACGCGTGATGGAGCCCTGCTTTCCTGGAGATGGCCGAACACCTGCCTGCCGATGGGAAGTAGTGAATGAATTCCTTGTTTTGCTTTGCTTGCGTGAGCGGCTTTTGCTTTCCCTATTAAACTGTCTTTATCTCAACCCACGAGTTTTCTCACTTTTACCCTTCTGATTCTCTCCCCCATCCCACCCGGCGGTGGCGGGGTGTGTGAGCGAGCGGCTGCATGGTGCTCAGTGGCCGGCTGGGGTTAAACCACGACACACTCTCCATTTTCAGCTGAAGAAACAGTAATAAAGTCATCAAAGTCCATGAAAATATCTTCTTCTTAGATGTATTAGGAAAAATCATTATTTAGTGCTGCATAGATAGATGACATGAAAAAGCAAATTGCATAGGTTGCATAATTGTTGCATAATTGCATAGGTTCTGAAGCAGCACTTTCTGTAAAACAGGATAGACCACATTATAGCAGGACTACAAGCAAATGCAAAATTAGGCCACTTAGATTTAGAAAATATATTTTATTTTTCACAAGGAAAATATATGACAAAAGTACTGGTGTGATTGGAATAAACCACTCTCCATTGTTACACTAAGTCAGACTGCCTTTCCATGATGTTATGAAATTGCTGGTTTTCAATTTCTTTCTCCTTCTGCACTAAATCTCTCCCTGATGCACCACCAGTGAAATCAGCAGAGTTTTGCCAGGGATATAGTGAACTCATTGCCTTTGAAAACTGTGTTTTGACATGTTAAAACCTCATTTACAAACTAGTATGTCTTTCTCAAGTTTCTTAGCAATATTTCCACTGAGACCTGAATATGCACAGAGGGCTTTTTTCTGGCTAAAGAACCAGAAGAAAAGGAAACTCTCCTCCTTGGATCAACAGTCCCTACTGAGGAATCCGTCCATTCAACTGGCTTGACCAATTAGCCATTTCAGACTTAACCATTTCCTTTTTGAAAAATGACAAGTTCTTTAATTCTGCAAATCCACTGGACAAGTATACCTAAGAATATCAATATACAAAATATATGAGAAGCAAGACGACCATTTTAGAATCATATTCTTCCAGTCTAGTCAGTGCCTCCCTGCACCTTTTCTACTATTAAAAGTGAGAAGATGACAGTGGAAAGTGGATGGTGGCTGGTGGTGTGTCCTGAAAATTAACTATTGTCTTACATTTACCACATCACAAAACCTCTTTAGTATAAAAAGATGGACTAAATTATTTCTGAACAGTTCCTGAATTATTCGACATCTGATCAGTTCAGAACAGTAAGGGGCATAATTTGCATTTTTGGGTATCAGGTCTACAGTTAGCCCACATATCACAAAATTATTTATTTCTGCCATTATTCCTTCTCTTTAACATATATCTGTGAAAGCGTACTGGTGGCATCAAACCCTGATGTATCTGATGTGGAAAAAAAATCTCTCACTGTTAATACTGTAGTACTGATCAGAGGCCATACCCTGACTGGGTCAACCTTTTGCAATGTGCTGTAGGTTTGTACAGAAAAAGGCCATCATTGCCCTTATGAATTTACAAGCTCTTCTCACTGGAACCCAATGTGTCTGGTGAGAAGAACAGGGTCATCTCCCTTTCAGATTTCTGAAAGAACTGTACATGAAGTTACAAGTCTGATACTTTTAGAAGAAAATTAACAAGTGTGATACCATTTGATGGGAAATGGGGAAAGGAAAACTTTATGAAAGATTTGAAGGGAGAGCTAAAAATTTAGAAATAAAACATTAGTAGGTTAAAAAGCAACATGGGTTTACCAAAGCTATATTCTGACAGGATAACCTAAAAAGGTAACCTACCTGATAGACAAAGGAAATGTAGTGGACCTCATCGTCATGAAAACATATAATCCTACACTGCAAGATATTTGTCAGACTGGAGAAGGGACAAAGATTATCAAGGAAATGGAAAGCCTGTCTTATGAGAGCAGTCTTTTGAGCACAGCCTTTGAAGCTGAGAGGAAATATGATTGCTGTCTACAAATATATCAGGGTATACATACCAATGAGGGAAAAGAACCATTTAAAGATACAATGCATTTAAAGAACAAGTGCTGATGCCAAAATCCATTTAAACTAGAAAACAGTATAAGGTTTCCAGCTGTCAAAACAGTGAAGTTCTGGGACCATCTTCCAAGGGGAGAACATGGGAGAGTAACTTACCAGGAAGTTCATTACATTTCTGAAGGAAGCTAGATAATGCAGTCCCTGCAGGAGAAAGGGCTCCATGCAGTTAATTAGGAGGTTTCTAGTTTTACTTTCTGAACAAAAAGGAAAAGAGGAAGAAATCCTGCTAAATTTGGGAGCCATGTTTTTAAATTTCTTAAATTAAATATTTTTAAATTATAATTGGAATTATTCCTTCACACATACATATTTCAGCAGCTTTTCTAGATACTTCTATTTAGAATTCAAGGTTCTTCTTCCCATCCGTTATTCCCCCCCCGCCCCAAGAAGATACCATATAAGTATCTGAAAGAACTTACTTTTAACTGGAAAATCTCTCTCTTTCCCTAGTTCCAACACTTGTATTAATAGGAAAAAAGAACTTCAGTTGCTGGAAGCTGTGTTGAATGCAGGACTTTGCTGCCATGATAGTTTCTGTTCACTGAGGCTGTCCTGACCTCATCCTTGGTGGTGAAAAATCTCGTTTCATGGACTTTTTTCAGATTCCAGAAATGAGCTGAACTCCTGTGAGCTAATCTACCACTCAGCAGACTTTGTAACACATTAAATATAACCTGTTTGTGTTGCTTGGCCTTTACCTTTAGCTGACTTGCTTCTTACTCTATAAAGGCACAAAATTTTCAACAAAGTTAACCACGAGGTCATTGCTAAAAGTGCAATTGGTTTGTGTTAGAGCATAAGTAAAATTCACGTGTTATGGACAGTATGTTTCCTGAGCTGTTGAATGCCGTCGCTGAGGGAGGTGTGGAGGCTGCCGGTACCAGCAGCTGATGTCACGTGCGGGTAGTAAGACATACTCCTCAACGTGGCACCCCTCTCCTGCTGGAATTTGCAACGGATGGGTGAAATAGTTAGTCTCAACAGAATTTCAGCTGGAAGGATTTTTTGTGTTTTTACAATTGTGACATTATGGTATATGAAATATATGCAGTGTGGGCCTTGCTTGACACGCTATTAATACTATTATTGTTACTTGTACTATACTTTTGACTTAAGCTTTGCCCCTGCCTCGAATAAGACCCCATTACAATAGGCACTGTATAAACATGTAACTTAATGGACCTCAAACAAAGGGGAGTCAGTTGAATAAAGGAAAACAAAAAACAAAACAAAACAAAGCAAAAAATTACTTTTAAAATTCCCTTATTGGTTCATTGTTCTTCCTCCTAGTGATTAGCTTTTCCACAGACCCTTACAAATTTCATTGCCTTTGCTAGTTTTAAGAACTTGCTCCAGGAGTCTTAATTCTGTGGGGAAATCTTCCGTTTGAATGCTATTCTATAACACTTTGAAAAAGGTTATTTTTAAGAGCAAGTCTTGTAATTTGCAATGCTTTCTTTTTCTCATGGCATCTATTCAAATACTCTCTCTAGTTACCATTGTTGTCATGAATCTAGGTTTTCTACTTAGCTTCTCTGTTTGTTACCTAATAGCCAAGACAAGAGGGAAAATAATTTCTTGACTATGATGACAATAACAGACATGTAACATCTCAACCATATTGAATTGCATAAGTAGCCAAATAATCCATCCTTATCCAAATAGTCTTAAATATTGCTAAAGGTTTGATTTAAACAGACTCAAGACTGTATCTGCTTCTTTAGCAAAGTCTCTCTAAAACCAGCATTCCATGTCCTGGTAATTTTTGGTTTGAAAGAATATATGTCTTTATGCAAATATCTTTCAAAAACTGCTTGACCAAAATGGCTTGCAAGGAGGTTTAGGATTCACTTCACACATTCTGAAGCTATAACATTCTGACATATTAGTTCAGTTGGGTTCTGAATGGTTCACCAGTCTTCATTTTCCAGCAACTCGATGTTTATGGCATGTGCTCAATTGTTTTAGGGCATGACTAAAAAGTGTAAAACTGGTCTATGAAATCACTAGTCCAGAAAAAATTCTCTGCTCTGTTGAATTCAATAAGCAGTATGTATATTCACTTTCTTTGTCTATTACTTTTGAGTGTTTCAGAATTGTAGGGTTGGAAGAAGTACTTATTCAGAAATACCAATTTTCTGTATGCAAACTTTAAAGCACAGAAAAGACCTTTTTTTTGTGAAAATGTGGATCTCTACAATAATTACAGCTTTGCAAAGCAGACCACAAAATTGTCCCTGCATGCTCAAGGCCACTGAGAGAGGGAGAAAGAAGAGGAAAACACCCTATCTCTGTATTCAGCATCCTGCAGTAGGGAAAACAAAAACTGAAGAGAACACTGTAATTTGGAGTTTTGAGGACAAAAGGACATTAAAAGTCCATTTCCCTAGAATAGCACATACAAAAATACCTTTCCTTCATGGGCTTCTTCATTCTGTACATCATGAAAGCACATTGAAATAAATCTTTGAAATAACATTTCCCCTTTGGATGTTAACAGCTTTTTCAAATAATCTGTTTTTCTTAATGCTGAGAGAGGTACAAACTTTTACAAAACTGGCAGATGTTTATGGCCATTTTAAAATAATTGTATTGACTGTATTCTGTTGAATTGATTAATTGTATCCATTAGAATTCTCTTGTCTAGCATTCTGTCTTTGCTGAAATTTTCTGTAGTGGCAGTGGGTTTCCCTAATCATTTAGGTAAAATTTAAAGTGAGATCAAGTGAGATATGTCAAATTCCTTTTTTGATCTCATCTCTCCCCAGTTGCGAGGCAGACATAATAATTAAAAAAAAAAAAGAGAAGTTGTATGAGTTGTGGGCTTTTTCTAAAAAAGCTGTCTTTCAGTTGTATTAAAAGTGTCAAAATTGACTAAATGGAAAAATAGGTTTTATTCCTCATGATAGGTTAAAAACAAATTGAAGGCAAATGCATTTTCAGCTTCAGTACAGGTAGAAAGTATGATGTCTAGTTTTACACAGCCCTGCTAAGCAGGTATGCATGCATCACTCGAAATGGTGTCTAATATTCCACAGATGGCAATTACTTTCAGAGAAATGGCTAGGGACTTAATTAAAAGGCTAAAAGTTAGCAAACTAAAATGCTGGAGAAGCACATGATAAATCTATACATTATGCAAGGGACTCTATAGAATATTTAGGAAGCTAAAAGTGTCTCTTTAAATTTTCCTTTCATTTCTTCACAAATGGTTTACTGCAAAATAAAGGTTAGGTATCCTATGTTTAAAATTATATTTTAGCTAACTGAGCCTACTACACAACAAAGCAAAATATATTTGACTGCACAATATTGATTTTACATGAAAGCACATCAGTTAGTGAAATGCAAAAACCAATAAAGCATCACCCCTGGCTGGGATAGATATCTCTAGACACAATTTATTTTTACATTTAAACCAATTATTGGGCTTGTTGCATTTAAAAATGGCCACCATATATCCTTACAAGAACTTTTTTTATTCAATCAAATCAATTGCATTGATCTCCATATTCCATATTAAACACCAATCTTAAATTAAAGCTGACACATTTTGAAGGCCACAGTACAAGTTTCTAAGCAGAAATAAATTCTACAAGGCTTTCTTTGTGTGTTTTTATGCCCAAACATGAATACAAATATTGATTACATTTTAACACACAATTTATAAGCTATTTCAATGCTTATTTCTTCCTAAAATTTGTTCAATAATAATACAGCCTTATAGAAACAGAATGCTCCCTGTATTTCCTTCTGTTGCACTGGAATATGACAATGGTTTTCATTAATAATGGAATGACAGAATAGAAATAGAACCTTAGGCATAACTGTTGATGAAGAGTCTACAACTAAAAGGATCTACGACTAATCTACTACTTTTCCAAATGCAGATATAAGGACAAGATTTGTTTCCTTTGTGCACGTTATTCAGAAAAGTTTATGTCTACTGTGAGCCTGACCAAGTTGTTTTCATTCCCAAGTGGTGTCTACAAAGAGAGGCAGCAAGACTGTAAACTCAGAGGGGCCATTCATGTGGAGAAAGCTATTATGTGTGTAAGCGTAGGACTGATGCTAAGTATTCTCTTGGTATAAGTCTTGGTCCACTGGAGACAATGGCAAAGCTCCAATTTTGTACAAAGAGGCCAGTCTCTATTTATCCAGCTGCCTTTACCCCTTACTGCATCACCTCTCTATGCCTGGTAGAAAAACAACTGCGCTGCTTGGAAGAGACTTCTCGCCTCTCTCTGGCTCATCAGTTTCCCAGCTTTAAAGCTCTATTGACATTGTTTGTACTTTGTAATAGTTTTCAATTAGCTTTAGATGCATTATTCAACTCTCTGAAGCTTTCCAGAGTTTACAGAGTTTGCATAAAAGTGAAATGGAAGAATCCAGACTTTAGAAATATTATCAAACATACAAAATGTTCACCATCCTGTTAAGACTTCTCCATCTCTTCATATTGCTATGTGCATACCTTGCAGACAAACGAACAGCATAAGAACCAAGGAGGGAATTTGTCAAATACTCCAAATAGCTGCACATCACTATAGATTATGACTGCTTGGATGTAGGGAACATTTTTTTGGCTGAGGAAACATTCCAATGGGATAGATTAATCTATGTAAACCACACAGCTCAGCTGAAAGTGCTGTTCAGCATTCTAAATTGCCACCTTCGTCTTCTTTCAGCACAAAAATGTGCATTTCTTCCTATAATAAAGATATTTTATAATAGCAATAAGGCAACTCCAGGGTGTGCGGTTATCACGAGATAATCATACCCTGGAGGGATTGCAGATACTTGGCTGTGCCTCATAACACCCCATGTGTGTGTTTATCTCATGATAACCCTACTCTCTTTTGTATCTTATTGCCTAATTATCCTCTGCTAATGCAAAATACTAATTTTTTGTCTGAAACAATATGTGCAAGAATGCATTGCTAACAATCACTTGAGGACATTGACAAACAATGCTGTCACTACTTTGTACTTTCTTCCAGTGAGAAATTTACATAAAGAACAAACTTTGGATATTTTTTCTAAACCAGTTCAAATCCTTTTAGGCAACACCAACTAAATATTGGAAACAGGCCAAGTAAATATCTATAAAAATTCCATGTGTATTCTTAGAGTGATTTGTATGGTTTTACTTACATAAAATACCAAACTTTTTTCTTCTGTATTTACATCTCTTTACATTTCTAATTCTACTACACAGTATGTAGTTTGCTGATTGTTGCTTATGGACCCTGAAGTACTCCATTTATATCCCAGGGCCACCCATTTGATATTTATTTGAGGATATCAGGTTTTTTGTTGATGTGCATGTGGGAAGTAATAGCTACATTTCAGATAACTTTAGGAGATAATTCAGAGAGTAAAGATTCTGGCCTCCACTTAGGCTAATGGAACTTCTGTTCATTGCATCATGCAACAAACATAAGTTGTAATACCTGTGTTCCACTGGTGTTGAAATTTGACATATGAAATACTTACAAGTAATGTCTAATAACTCCTCAGTTGAATAAATACCATAAAAATCACAACTAATCACAATCCATTGAAAATAAACAAACTAAAAATTAGTTTAAATTTTTAACTGATAAACGTATTCTGCAATTTAGATTGTGAACATTATAAAACATTGTAAAAGCTAACCAAACACGTCAAAATGGTATGTGTAAGTATTGTCTTTTTTTTTTTTAATAAAAACTGTATACATTGAAAATTGGTTGCTGATCAAATGATAATCTGACATATTAAGACAACATCAAACTGCATCAAATATAGTTGAGAAAAAGTGATCAAAATACATAAACTCTGGGATTAACCTATCATTAAGTTATACAGATTTCATCATTCTACATTGATATTACTGAATGTTTACTATGCATATTTTATTCACATATCAAAACACTGTATAAGCTTTAACTGATTAAAAAGGGGCTTATTCCATGGGTAACATTAACAGAATAGAAAAAGAAACCCATGGACTATCCTGTAATGACAAGTAATTACAAGATAAATTTTTATGTAAGCAAAAATAAGAGGAGAAGACAAACAGTAAACTATTTTTGAGAAATATATTTAGTGCAAAGCTAAATATACAATAAAAAAATATAATTTTGGGAATTTAAAATGTAAGATTTTATATATCTATCTTATATATGTGTGTGTGTTTTATATCTATGTATGTACACATAAATATTTGTTTCTATTTTGTATTTTATAAGATATCATTCTTTTCCATACTGCTTACGTTGAACAAAATTCTACTTTTAATAGCACCACCTAAGTAGATCTGCAGGCTTTGGCCTCTTATTTCCTTTGTTGTGAGCTACAGTTAATGAAATCAAGATTTTTCCTCTTAGAATATCTATTTATACACACTGTTTCTATGTA
This sequence comes from Calonectris borealis, assembly GCF_964195595.1. Classification (NCBI taxonomy): domain Eukaryota; kingdom Metazoa; phylum Chordata; class Aves; order Procellariiformes; family Procellariidae; genus Calonectris; species Calonectris borealis. The sequence goes on from NC_134316.1 coordinate 34,343,101, forward strand.
AAATGCTTTCATGTTCCCTGTCCTCCCACTCAACCAGCTCTTCTGAAAAGCACGCATGTTTATCTCTCTTAACATTGCTTACAGATCTCATTTCTCAATCCTTTGATTATTTTAGATGGCCTTCTCTGAATTGTAGTTCCATGATGCCAGTGGAAGAGAATTGCCTTAATACAGTTCTCCTCAGAAGTTGCTAGCTCTGTTGCTGTCTTGCCTGTGGCATTCCTGGCAGCACTTGACACTGTACATTCTTGGAAAAGGAATCAAGGGGCATATTCCCAATCAACATATACCAAAAGAATTATAAAAAATACCATCAATACAGGATGATGCTGATATGCAAAAACCACACCAATCACAGCAGCTGCTGTTTTAGAACAAAGATCTGAGCTCACAATTTCTTTATCTTAATAGAAGACGGCCTATAAAATTGTGCAAGGCAGGAAGAGGCTTAGAGGGAAAACTACATGCACTAAAATTAGCAGGATTTTCTCTTATAGTGACAGCAATACACTTACATCTTGATGGAAAAAATGAGAACAAATCCTTGAACTGATGTTAACATGCTGCTGTGAAGATGCCCTTCATAAATGATAGCTAGAAGAGCTTTACAAGTAAAGAATAGTCCATCATGCTATCCTTGTCTTAAATTCACTCCTTTTTTATTATTTATGCCATTAAAATTCACATCTTAGTCTTCAAATTAGACATCAACTTGCCGGCAGTAACAGAAATTACTCTGGATAACCAAAAAGCTTTGTGCACTAAAACATGGTAGGAAACCTATCTGAAATCTTCTTGATCAATTGGCAACTGAGAAGAATTGGACTTCAGTTACTACAGTCAGATTTTCATCTGTTGTGTCTGCAGCTTTCCTGGAGAATTTTGCTAACCTTTACCTTGAGCCACACCTTATCGACAGACTGCAGGACTGCTCCCCCTCCATAGAAACAACTTTCCTCCTGCTGGTGTTAGCATTAGCTGTCAGCTAATGTTTAAATATGACTAAATGAAAATAGTCCACCAAGTTCCAGAGAAAATGTTTATCATGAAAAGTTTATCATGTGTATTATGAAAATAAATTTTGGATAAGAAATATTTTACTTCAAATAATGTATGTGCAACTCTGGTAATTCTATTTCAACATCAACAAAGATCTAAAATGACTTTAGACCTAAGATTTTTAGGGGAACATATGATGTAATAAAGTCACTTATAATATTTTGTAATGGAGAAGTCCTGTTTTGACACATGCCATTGTCTATGGTCTTTTTTAATTCAGTAGAGTAATGGATATATTAAAAGTAATGCTATATATTATTTCTCTGTCATCAAACAATTCCTTATTGCTTTATGCTGAATTAAAGCAAAGACTAAATAATCTTTCATACTAAAAGCTAAAACAAAGCATGTTGGATTCTGGTTTCAGTCCTTCGCTCGTTTATGAGTTTTGCATTAAGAAGCTATTGAACTAAAAAAAAAAATAAACAAAACAAAATTATTATTAAGTAGTAAGTATGGGTTTGCATTCCATAAGTTCAGACAGCCAAAAAATCTTATATTTCTTTGTTAAGTGCACCCTAACTATGAGTATTTGAATGAAAACAACTGCTGTGTTTTATGCTGACTTCACTGCTGCTGATGTGTGCAAAGGCCCCTGGGTCAGTTGAGCCAGCACTCTGGCTAGTGTCATAAGTGAATTTAAGACAAGAGATAGACAAGACTTTACCCAGGGTGCAGACAGAAACAGTTCCACTTTGAGCAGGAGGTGTTCTGGATGACCTCCAGAGATCCCATCTCATGGTCATCTCCATGACTCTGTAAGGAGAACTGCAGTCATTGTCAAGAATTTTCAGGTTACAGAAGGTTGAACCTAGCAAACCTCATAAATTTAATTGACTCAAGACTATGTGGATTTTGGACTGAAATTTGGGACTTTTAAATCTGTGTTCCAGAGTAGAAGGAAACTGTTTCTTGCTTATTTTTACAAAAGAAAACCCTACTACTATGTAGTCTTCCTCTGGGACTTTACAGATTCTTTTAAAAGTATCCTTATATATTTTTAGATATTTTACAGTAATTAATATTTTGCCACTCCAAGTTGTTTGCATTTTTTCAGCTAGCAATTAAACATTTTTCTCACTTCCATATTTATTATTAAAAGTTCACTAGCTTTTTGTCATAGAAAATCTTTATGGGCTCTTTAAATTCTCCTGGTTTTGTTTCTTTTGGACATTTTTGTTTGGAAATCTAGTATATTCATTCAATTTTTCTGCTATTCAAAATCTCTGTTCATTGAAAAGTGAAGCCAGGAAATGATAGAAGATCAGGTCTCTCAAGCTATAAACAAGACTAAAGGAAGTAGCTGTCTTCAGGGGATGATGTGAAATTGTCAAGGCAATGAGATCTACCTCATAATAATTTTAACTGATAAGATTTGCGTGCCTCATGAGGGTTTATTGTTGTCTTGACTACTGATAAAGTCCATTCATAGCTGCAATTCAGGATCCTCATTTACACTGGTCAACCAGTGTTGATGATCAAGACCTCATTATCAAAAATTAAAATTCTGATTACTATCTAAATCTGATATAAACAGCTGCGGAAAGCAAGTCAAAGGTTCTGATGGTCTGTGATAAAGACCTGAAAAAGCATTGAACTGTATGCAAATAATATAACAAATGTTATATTTGAAGACTAGCATTTCTAGTCATCATCAAGTAATCTTCTGTGTGCATAAATTCCCCGTAGAAATGAAAATTGAATTACATTCTAGCGAAGATTTCATCTGTGAATATGATTTTTAAACTAAGATCTCTTTAAATGGAGGGAATTAGAATATCTTTGCACCCTATAAACTTAAAAATATCCATCTAAAGTGCTGAGTACCTCAGTGGGGATACTGGCAAAGCCTATAGACCCAAAAGCTTCAGTGCCACAGAACACAAACAATTATCCTTTTGGATGCCATCGCTGACTGAACCTTAAAACAAATGGTTGGTTCTCCTGTAAAATTTCAAGCACATTCCAGATAGATTTAGGAAATTGGGAATATACTAACAGCACATTTGTGCTGCAGTCACACTGTTTCAGTCTAAAAATATTCACAGTCAACATCTCCTATGAATATTACAAAAAATATATTTAACGAAAGTAATAGCAATGGCTTAAGGATAAGTTTTTAATACCTCCTCTTTAATATGAAAATGGATTTTGAAATATCTGAGTTTTTCATCTTAAAATGTTGCATTTGTCATCATTGTTAATAAAAGATTATTTACAAAGACTAAGACATTTTTACTAAGGTCCTTCAAAATATGAAACCCTAAATTTCGACTCAGCTGAACACTGATATGTGCTTAGTAGCTTACAATAGTAAAGACAAAAAAAGAGCTATGCTTGCATAAAGCTCACTCAGATTTGCCAAGGATGGCCTTTCAGTTTGCATTTTCACCCTCAAATCCTGCAGTAAAGCCACACTCCCCTTAGGAATGTTGCTACAGCTTCAATACGGCCAGGATTTTCTCCTATATTCTGTTATCTTTACATATATTTACTATATTGGCCTTATTTCAGCAAAGCACTTAAACATGTACTTTACACTTATGCAAATTCATCCCTTCCCAAAATGTATTTAACTTTGTGCTTAACTTTAAACACATCCTTATGCTGCACTTCCTTCAGTGAAATGTAAGTACTTGCTGAGGTACTTTTGTGGAATGAAGATCAAGTTAAGGTACTGCTGGCCATAATGAGAGATTAAAATCAGGGCCTTAAGTAGGTTTTAAGAAATGAAAGACAACATTGTTTCTGAAAGGAATGACAGGTTCCAAGACCAAATTCTGCCCTCAATATTGTAATACCAATACTTTGCTTTTTATACCCAAAGGAAAAGAACTCGGACTGCTAAGTAAATACTAATAAAGACTAAGTTAAAGCTATGGAGATAGCATTAAGAAATTCCATTCTGCACTGCAAGAACTATAACTCTGGATAAAAGTTGATATTTTCTCCTTGTGTGGCTCCCAATTCTGCCAGTATCCTAAATATTCAGGATCTTGATTTATTCTTTTATTAATATTTGTTATGAATGCTTCCACTCACATTTTCATCCTATATTGCTATTATAATCAACCCGGAGACTGGATAAATTTTTCAACAGATTTGTGTGCGTGTGGTACACAAATGCCCACATTTTTCATCACTGTTCCTACTCATCCTTCAAAATGCAGTCTTGTTTACCTCCAGGGACTGCCAGCAAGCTTCAATTCTTGCAAATGCATGATTTTCACAGTGGATATCCCAAAAACATTGGAATTCATAGAAACCACAGGGCTGCTATGATTCCTCGAAGAGATGCAGCACAACCACATTCCTTTGAGTGAAAAGTGACTCCCAGTGAGACAAATACTGTCTCAGAATAAAACCAGCACTGCAGTAAAAAAAAAAAAAAATCAAAACCACTAGAGCAGTGCCTTCTAAAAGTTATGTTAGACACTGATTTTCACATTACTTGGATGAAAAGAAATAAAATTTATTCTGCACAACACTGCCATTTATGACTTTTTGATAAGTTAATGAGTGGTCAAAGAGAAACCTGCATGGCATTGCTGCCCATCTGCTCTCTGCTCCATCGGCTTTTGCTAACCAAAGAGTGGAATCAGGTGCTCAGATGAATGAGAAGGTGTACAAAGAGGGGGGAAAAAAACCCCAAACACAGCAAAAGGGAATTTCTGTTCCAAATTAACCTCCATAGTTAGAGAAAAATATTTACAAATATTTTTCCGTATATGGACATTTCCTTTAAGGCCTAGGATTCACCAGGCTGACAATACTGGAGAAATAATCTTAAGATAGTATGCTGAAATTTTTCTGTAGTATTCGGTGTCTGGAATGACTTTCTAAACATTGAAAAGATTTCACTTCAGCATCTAAGAACAACATCCTTTCCTTCCCTGGAACAAGTACACCACATCTCAAGACTTAAACTGGGCATCCATAACACTAGTTGGGCTTCCCAGCATGAGACTATTTTTGATCCCTTTCCTTCAAAAAAATTCTTGCTCTTGCTTCTTCTTATATTACATTAAGAAATAGATCTTGCCATTTCATAATTTGTGTTTAAAGGTTTCATCTGATTTGCACACTAAAAAGTAATACCTTCTTTTTTATCTAGCAATTGTTGATGTACGATTTCAGATCATGGGGCAGAGAGATGATTGCAGTTTGTGTGATAGTCACACCTCCCTGGACACATAGTTGCAGTTATTTTCTGCATAGAAGTCTTCAAAATGAGATGTGCCTTTCTGCGTAAAGTGAGATTTAAGACATGTCTATGTCAGAAAAAACTATTGAAAAGAAAAAAATGCCTTCTCTCAAGCATGCAAAGACATTTGCACCCTTAATTTCTGTGATTTCATTTCTTTAACATGAGTTTTTTGGAGGAGTTCAGTAAATTAAAACATAAACTGTTATCTCCGAGGTCACTAGACATCAGAAAAAGAATGTGAGGAGTGTTCTAGTCCCAGAGAAAAACTTTGTCTAAGTGATGAAACCCTTGCAGTGGAAATCTTGGAAATCTCGGTGAGTGGAATCTCTCATCAGAACTTTCAATAAAAGAGCAGCTGCAGATACTGAAAGCATTAAATAAAAATTACCAGCAAGCTGTCTTACCTGTGTGCACTCGACAGAAAGGAAGGGCAAACATGAGCAGGTAGTGCTTGTACATCAGTCAAAACTCTGACAGCTACTGTGTAACATCTGACAACACTGACATGTGCTGTACTCCCTAAGATATTCCTCTAACTGAACCATAAAAAGACAAATAAATTAGTAATAGTACCTCGCCTGTCAATGTCCTTTCTTGCAGACTTCTCATGCTGTTGATTAGCATTGTTTGAAGTGCTTCATCAATACATTTACTTTCTGAGGAAAAAAAAGGATACTGAATTATTTTATTACTTCTAAAAAACCAGCAAAATAAAGGGGACCTCATTCCTCATGATCACTTATTCATTTCTAAGAAAAGGACAGACAAAAATCAGCATAATGCTTCCCTACTAGTCAAATATTACAGATCAGATTTTGCCTCCATTCTGCTGTGTTGCAGACAAAGCTCTCTTAACCAAACTAGTATTTGAAGAAATGAAAGAAATGAGGTGGTCAGCTACTACCTGCCAGATTTTGTCCATATGTCTGCTGCACAGTAAGCCAGGATAACACTTTTCGATAATAGTTTATTTTTTTAGAAATTAAATACACTTGTCAGTGAATTTTTTCTTAGTCTATCTTTTTGCAGCTTGAAGCATAATTGCTGTGAAAAAGAAGGTGACTGGCAGGGTCCTGAGTGTGCTAATGAGCATTAATCCTCATTAGCAATTAATCTTGACAAGCCTCACCCAGAGCCTCCACCCACAGCCCCGCCCATGTGCTCCATCTCAGCTCAGGTGTGGACCGTGTCAATCAGAGAAACGGAAATCTGTGTAAGTAAGAGGAATATTTACACAAGTCTTTAAACCTTAATTGACATTTAATTTTGATGTGAAATATAAGTGAATAACATGCTTTGGAGTTTTCAATTGCATTCAAGTCAAAGTTTGTCTTTAGAAAAAAAAAATAATAATAAGAAAAAGGCCCTGAATGGATTGGTGTTTTCTCAGGGTGTCTGTAAACAGGCAGATGCAGCCTCTCATACAGACTCTGGTACTAAAAATACAGTTTACTAGTTAAAAAGTTATGCATGGAAATTAGGTGGTGCAGTCTTGGATTTCAGCATATAATACAGGGATTGTATCCTGGAATTGCCATAAAGTATATTATATACATGGTTTACAGACATCCAGTTCTTACCTATGTTTTATATCTGTATATTATACAATGGCTCCAGGCCAACACAAAAAACTCCAAAACCACTGTGAATCTGAGCCATTGTCAAAGACAGTGTCCACATTTCCTTGTTCTACTCAGAGAGCACCAAACAAAGGCAATTTCCCCCTCTTTTTTTAAATAATGATCCAAGTTCTCCAAAATATATTTGTATGGGATTTCAATTCTTTTGCTTCTATCATATATTCAGTCTTTGCTACATATCATCCTGTTTAATAATGATTCAGGACACATAAACATCTTTCTGCTTTCAGTTTTTCTGCTAATCTCTGGACTACATTATCATAATTGGACAAACCAAATAATCCTGATCTGCCTGGCTTATATAGAAAATATTCAATTTTATGATATCTTCTATTTTTATTCTGTTCTTTTATGACTTACTGTATCAGCCTAAGGAATAGAAGATGTGATCACTGAGATTCTCATGTTACATAGGTGCCTGACTACCACTGCAGAATTCTGCATCACTGCGCTCCATCATTTAACTGGTGCATCCTGGAAACTCAACCTTTCTCATCATTGAAAAATATCATTCTGTACAGCATAATAGGGTGAAAAATTGTTTAGTCCTTCCACTGGGTTGTGGAATGCTGCTTATATGTTTCAGGGGTTGTGCTACTATTTAGTAAGACATTATTTAAGCAAAGTTTATTCAATCATTGCCTGACTTTCTGAAGTTTTTGCAATTCCTATCTAGGGCAAAACTGTATTTATTATCTTTACAGAATCTGCATGGAGTCACGCTAAAGCCACTGAAGTAATGGAATATCATACTAATCACTGAAAGCAGGAATGTCACAATCAGAAAATATAGCTACTTATTTATAGTGTCAAATAAATTATATGTGCACACTGCTGTGATTTACATGCCTCCTGTTTCACAGCCATGTATCACTAACACTTCTACAGCCACAGCACAAAAACTGCATAACTTGTTCTTATCCATACTTAGTTGCATATGGCTCTTCTAGATTTACCTTCCCTCTAGTAAGTAACTCTGTTTCTTTTCAGTTAAAGTGGGATGCAGTGCACACTTATGTTTTTCCTTGATATAAATTCAGTGAAAGCATTCATCTGGTCTCTGGAACTAGGAGGTGTTCCCAGATTTCCTAGTCATGGTTAGCCTGTGTATCTCGTTCTTTCTCAGCTGACTTATAAATGTTGCTTTGGGACTGTTATATTACGAGGTTTTAAAAGTTTCCCATGATTAATGATTAGCAGAGTAATCAAAATGAACTCAAAGAGCAAGTGAAACACATTCACTCAGCCATCATAATGACATTTTAGGAACTTTTAAAACTTTCTTTTCAGATTACTCTGTATTATTTGTATTAGTGAGCACTAATCTTTCACTGCCTTGTCTTACCCATATGATTTCTGAAGATAATATATTAGCATCTAAAAATGCCTCCAGTGTTACCTCACTTGAACTCTCTTAAATTTATGATGAATCTCCCACTGAGTAGCTATCTGCTTCCATCAGCCTCTGAGTCTCAGTCTTACTTTTTAGGGAGTTTATTTTCTTTTCAGCTATGAAAAGATCTTATATTCTCATTAACTCTCAATTATTTTGGGCCTTGTTCTAAAATCTTACTTTCTTCACCTGAGTGAATGCAGAAGAAATTCTTTATTGAGAAAATAGTTAAAGCCTTAAAAATGACTCACTTTTCTTATTCTTTATGCGTCTAATAAAGTCTCATGTATGTTAGGACTGATAGAAAATTGTAAAGTTCCTAATTTGTCAAAGAAGTGTAGAAAAAATCATAAATATAATTCTGATTTTCTGGATGGTTTAGGTCATTGGCATATACAAACTGGAAAGTTTTGGAAGCCAATTAGCTACTTATATTAAGAAATGTTGATATGTGAAGATTGTTTCTCATTTCAAAGAAGCAATGTTGAGGGATTTTGCACGCCAACCTTACGATCAGCATTTACAACTTACTCTTTTTGTCTTTACACAGATCTAAATAAGCAATTTACAAAAATCAGAATAAACTCTAAAAAAACCCGAACACATGAATACAAATGTGTAAGAAATTAATTCAAGCCTACCTACTAAGCATGAAACATAGTTGAAAGTGGAAGTAAAAGAGAACAGATATACTGTTGTGGCAACATGACTAATCTGGGTTTACACCCTTGCTCTTCAGTTGCCATTGGGGTTAGTAAGCATACTTTATGTTACAGTCCTATCAAAAGGATATGTTACAATATGTTCTTGTTGAAAGACACTCATTGGAAACCATACAAAAAGCAACCTCTTTCTAGACCTTTTCACCGTCATATGCCCATCTCAGAATGTTTTATAAATTAGACACTGCACAAAATGACAAATATATGGCCTTTTTAAAGTGATTGTTTTAAAAGGTTGCTTTTCCTTGGAGTAATCTTTCAATTTTGTAATACTTGATGTAGGGTTTTTGAAAATTTTGAAATTGTTTTAGTTAGCAATTAAGGTAATCATGACAATATTTTGTGAGTGCATGTGCGGTGTGTATGGTGCAATATGTGCAACCTATGTTTCATTGGTTAGAGAGAATGGGCTTTAGGTATCTTACTCGAACCCGTATCATAGGATTTTGCATGCCACATAAATGAAGCAAAAGACACCTTCAAGCCAGTCAGTCATCACTCCTACCTAGATGGAGGGTATGGTGTGGCAGGACTCAAAAAGAAAAATGAAGTATTCACTGAAGATTGAATATAATTTCTGTTTCTTTGCCAGACAGATAATGCAGCTGTAAAAATTCTTGGCCAGCTAGCAGCTGTAAAGAATATAATGCATAATAATATGTCAGTAATATTTACTTTAGAAAGTGAGTTTATGATTGGGTATTAAGTATAAGTGGTGTTCTCTTCAACTCCTGAATATGATGACAAATCCAGAAAAGAATTAAATCCAAAGGATAATAAATTAAACATTGCACTCTTTATGAAGAAAGAGTAATTTTTAATGCCAATAACAAACAAAAAAGGTCTGAGAGAGAAGGAAAAATGAAAACCAGAAAGACTGGAAACCTTGATTTTTTTTACCTAATGTGAGATTTTGATCCTCATTTTTATGGAGATCACGCTCAGGAAATTGCTAGAAAACCAATTCCAGCAAATGGCTCTGTTCATCTCTTCTATGAAGCTCTGCTTTGTTTTATGAAGCATTGTTATTTACCTAACAAAACTGAACATTCGAGATTAGTTACTTGTGAAGTATATTTGATGGCTCTGAGGTTTCTTTGGGTGGTATTGGAGGCTACCCACTCCTGTGATACACTGTATCATAAAAATTGTGTAAATTTTATTAAAGCACAGCTGTTTCACAGGGCCAGTTCCATGCTGGTGGACCTCCTTGTTTTTCATACCTCTTCCAAAGAGTTCTCGGATTCACACGAGAAAGAAAGCTAAATACTGTCATTTATACTCCACATTACGAATTGATCCATGAGCTATTTATTGACGTTGGTAACTGAGAAGGGACTTTGGTTCTGATAGTCCAGCTTTGTCCCTGAGAATAAAACCAGACTGCCTCTGATTCATTTCTATTGTAAAAATGTGCATGTTTGGGGGAAGAATTCAGAACAGTTTTGGAAATAAGGATTCTACTAGTAGATATAGATCATTATGCAACTGCTTGTGGGTGTGCAGACATTTCTATGGTTTATTTCTTTGATACTTTCAAAATCAAATGAGGATGAGCTCTCCTTATTCAGGCTTCCATTTCTTTATTGTTAAAAGGAATGAAATGTTCTTTAGTCCCTTTAGAATAGATTTAAGGCAGAGGATGGTTGAACTGTTTTTTAATTTACATGTGTCTTTGTAAGAAAAGCTTACTTACATCGGACTGAAAATCAAGCACCATTCAATCTTGGTCTGCTTGTATTGGACCTCTGTCACCTTTCACTGAATGTAGGAAAGGCAAATCAAATAGATCTCCTCCACTACCATCTCTCTAATAATATGGAGGATATGGCCTCCTACTTGGGAAAAGAAATAATGATCTTCTTCGCCATTGTCTCAACAGTTCAAAAGAGACGTAGCTGTCCACGTGTTCCCTATTCAGTCATTCTCCAGTGCTAGAGAGCAACACCATGCCTTCTCAGTGTAGACCTGTTCAGCTTTCTGTGTGCCACAGCTTAGCTCGCCTCCATAATCTTCTGAACCTGTTGTTCCTCATGAACAACCAGACAACAAAAGTTTAAGGGAGAAGCTAAGAGTGCAAGATTTTCAGCCCTGCAAGCTGGGATTTTTCACGTGACCCAGGGTTTCCCCTCAAAACACACTTGGCCTGTTGAAGAAGTTCGGGGCTCTGAGGGTTTATCCTAGTCTGGGTTGAAAAGGTCATTCCCATTGTCTGAATCCTTGCAATTCCAGATCATTTTTTGCAGTGAGAATGTGTCCTGGTTTTGGCTGGGATAGAGTTAATTTTCTTTCTAGTAGTTGGTATAGTGCTGTGTTTTGGATTTAGTATGAGAAGAATGTTGATAACACACTGATGTTTTAGTTGTTGCTAAGTAGTTCTTACACTAGTTAGGGGCTTTTCAGCTTCCCATGCTCTGCCAGGTGCACAAGAAGCTGGGATGGAGCATAGCCAGCACATCTAACCCAACGGGCCAATGGGGTATTCCATACTATGTGACGTTATGCTCAGCATATAAGGCTGGGGGAAGAAGAAGAGGGGGACTTTTGGAGTGATGGTGCGTGTCTTGCCAAGTAACTGTTACACGTGATGGAGCCCTGCTTTCCTGGAGGTGGCTGAACACCTGCCTGCCGATGGGAAGTAGTGAATGAATTCCTTGTTTTGCTTTGCTTGCGCGCACAGCTTTTGCTTTACCTGTTAAACTGTCTTTATCTCAATCCATGAGTTTCCTCACTTTTACCCTTCCGATTCTCTCCCCCATCCCGCTGCGGGGGGAGTGAGCAAGCGGCTGTGTGGTACTTAGTTGCCAGCTGGGATTAAACCACAACAGAATGTCATTGGGTTTTGTCCAGAATAAAACACAGTTTTCTTGTTACACAGTGTGATATCCGAAGTTGCCTCGGTAACCGTAATTATGAATAATAACTTTTAGCACTTTTTAATGGAGATTCCCATACATCCCATGCATTAATTGAGCATCAAACCCCTCTATTTTTCAGGTTATCACTAGCAGATTAAAACAATTGAAGCAGTGAGGCCTAGATTCATCCCTCTTAATTGCTGATGCAATCATTTAAGTTAAAAACATAGGCATCTGTTACAGACAGCGGAGGGGATTGGGTTGTTCCAGAAGGTGATTCAGTCCTTAACTGGCCTGAACTGCAGTTAGATACTTCAAAGGTTACACAGGATGAAATCAGGTACTAAAGATTAAGTCACTTAATTATCGTTTAATTCTCAAAGCACTACAGAAGTTATGCAGCTAAACTAAGAACTGACTTTCAGACAGTTCTAACTGCCTTCCTTTTTCTTCCACAGACCATTCACGCAGAGGAAAGAGATGCAGCTACGGATGGGACAGTCCTATCAAATCGGAGGCTTCCACTCAATATGTCAAGACATATTTTAACGATAGCCTCCCAAACCACAAATTTGCAGAATCTAAAATGACAATACATCTGGTAAGGAAAAGTAAATCCCTCTTTACATCTAAAACTAATACCTAAGCAGCAAAAATAATTTTTAAAAGGTCTTTTTAATTATTCTCCATAGTAACCTTTTCTTTTAAGATCACCATATGTACCCCATTACCCAGTGATCTCACTTTAAATTTGTATGGCACATTAGGGCCTTATTGTTCTGGAATGCAAAGGGATGCATTAAAATGCCACATATTTTGCTATTTATGTTACCTTCGCAATTAAAAAAAAAAAAACACACCATGCCATTAACAGTGATTAGTATTAAGGTCACCTTTTCATTCTAAGAAACAAAATAAAAGGCTCCAAAAGCTAATAAAATGCAGCACAGAAGTGTCATTGAATAGAAGTTTGCAGAGAGAAAGCTGCAGAAATTCAGACTCATTTGCTGCTGACGTCATAACATGAATTAAATGATCAGTTACTATGGCAATACCAGAAATACTGTCTTCTGTTTGTCATTAGGTGCCTTCATCTTCCACTTAACTTGCAATTATAGGCTTTAATATCTGACATTAGCTAGGATTTTGGTCAATCTATGCAACACCAATACTTGAAGATAAGGTCCCTGGGTTAATCAGCTGGAAATCATTCCTGGAAGTTCCAGCTAATCAAATTTGTACATGCAATCCAGTGAGTATATTGCCACAGTAAGTTTTAGAACAGATGTCTGATGCTGTAGAAGCCTCTTTATAGTAGAATTTAAATCCCCCTTGTTCAATAATGACATAGGTTATTAAAACACACTTTTTTTGGGTGACCTAATTAAAGCATTCTATCAAAAACAATGAAAACAGCCACCCTTCCATTGATGAGGTTTTTCAACCTCTAAATGCAAACCTGATGAAAGCACAGCATGAAGAATGGATAAAATTATGATATCTGCTGAGAAATTAGCCTTAAGCACTTGTTAATAAAAGCAAATAGGATTTCACACACCAACATGTAAACTTTGTAAGTGTGGATTCTCTTTTATTGCCTTTTGCAGCAGGTAAAGTAGACTGTTATAATTATCACCCTGGTATTACTGTTTAATTCGTTGTGAAGACTTTTTAGTGATGGAAAGCCCAGGAGTTAGACCGTGGGCTCTTACTAAGCTAGCTGCCTGTCTCCTGGGTAAGCTATGATTCCCTGCAGCCCTGTCAGACATTTGTCACACAGTCTCAGTCTTTCTGTAGTTAGAGAGTGAAGTTTCTGGGTTCTGAATGCTGCTACTCAGTAGAAGATTCACTATATATCTGGAAGCAGCAGTAAGGTTTACTCTGTTTTCTCAGATTTGGATTTATTGCCCAGTGAGACAAAAAAGGATTCTTTTCACAGTGCTTAAATAGAAGAGATCCTAGTCAGTCCTGAAAGGTCAGTCTTAGTTGTCACCCAGACTCTGCCTTTCAGACTATTTTCTGAAGGTGTCTTTTCCGTAGCTGATCTTCGTTGCTAGCAAGCCTAAAAGAAACTGTGGTACTCGCTTTATCTTTTGAATAACATTTTCCAAACAGAAAAACCTGATTCACAAAAATCTATGAAAAATTATTTGAAAATTAATTTAGATTAATATCCTGCAATTTTGAAATATTCTTTTTTTTTTTTAAACACCAGCTGGAGAATTGTCAGGTTTTATTTATTTTTCTTTCCTATATTTTACCTCTTCACTATAACATTTCTTTGTGGAAAAAAACAGGAAAAAAAAAAAAAAGAAATAATTACTTTGACCACAAAGAAAAGAAGCAAAATTTGCAAAACTCCAGTTCATGTAATGGATCTTACTAGATACAAATATATATGGGATTTACCTCTGATTGTAGCTATCACTGAATAGCTTTTGATCTGTCTGTCTTTCTTTCCCAACCCCATGCCTACATTAGATAGAGAAAATATTTCAGTGGGGAAAAAAGCTTTCTCAAGTCCTACAACTAAATACTTTTTAACCTTTTAATAATACTTGTGCTACACAAGGTAAATCTCAGTTGAGAATATGTTGTAGCTCTGAAATTTATCCACTCCATCTGACAGATGTGTAGGAAACTGAGAAGCAAAAAATAAATTAGTGATGGAAAAAAAAATTGTACATTATTCTTTTCTGAGATAATCTACTCTGTTCTTACTCACTTCAAAGATCTCAGAATAATTTTCCAGTACTTCCTTCTGTGATCCCGAGGCTAAATGGTTGTTAGCATGTTATTCTCTTGCTGTGAGAGGAGCCAGATCTATTTGGAGCCTTGAAAAGTACACACCAACAATGAACCTCTGTAACTGAAATGCTAATCAACTTTAAAAACATCTCATTTTTAATAAAATTAAAGAGAAAAGTAATTCATTTAATCTGAAAATTAAATCAGAACAGGAATGAACAAAAACTAGATTTTGTTTTTGAGATAGATAGGTGATCATTTTTACTGAGTTTATATCCACCACTGAGCCAAAAAAGTTGAACTGATTTGCACACAAAGAGAAACAGAACTGATGTGGCTGCACCTGTATCCTACATTACATGAATAGAGAGCAACTAAACAGATTGTGCATGTGATGCATGTTTGTAAGACACTGTCGTGTTGTTTAACTCTTCTATGGCATTTTGTATAGTAAAGTGCCACATCAGTTGCAAAGTAGCTAACATTTCATTGAGAATTTTGTAAAAAAGTTCTGGGTTAAAAATATTTATTCTGTATATGTATTCATTCTTTCTGTGAGCTGGCTTCTCTTCTGACATAGCTTTTTAATAGCTCCTTGTAAAACAGCAATGTAATGCTCAGGAGCCATTCAAAATGCCCACTGGCAAGAAGTGTCTCTTTCTAACATCAGATTTACATTAGACTTGAAAATTGGTTTGAGGGCATCTTTGTTTGGAGTTTTGTTTGCTTTGTCTTACGAAGAGGCAATATTACCAGTTTGTAGTTTAAATTAATAAAGCAGACCTTCAGAACCCAGACAGATTTCCCATTCTTGACTAGTGGGAAAAATGTCAGCTAGAAAAAAATACATGAACATTCTGTCCACTGTGTGCAAACTGAGTCCCTTTATACCTTTGGTTAGTTTATAACACATTAGAAAAAAAAAAAAAAGAAAAAGCTTGGTTTTGGAGGGAATTATAATTCCGTGCACTAACTCAGACGCTTTGCAAACCCATTTTAGAGCTACACAGGTACCTACAGCATGCTGTATGACACACCAAATACATAAACAAGATTGCCAGATCCTTGTGCATGCTATCTACTTAGTGTTTTCTGAAAATAATGCAGTTTAATATGAGCAAAGCACTCTGGGGCAATAATGCATAATGGAGGCTATGTCTGACATCACCATTGTATCTGACACACGGACCCAAGAGTGAACAAGCCAAGTAGTATATTGACCAAAACACTCTGACCATATTATAGTCTCATCAAAAAGCTTTGTAAACATCAGAAACTTGATTCTTCCTGGGCATGACCTTTTTTCACTTTTTAAATTGAACTTTTTGAAAACTAGTCAGTGTGAATAGAAAACAAATACTAACTAATATCAGTGTCCAGATCTTTTGCCGCTTAAAGGACATAGTATAGGCTCTAAATATAAGTTCTTGAGTCCTGATAACCCTAAAAATTGAATACTAAGCATCAGACTTTTAATTGTGTTTTAGGGCTGATGCATTTACTTACCTGCAGGCTCTCCAAGTAGCATAGCTGTAAACACTCTTAAAGTGGAAACGTGAGGGGAATGTTAGTAATATCCAGTGCATTTCCTTCAACCTTATTCAAACAACTTTTATCATGTCTGATAAAACCAGTGTGACTAATATGTAATCCTTGACAACACTGGAAATAGATCACCAAATATAATTTGGATTATTCTGAGAGTTCAGAAAAAAGCCACAACGTAGAATGGAAAAGCTGATCTATGAGTATGCTTTTAGAAGCTATTTATATACTCAATAACATAGGTGTAAATTTTCTGTGGGAAATTATTTGGATTTTTAGTTGTGGGAAGGTCTGAATCCTTTAGATTCTCAGTTTTCAATTTTTGGTTGTTTTTATTCTTTTTCCTTCCTCTTCTTTTTTTTGCATATTTGTTACTAAGAAATAACAATATAATAATTAATAATTATTAGCAATACAGGTCTCAATGAAAAAAAAACATTTTGTTGAAACTGAAAGAGATCATGATCATTGAATTCACTAACTTTTGAAAGGATGAAAAAGTTTTGAAATGTCCTCCTTCAACACTTTGATATGCTTAATTTTAGTTTTCCAGTTTAAAACAAATTTTAGCTTTGAAATTTAAAACAGTCCAATAGATTAAAACAAATGTTTTTGTAGCACTTTATGGAGTTCTTTCTCTTTCACTTTTTTTTCTTTTTTTTTTTTTATCTTAGTTAGAACCTTTTATGACTATTCTTGAGTCCCATTCAGGGATGTAAATGGCCACAGGAGACATGAAGAACTGGGGAATCCGCTTCAAGGTCTCCAATTAATACCTTACATTTTAAAGCTCTGTTAGTAGAACAGCATGGTTTGATAATGGCTAATAATTGTATGAAAAATTATTTTCCCTTTCCTGTAAAATGAGTTCAAAGGTTTCTATCACTAGAGAAGAGTCTTTCTGAGATGGATATTTATAAGCACTTTGCACATATATATGTGGGAAAAAAAAATACGGAGCAAAACCTCCTCTAGCTATTTAGCTGTATATATTTGTAAAATGTTTGTATGATGCACAAAATCTGTTTATCTGGGTGCACAACAACCATTTTCCATACTTGTTCTTAAGTTTTGTAGATTATGCATGAGAAAAAGTGTGCAATTAACTTTTTAGGCCCTCTTCCCTGATGTTATTAATTCAAGTTAGTTGAGAAGCACACAGTGCCTCTCTTATGTCTCTGTCCACATTACTAATGATCTGTATAGCACCTGTGTGCAAGTTTGTGCATATGTATGTATCTGCTGATACACACCCACATAACATGCGCCATGCACTACATAAATTACTAATAAATAATAGGTCAGATTCACCAATAAGTTCCAGCTGCTTTGTACTGCTCCATCCAATATAAACCAGCTGTATGCAAGTCTCATCTGGCTGATTCAGATGGATTTAAAGCTACTTTGGCTTGGTGACACCACACAAATCAATCCACATATATTGATGGGACTGGGCCAATACCTCCTCTGAAATTGCCCAAAATGCATAAGAAAATCTAACCTTTCAACAATTTTTTAAACATCCACTTTAAAAATCAGAATCTGAAGAGATAAGGTCATATTAGTGAAGATAGCCAGTAAAGGTTAACCATTTCAATAGTACATCTGTAAGAAGTTAAAGTACACTGCAGCAATTAAACTCATGAATATAGGTCAGCGCTCTAATCCCATGTCTAGTTTAATCTGATCTACAAAAAGGACAACTTTTAAACATTACAATTTTTCCCAGTGCAAATTCACTGTAGAGCTCAATGTGAAATCAAAACATCTGAAAAAGGGATGAAATCCATTTTGTTAGCAAAACAAACTTCATCAGAGACAATCTTGTAAATGATCTGTAGCTTAAAAACATATTTCTGCCTATTCCTGAAAAGGATCTTCGTAAGATCAGAGGCCTATTAAAAAGCAGAAATGTTCAACATCTGTTGCTGTGTTGCATGAAGGCAAGACAAAGATAAATTAGTACCATATGTGGAGGAATATGATTCAAAAATCCAGATTTGTTGGAATTTCCCAAAATAGGTTGCCACGTTTGTATAATAAATAAAATCAAAGATAAAGGATTCTTTTTTAATTCTATCCTGAAAAATTAAGAAATCCCTCAATCAAAAAATGCTTTATATATAATATAAAATATCTATTACATTCAAGGAAGTGAACTGGTGTGTAAAATAAAAGAGCAAGTCTGAAAAGAATCATGTAAAAATGTATTTGGGTTGAACGATGTCTTAGAGGAATTAAGACAAAGTAACATAAGAATATTGCTATTTGCCTTTGGCATTTGTATTTTTGTCCAATTTTGAGAGACCATAACATTTCAAAAAACTCTTCTGTCAGGAAAGGTTATGTCCTAGGAAGGTTATGTCCTAGGTTATGGCCTGTAAATTTTTCTTTTCTTTTGCAGGGGAGTCTGCATTTGAGTATTCCCTTAAAGAATCAGACAATTCACATATCATGGGCTCAGGCTTACGTTACATTTCATCAACAATCAGTTTCCAGGATGTCAACAAAGCAAGATGACGATGTACAAAAAAGTTGTTCAGGTTCCGTGCTGCAGTAGATATTGGCCTTTTTAGACTGCTGATGCGCTGTTTGTAGATCACTATCCTTGTAGCTTCACATTATGTTCTGTTGTAGTACTGCCCTCCAGATATCCTACTTCAAGGATACCTCAGCCATGTATTCTTTCTTAGCTATGGGTTTTTCCTCAAATTGTGTAGTCATTTATTGCCCCTATATTCTCCCAGACAGAGGTCAGAATTTGCTCCAAGATATCTTTGGAGTAGGTTTGATGGTTCATACAGAAGTGACAGTCTCTTTCACCAACAAAGGTCGTTCAGACCTACTTTGTGGCTGACGGAACAACATGAAAATCCACCGATGTTGACTGTAATCCCAAATGTAATGCCTGGTTGCTGTCTGGGGTTGCTCTAAGACACAGGAAGAGAGTTTAGTACAAACATTGCAGAAGTGATACATACAATAAGCTGACATAATGTATTCCTGTAGCTTTGCCATATCTGTGGCCTGGAAAATTACTACAGGAAAAAAACAGAACCAAAAACTCCTCACATCATTGTATCATGTTTTGCAGAAGAGATTCTCCCTGATTTCTTTCAGCCAGGGAGACTAAACAACCCAACTAAAAATGTTTATAAAATAGAGCAGTAACTAAGATATTGCCAAATTAAGGGAAAAGCCTAAGATGTTTTAATAAGTTTAATTGATTTTGAAATTTCATGAGATTATAGGGAAGGAGAAAGAATGTTTGGCTCTTAAAAATGCATAGTTAATGGATAAGTATCCCCTTACTAAAATGGTGTTCAAAAGCCAAAGTTCATACAGAAAAAAAACCCCAACAGCCACCACGCTCTGATGTTGCTAACAGTCCTGTGAAGTCACTGCCACTCTGTTCCAGCTTGAGAAGTAAAGCTAAGTGGTTTTCACACATATTTGTTTTCAAGCAGTGCTGCTTACAGGCCAGGGAAGAATGGAGATCTAGATTGTACCTTGAGACTTCTGTAGGGCTAGTCTAAGCCTCTTCACCAGAAATAGGGCTAATAAATCTCACTCAAAAAGACTAGTATGCTTCTACCACTTTCCCTTCCCTTTTAAACACAAGACCATGAAAAACAACTAAAAATTTTATTAGAGGCAACTGGATTCCATCATTTGTGCTGCATAAGATCTAGGGGAGAGGTAAGCTGTAAAATTTGAATGTTTTTCCTTCCTACCACTATGCATGTGTTTGATCCATTTGTCCTGAAGAGTCAGCATATTAACTATTAAGTGAACCTAGAGACATGTATAATAATTGTGGACAAGAAGAGATTAGAAGAGGATGAGTAATTAGTGAAAGACAAGTCCCTGGTGCCTTTCTCAATTATATCAATGTGCATCCACAACAATAAGTATCTTCAGAGGTGTCAATCTGGACTTACATGGAGTATCTGAGAGTGTTATATGATCCTCTCTTTTGAGAACTTGATTAAATGAACTGTTCTCAGAGGTTTAAAGAAACACTTGGGAACAGTGCAAACACAGTATTAAAAGAATGCACCTGCAGAGTGAAATAATACATGATTTTACACTGAAAAGTTATTCTGAAATCATTTTTTAAACAGTCATCAAAAAACCACATTGAATTTTCATTTATAGGTGCTAGATTAATTTCTAATAGTGCAGAATGTAATTGCAAACAAGCTCTAGATTCAGAGCTTGAAGGTAAGACTGGACTTTCAAAGAAAATTCACATGGTTTGTTTTACTATTAACATATAGGTTTTCAATGAATTCCTAAACTCTCAGTTCAAGATGGAAGTGCCCTTTATATGACCCTCTCCATCAGAAAAATGTTCATTTGCAATGTGGTGAAACATATGGTTTTCTGACTTTTGGAAACAATACGGAAAACAAAACTTTCTCCAGTCATATTTTATTTTAATTTTTCAACTTTGGAGATGTGGAAATCTCACAGGCAGTCCCGTTTTGAATTTATGAGGCTGCCTATATTTCTTTTTTGTGTAGCTGCAAAGTATTTTAAAAGGCTCCCTATATAAACCAGGAAGAATAAGACAGGTGAAGAAAATCAGGTTTTATATGCAAAGTACAATATCAAGGTATATAACATCTACGATAGATCATATTAAGAATTTTTATCGGCATGTGGTGGACTTTAGAAAATAAAATCTTAAGAAACAGCAAGAGAACTTGATATCATCTAAGGTCAATACTTTGAAAGACTGTATTATTTTTGTTGAAATTGTATTTCATATGTAAATCCTGATATCTTTACAATTTTTTCTCACTGAGATCTTTTTCCAATGAAACTATCGTCTGATTTTAAAACATTAAATTTTCATCAGCAATTTGAGGAAGAAGTAAAATTTAAATCACTCAAGTCAGAATAGCAAAAGATTTAAAACACTTTGATCATTTAAATATGTATCTTAAATGTAGTCGATAAAATCCTAATGTCACAACTGACATCAGCATTAAAAATTTGCCCCTCTATCATACACGCTTACAAAAGTACGACATATGACAGTGTGACTGGAGTGAGCAGTTGGATGCCACTGTGAATCCTTTCCCTATATTTCTAGCTTTTCCACATCCGGAGGCTCCAAACTGCATCTGTTGCCATGATCTCTGAGAGCAAAACTGTTGCTTTTCCAGTTTAGAAAAAACTATAACTGATAGAGTGAATGACCCTATTGGCATCACAAGGGCAGTGCTTGGAAAGGTGTATTATTTTATATAAGGAATAAGTCCTTCTTCATTGGTTTGTGCTTCATTGTACTCTTGCAACTTTGATTTAGCCATCAAGTCCTTGAAAAAATAAAGACGGGAAAAGAAAACCAAAATACTGAATAATCTCTTCCATTTTTTAGTGTTAAATTAACAGCAGAAAATAATAGTGGCAAAACTATAAATTTTAATATAATCACAAAAAATTGTGATGAAAGTAAGCCCAAGTGCTTATAGCAAAAGAATCTCTAAATATATGTACACAGTGTAGATATAATGACCACCCTCTAGTAATAAAAGCACAGTACCAATCAAGAGATTGATTTCAGTAACTTCCCATTTCAGTGAGGACATAAATCCTGCCCCTAATCTGGACAAAACGGCAGCATTGGATATCATACTGCTTTTGCATACATGGGTGTCACAACATATGCTGGTAGATCACCTTTACCCGCAATTAAATAGCTGCGGAGCACCTAATCTCACTGTACAGAGGGCAGTCATTAATGCCTAACCTTCATTACCCAGGATAACTATCTCCTTTCCTGACAAAGTTTATATGTGACAACTCATTCACCTGAGTTCCATTCATTCTCTCACAGCTAGCATTCAAGTCACAGTACTTGAAGCTGAGTTGACTCCGATGAATGATCTATAGATGTTTTGAATTCCTGCCAAAGATAATACATCTACTGAGGAAAGGAGGGGAAAAAAAAAAACAATAAAAGAATAAGCTTTATGGGAAGAGCAGACTCTTTTCCCATAAATGATGAATCAATCCATTATATTTGTGATAATCAATGCCATGGATCCTTTTCATGTCAAGGTAAAAAAAAAACTTGGTAAAGAGGCAAATCATTATTAATTCATTCATTGCAATAACATTAATCATGATGAGCTAATGTGATATTAATGTGGCTGTAATATGTATTTCCATAGGAATTTCACTGTAATATAGGAATTAACTAATGTACCATGGTTTTAAAGAGTGACGTAAATTGATAAATAACACTGAAAAGCTTTTTAAATAGGGGTAGGCATGAATCTACTGACATGCTACCTTCTGGTGGAGACGGGAGGGTGCCCACATCCCACTCCCATGCCCACACTTGCAGGTAGGCTAACGCTCTGCTTTGCATTTTCCATGAGTTATTGCCTACAGCAACAGCCAGTCAGCTTTTCAGCATTGCGGTCCTGTTCCAGGAAATATTGATGTGGGAGATTAGTAGTTCTGGGAATGGAATCAAAGCTGTGATGATGCTCGCTGGTGCCTAGGAGGAGTTTGGGAGTCATGTGTGCACTCAGTGTTCTGACCACCCTTGCACACCGAGGGAGAGGACCGCTTCACAGATATGCCTCCCATGAGAACCTTCAGAACTGACTTTTGCCATATTCTTACGTTATAGGTAATAATTCAAAGCAGACACATCCTATGTGACCAGTTCTTGAATGCAGATGATACGGCATGGGGAACTGCATTAGACAATAGCAAAGGACCTTCTTCTTACAGAATCCTTCCCATCAACGCAGCACTGAGTTTGACGAGGTATTGCAGCCCTCAGCTGAGGTTGTCATCAGTGCTGAGGACCAAACCTTAATGGAGAGCAGTCAAACGGAGGAAATGGAAAACTAGAATATGAGAATGCGTAAGAAAAACAATGAAACAAAAATAGTAAACCACCTTTCCTCTTAAAGCACTGTGTAGATCCACTGCATCCCTAATTTCACCTAACATTTGTATTCCACTGAAAGTTGTAAAACTCTAAGATGATGATGATGATAATCTGACTTTGAACAGTAAATTGGACTAAACCTCCAGCAGTTCCTTTCAATCAACATTTCCATGAGTATATGATTCAAATTACCAGTAGAAATAAGATACAATTTGCTAGTATAATCTACTTGATTTTTTCCTGAAGTATTACCTGCACATTACCAGACATACTAAATGTATATAGGGTATAATTAGTATTTTTCCAAGCAATAAATACTGCTGTTATACTGAAAATGCTCTATGTTTCATTAAAAAATATCTTTATTTCAATGTGTGGGTTTAATAAATTTAATCTTCCAGAGATATCAATTATCAAAGCATTTCAGTGTTAGAAATTAAGTTATTTCTGTAACTATACTTGGAAGCTTAAAACAGGTAAATTACTTTGTTTCTAAATATCCCGTATTTATGCCTCCTTTGAATGAGCAATTTTCAGTGCGGTAATGAGCCTGTATTTTAGCAGCATACACTGTATCTTTGGTTCTGCAGTTCTGGATTCTTGGTTCATATTTGTAGACAGCTTACATATACAGAGCATCAATGCTGAACCAGTTTTTCTGTAGGATATTAATATTTTTTTTTACAGCAACATCAATTGTAGATGTTAATCTGAAATATTTTCATGGCAAACTAATACAAAGTATATTTAGTATGAACTTTCAAACTTTGCTTCTGACAAGTTGTTGCTCCATTCAATGCAGCAGCAATGCAGTTTGGTCTGCTTGTGTAATTGGAAGTGAAAATTACCGCATTTTTAAAAATCTTTTAGAAACTCTCTCTGCCACCGTGTACCTCAGGATCACTTTTCAGACCTCCGGATGTTTTTCTACTCTTTAAAATTCAATTATATACACAAATATCCAGAAATTTTTTAGCTCATGGTGGGAAGGCAAGGGCGAAACAAAGTTCCCACAAAGTTAAAAGTCATGAATATAGTTTGGAGCCACCAACAATATTTGTATCCAATACTGTAGCCTATTACAATGAGAAATTCTTCATACTATACTTTTAATCAGCAGAACTATTCAGTGTGTACAGGACTTCTGTACCTTAACTTCTTATCATAAAACAGAGCAGTTAACACTTCCTGACTTTCATCTTTCGTCTGTCTTGCTAGGTGACCGATAACCCTCAGGGAAAGCACACTTTTTATAAGTGCGTAATACAATAGGACCTAGATCATTGTTGACACCGCTTCTGAGGTTGTATCAAACGGTCATAAGCAATTATTTGAAAGGAATCTTTTCAATGGATGAGAGTTGTGATAAACTGGAGAGATTAACATTTGTGTTAAGACCACAGACATAATCTATTCATTGTATAATCTGGATCACCAAAGAAATCCCACAATATTCTCTATTACAGAAAAGAAGACTTTTGAAGGTATTTTTGTTAAAAATCTTTGGTATATGATCACAAAAGATTTTGTCTGAAGATCATGACTGAACTGCTATTTTCTCCAAGCTTCTGAATGGTTTTGTAGCAACAGAGAAAATTATACACCTGAAGGTAAAGGGGCACAGTGGACATGGGGTAAAATTTGGCTATAGTCTTAAGTATTCTTTTAATTTCAAAAAATATCACTTTCATATGCCTGTGATATTAATTTAAAATTATTTGAAATTATTCTATTACAGGAAGAAAAAAACAAAACAGTATTTTTAAAAATGTTCCATATTAAGCAAGGGTTATTTAAACTGACAGAATTAGCTTGAATTAAATCATCAATATTATAATATTGATTTTATTTCAGTTACCTGACTATTCCCCTTATTCTTTAAAATTATGACAGACTCATCAAAGTAATATAAACAATGGACCACTTATTGTTCTTCTGCTTCCATTGTTTTAATTTCAAGTCTTTTAACAATAGACATGGTTTTCAGTCTGTTTCTGATACAATGGCTGCAATTGGAAAAAAAGAAATGGAGGCTAAAGTGAACTTCAGTAACTGTTATTCTCATAATAAATCACAGGCATCTTATATCTTAACCATGTCTTGAATTTTCTTAGCAAATGGATTGGGAATTTACTTTTTTTTTTTTGAGAAACCAAACCAAAACGTAACATTCCTGAAAGCACTCAGTAAGCCTCCGAATCTCTTGATGATACCCAGAAACATGGTGTTTCTTGTTTTGTTTTGGTTTGTTTTCAGAAATGGAAAAATAATTATAAAACATATTGTGCTAATAAATCAAAAAAGGTGCTTGAAATAATCTCATAAAATGTTATGGCTTAAATAATGCCCTTCATCAGTATTCTTTGTTTAACATTTTATGTTTATTGATAAATGAAGATGCATTTAAATAATTCAAACAAAACATTAGCTGCAAGCAAGGAATTAATAATTGATAGGACTGGAAGGGCTTTTTTTCACTTGGGAAATAGATAATATTAGCTTAATGTGGGGTTGTAGGAACAGAGGAAATGTAATGGATCTGCCTGCTTTAAACTGATGATGGTTATTGTGGTCTGAAAGTTGCTACAAAGGCAAAAGCAGGACAGCTCTGTAACTGCAATAGATTTCACTCATAGGAGCTGACAATGCAAATTGTGGTTTGATATGCCAGATGTATACATGGGAGGGGATCTAATAAACTTAACATATGCTAAAGGAAAAAAATAAATGTTATAAAACTTAAGTCTGAGAATTTTAAAAGGACAAAAACACAACAGTTATGGTGTCTAAAAAGATTTGGATTTTTTTTTTCCCCCAGTCTCCTCTTTTATGACTATCTTCATCCATAGTTTTCTTTAAGTCAGGGAACCACTACTAAGGATACTGTAACACAGAAGCCAATGCATTCTTGAGGATTCTCAGAGGAAGATGATTTAGTCTAGAAACACTCATCGTAAGGTTTTATTTAGATTTGCCTGTAAAGAAGCCAAACTCTTCCAGCTGCGCATTTGAACATGCCAGCCTTTTCTATGGAGATGTAGGAAAACAGCTTTGTCAGGTCCTCCGTTAGGAGGGAAATTTCTGTTGGTGATCCTCAAGTGGTGTCTGGTGATATTAATTCTGTGGACTTTGCTCTGAAATTAGTTGTGCAACTCCCATTTCCATTCGCTTTTGGAGGTACTAGGTTCATAGTGTCTACCAAATGACATTTTCATTTCTGTATGGTATTTATGAATCTACAATCCAGATGTTCATACTACACTATAGCATCCAGAAATTTGCATTTGCACATGTAACTAACATTTGACTTTATTAGTTTGGTATACAGAACAAAATTTAAAGTAAATAAAATAAAATAAAAACACTGTAGCATAAATCTATAATAATTTCATAGATGTTATTTGTTCAACAGTGTAAGGTTATCATCAGGTATTTTACTACACAATTAGAAAAATTAATGTTCTTCTAATTGAAGATCTTTTAGACAGTCATAAACAAAGATATCAAAACCTGTAATCTGATCTGAAAACCAATAGCATTTTGCAGGTTTTAAAATTAAGTTCAAAAGATCATAACCTTACTGTTCTTGACCCCAGCTACTAAAAATCAGGCCATTATGATTTCAGGGGGTTTCATTTAAAGATAGTGCTAGAATAGCAAAATACTTCTAACAAAAACATCAAATAGAACACTCTTCATTACTTAAATTGATTGTATCTTGTGTCATCACTTATGAAAAATGAGTGTGCCATATTACTGAAAATGAACAGTTGTGTTTTCTACCTATTTTCCACAGGGGTAAATGGTTATAAAGGGATCAAGGCAGTGAAAAATCAAGTTCTGTATCTCTAGTTATGTGTGCCAAGTTCATACCTGAGCATCTCCCAGAATAGGTTTTCTTAAGCAGACAGATTGTAAGCCTGCACAAAATTGATTTCAGAAATGCAAATGGGAGAAAGCAGCTTTGTTTTCCAGCCATTGCAACACTCGACATGACATTTAGATAGACTTGCTTGCATTGACAGTAGGCACATATGTCTACTATTTTGTTTTAAAATATATATATTGCTTTTAATAACAACATTACAGCTGTTCACAAAATGACGCCTCTAGACAGAAGCACTACAATGAAAAGAGAGTATCAACAGAAGGACTGTATCTGCATGCAACTCTTACAGTTGCCAAGAAATGAAGATATAACATATGGTCACTTTGTAAAGGTGAGCTGAACAAAAAACAAGCAGCAGCCTAGCCAATTTCTGTCATTTGAATTCTCCTGTTCAAAACCCAATTTAGTTTCATATGACTCTTGCTAATTTGAATGATATATTTATTAAAATATGAAACAGCCAGCCCTGCAACTGGGAAAACAATTTAAAAATAAATTCGTGGAAGGATACATTGCCAATTTTTCATTTGTCTAGAGCTATCCTTTAAAAATTAATGTATAATTTTGCAGCAGAAGAATCGAATGCTATTAACAGCTTGCTAGTGTGAAGAGAGGAAGTTGTAACTTATATTAAATATCCCACTGTTGATATGCCTATGAATGTCTTCCCTTGATTTATCTGTTTATTGAACTGCCTTGGAAGGGCCACTCCTCATAGGAATGCACGGGGGAATGTTAACATAACCCAAGTCTCTTTGATAATCTTTCTGGACATCACCCAGAAAATGACAAGATTTAGGAAAAAAATGATAAGCTTGGAAATGTTTAATTTCCCACTGTAACAATTTATAGACTCTGCAGGGAAAGTGTGGACTCCAGACAACTGCTTTTGTACCTGAATAGCCAACAAAAATTCAGAATTGCGTGGGCTTTTTTCATCTACAGAAAAAAAATCAGATCCTTGATATAATTCTGTTTACTGATAATAAACATATACATCTCTGGCTCCCTGAGTGCCCAACAAAAACAACGGGAAGGAAGATTTTTTTGTTTACAGCACTATATCCCAAACTGCTCTTTCCTTTCTTTTTTTGCTATTTCAGATCTTTTTGCAGATGCTTTCTACAGCCCCTTTTGTGCATGGTATTTTCTCAACATTTCCTCTCTGATTGTCTAATTCTCAATCTCCCACTTGTCCACAAAGGCAGAAACCTTTACAAACAGTAGCCTACGCTTATATATGTGTTGTTTGGGATTATGAAATATGCCTGTGCTTAGAATAGAAGACATCATTTTTCCAACTCCCTTGTTTAAGACTTTTAATTGTTATTTAAACAATGTCACACAGAGAAGTAAAAGTTACTTACTTTCCAACACATTTCAGCTCTGACCTTACCAAGACTGTTCATAATGTGGGCAACAACACATTGCAAGATCGTTTAATCCAAGCTAAGAGTTAGGATATTCCTTAGCAAGACCCAGCTGTTATTTGGCCAGCACAGTGGACTTAAAGAACTCCTTCTGTCTTCATTGCAGCTGAATTCTCACTTCTCAGTTTCTGTAACCGAGAAGGTTGAATGATAAAAACAATAAAAGAATGAAGAAAAAGAAGGAAAAAAAAAAGAAAAAAGAAAAAAGAAATTATGTATATATCTTTTCATCAGGATTAGTTCTTCTCTAATTCTTCTCTGATTTATCTGTTGTATCCATATTAATCCTCTGCAGAGGATTTCTTCCTAAGTATACTAGAAATACTGAGTACACAGGCCATGCTGTTATAAAGAACTGGAAGAGCTGTGCATCCCAGTTCCCTAGCAAAACTCTCGCAGCCAATACTGTCTGTACAAGTAACTTGAGCAGAACTGTTAACTTATCACATTAAACTGGAAAGAAATCTTATCTGGCAGGAAAAATAATTATCAATGCAGCTCTGGCATAGTCCTGATGAAAGACGAGAACCTGTGAGAGAGAGAGAGAAATGCTGGTCTGCATCTCAGAGCAGCTACCTACTTTCCAGGAACAATTCAATGGCTGTGGCAGGGGTTTCTGCCCCAACCGTTGTAGCTATTTCAGATTCCAGAGTCAATGTCTGTGTAAAGCTCCAGGTCATCGCACTAGCTGCTGGTCAGAGCAAGAATAAGATTTGTTAAGACTGTTAACATTTGCATCTGGGTCAATAGGACACAGCAGTGGGAGGGCTGAGAAAAGATTAGCGCTCATTAATTAGGACAGTCATAGGCTCAGCTATGCCCATCCAAGAAGCATCTTTTGGTTTAGGATAGATGTTATGGGGAATATCAAACAAAATATCCAGTAGTGAAATTTTTTGGTTGATCAGGTAGCCACCACATTTTCAGCCAGTTCTGCAGAGGAATCAAGTACCACACCAGTTCCCCTACATGCTCTGCAGAGAGTACAACGAGACCCTCTCTTAAAAGCTTTCTAGAAGAGAGCTTCAATTTAACTCACTGCTTTTCATGCCTATAGGTTGAAGGAGTTTGCATTTGCACTGGTAAATTCCAAGCTGAATCCGTGGTACTGTCAGTCTATTTTCTGAGAAGTATGTGACGTCTGGAGTCCACTGCATAGCCATTGTGAGAGTAGCTCACATTAACTCACGGTAACACCACTTTCCAACCCATCCACCCAAGTACAGTCACTGAAGTCAATGTACATCTGGTAATTAGGGGGGTTGAGGAGTCAGCCCTTTCTCTTTATGATAACAGGAAAAATAGCTCATGTAACGCAACACTGTATATTGATCTTTTTTTGATCAAGGGAAAAAGATTTTGCAGAGACATCAAATCATCAGGAAAAGAGGCAAGTGTATATCTCTATACAGCTTTGATAAGACAGTCCCTTGTGCATTAGATTCTGTTCTAATCACTTCAGTGCTCCAAAATATAGACAAATAAAAGTGAATGCAGTGCAAGCTAAAGAAATAAAAGTAATATTGAGAGCTGTGAGCTCAATTTAAGAAAAGCTGGATGAAAAAATATATTACCTTGAGTGAGGATGAAGTGATAACATGATAATTATCTTTCCATTTCTAAAGATAGTTCGGGTTGAAAAAAGATATTTGTGGGGTTGAAAGGCTACATAAGAAAAAGATGATAAATTTTAGTAAAGGTAAATTTTTGCTGAATATCAGAGAAGACTTGCTTAGCTTTTCATAGGCTATGAAAAGCTCACGGAAAATGGAGAAAGTCTGGGACTTTTTACAACAAACCTGAATAAAGCATAGAAAGATTTACTGCAGTGCTGCAGGTGTGACCATCTTTTAGTTCTAATTCCTTTTTTTTTGGTGTTACAAAACATCCTTTTGGGCATCCAAGTTATAACGGGCACATGCAATTTAAGGTATTTTATGGTAGCTTAGTAGTTTCCTTATTCTTATTTAGGTGTTTGGGTTTCTTTTAAACTTCTCCTGACAGGTTTTTTTTTACTACAACTTTTTCTATTGGAATTTCAGTTCTGGAAAAATGAAAGGACATAAAAATTATTTAATATTAATTTAAAAAAAAGAAAGAGTTGAAAGGTGTTTTTGATAAAGGTGATGATTTGTTGGAATAGAATGTTTTGATATCATGTTTTAAAATTATTTTCCATTTATGTCAGTCAGTTTAAACTTAAATAAATCTCAGTAGAGATGAAAGATTTCAACAGAACATCTCATTTTGAAAATTCAAAACTGATTTCTTTTTCCTCAGAATTTAGATTTAAAGATACTTTGAGTTCTTTTCTTTACATGCTGTAATTTAGGCCCTACCCCTGAACTTGTAAAACTTCCCAGGAAACAAAATAAAGAGTTCTTATTCAACTTACTGGAAGCATACTTAATTCTTCTATTTCACAAGGTGCTGTTTCTTTTATACTGGCTTCAATGCATTCAGAAGCTTTCCAAAACATTCACTGTAGCTTCCTGATTTTGAAAGAATGTTCTGTTTCTCTGGTCTGCCTCCTTTCCAGCACTGAATAATGATAAACAGATTTTGCAAAAATCTTTTCACTGATGTTTAAATTGAGGTACAGAATTCAGAGAGAGATAAGGTATCACTTTTCACCAAACATGTTACTCCAGCTTTATATCCTACATCTTGATTTGATGCAATGTTTATAACAACACATTTTATGTATAATGCCATGAAGTGATGACAATCTGCTCTACTGTCATGGTGTGATGTTGAATTAATAGGAAACAAGGTGAGGGCAGAGCAGGCAATCATTGTATGTGTTAACTTCATGATTAACCATTGGGTTCTTAATAAAGTCTTACTCTAGAGAACAGACTGCCAAATATTTTTGTCACTTCTACAATATTTTGTCAAGATATATGACCTTGAAAGTCACCTTTATAGTTATCTTAATATTTCACGCAACTGAGACTAATGCAGCTTTTATGAACTTCAGTGAGAACACACCTGATGCATAAAATAATCACTAATAGAAACTGGAATTCCTAAAAATAGATTGTATACAGTGAAGCATGTTGCAAGAGAATGCACTTAATTTCTTTCAATTTAACTAAACTTAGTGCACGATATTCATTAATTATGCTAGAATGTTTTTCCTTAAATAGAAGATAGAATAATTGGTGCATACAATTTCCATCATAGTTTGTGAAATCTGTTTGGCAGATTACCGAGCTCAAAAGCACTTGCTCAGTTTCAAGATCATCAACCGCTTACTGCAACATTATTAGTTGCTTGGCTTGCTGCACTATTCAGTAAGAACATCACATGTGCCCTCAGTACAGAGACGACTTGTCATGACAGAAGCTAGTCTGTCCTTCTTATCTCTCAGTGCAATTATTTAGACCTTTTGCAGCCATGGTATGTAAGATGATCATCAGCCATTCTTGCCTATGGACCATACTTTATCTAACAAACTCAGGATGATTCTCAGTACTTGTTAATATGACTATCATTTCCATGATAAAGGAACTGTAGTCAAAATGCAGTAGGTGATGTAAGGGACCATAGCAAACAAAAAGATTCCTGCCCCATGAATCTTACACGCCAGGTATAAACAAGACAACAAGCAGAGTATAAACAGATAGTAATACTGGTTGTTTAACAGTTAATCATCCCAACAACTACAACTTCTCTTAAAATTTTTAGACACCATAGTAAAATAGAGTTTAAAGGACATGTTGAGAGTAGACAGTAAAATAAGTTCACAGATATTGTTCTCAAGCATGGAGAGTAGCAAAAAAGAAAGAAAGAAGGCACCTACTTGAAATTTAACTAAATAAGAAATGAAGCTCTGAAGAGGAGGTTATCTAGAAGCAGGTGTTAATATATATTGACAATAATTCAAGATGATAGGGTGGGGCTAGGCTATGAAGAATCTGAAGAATGACGTTGAAAATAAAAAAGACACTTCTCTCTTCTCCACCTATATGGCCATGCTCAATAGGAAAAAGGTTTGGGCAGGGCTCTTTTATACAGCATCAAGAAAATTTTGCCTGCTCATTCCACCTGAATTTGGTTAGAAGACTGATTAGGTAGTAGTGAGTGAAAGCACTCACCCTCAAACAGGAGCAAGCAATAGCTAACCCAGATGTTAAATGCAGAATTGAAATCTATGTTTGGGCAGACTGTCATAGGTCAGGGTTATCAACAGGAACGCAGTTTAATGATATTACAAGCCTTCACTTTCAAGCATTTTGCAGATGTGTGTGCCTTAGTTTCTGCATTTACATCATATCGCTGAGTATAGTCTTTTTTAACCAGCATTAGAAGTACCGTATCTAGAAAATAAATTATTTCAGATATATTTATTCTGAAGCCTTTCAAGTTTGTTTGTGTTAGCTATAGAAATATCTTATTGCAATAGTAAGGAAACTAAATTTTGTCACAGCCCTGCTGCTATGAACCAAAGTTAACCAAATAATTATTGTGCCCCCCCCCCGAAATAAATCCAACTGAATCTATGCCACTCTGAAAGAAAAGCTATATGCAGAAGCCTACATTTTTAAAGGTTATAAAACATCTGATAAAAGTCAGATTTTCCTGAAGAACTGAAGGGATTTTTACATTTATTTTCATAAAACCTTTATACATCTCTATAGATGTGAGATTCATACTCATATTCTCTAGGACTTTCCCCTGAGAATCAATTTTCTATTCAAGTTCTTATGTTTAGTAAAGATTATATAGCTTATATTGTAATTAATAATCCACAGCTGCAACAGGAAGTTTAGACTACCATTTAACTACTACCCAAAAGCTTTATTTGTTCAGTTTCAGCAGAGGCTAAAATGTAAGCCTTCATAATAGAAATCCTTCCCTGGTTATCATTCATTCACAAAATACCCTTAGATTTTCTACACCATGCTTACAATGCCTATATGACCTGATTGAATCAAGGCCTTGAAATTCTGACTTGTCAAGTCTGCTGCTCAGCCGCTTTCTGTCCAAAATTGGTAGCATAAATTCACTAGCATTTATCTGTTACAATTATTTATAGTATTGCAATAGCTGATTGATACTTGCCCCTACAAAGCCACTATGGGTTTGCCTCACCTATTGCTGCTGTTGGCTAGCAGATTGCTGATTTCAGGTGTGAATAAGCAGGCAACCAGCAGGATAGAGATGAGCAGCTGGGAAACTTTATGGAACCTATGAAAGTGTGGGAATCTGAGGGTTATTTATACTGCAGTATGTTCTCTCTGTTTTACTGACAATGGTTAGATGTTGTGTTTCATTACTTCTGTACAGGTAGGCCAGTTTTCAGCTATCTGGCAAAGATAAATCATGTAAAAGTCTGCAAAGAATGTAATTTTTGCTGCTCAAGAAATAGTTTGAGACCTTGTGACATACAAGCTGAGCATTAGTGAGGCTGAGAGATCCTGGAACAAGGCAGTCCTGTGCTTGTAAAGGAAAAAAGACTTGATGACAAAAGATCTTTAAAATAGGCAAGTTCTATCTATTGAATGATAGCTCATTCAAATACTTCTGTTACAAGTGGGATTGAGATAGAAAGTACATCTTCTGGAGTGTTTTCTACAGAGTAGAATAGGGTTTTTGAGGAAGTGGATGGTCAAAATCTCTATTTAGATTCTCAATAACACTTTCAAAAGTTGGTTGGGACTTGCAGTCTCAGGCTCTGACCTAAGCTTCCATGGAAAATAAACACAATCTTATCTACCTCCCTCTTCGTGACTTTCTTTCCCTCCATATTCTCTTTGTTCCAAAAGCTTATAATGATACTGGGACTTGGGTTCTAAAATAATAACCTAAATAATACATCTTCCTCTAATGCAATGAAATGTGCACTTAATAGACCACGTTGACCAGAAATAACATTGTTATTATAAATAAAATATACCTGGTTGTATTCTGATGCTCAGTTAATCTAAGGTTAATAGTCTGGTATAAAGCAGTCGGTCTATTTTGCAAGCAAGACAAATATTTTCATCGAAATCCATTTCAAATTCTCAATTTTTTTCTTATTACACATAAGCATCAACTGCTACTTAATTACAAGCCTGAAAACAAAAAACAATGTAAAGAAAATTACAGTCTCTGTGTTCCTCTCACTCCCACAACCCGTCTCTGTCTGCCTTTTTTTTTTAATGCTAAAGAATATATTTATGTGTAAGAGAAAGTTGCAAGAGTAAAAAAGTGCTGTCTGAGAAAACAAAGAACAATTAATGAAGAAATAAAAAATATCTACAATGGAATGCCTGTTATTTGCCCTTAAGTGATATATTAGGTACAGGAAATCACATTACAATTTGATGTATGTGTCACTTTAAGAGTGATTCTTGGATTGTGGAGGTAGCTTGTGTGTCATATGATGTAAGTACTTTTATTGAGTAGGTAAGTATGTAATAGCTAAAAGCCTCATAAATCAGCTAAATGTTCTCCCAATTTATAGAGAATATTTGATCTGAGAACATTACTGTCTGGTGAACCACTGAGAAAAAGAGAATACATGAACAGTGATGGAGATGGATATATTGGATAATTTTTTTGGATGTATCTAGGGCTGGCTCTTCATTGCTTGCATCTTTTGTACTCATTAGCACCTGTGAAAGTGTAATATACTACCAAACTAAAATTTTCTACTCACTTACTTTAACACTTTTATAGCTGCTTCTCACGGGGTAGAGTCACACAGAAGAAAACATAGGACAGGTTTTTAATCCAGAGGTCTTTCTCTTTTAAACAGCAATAGCAGTTAAGAAATCATGCCTGAGGATTGTTTGAAGTATGTAAAACAGTCCAAATTAATCTAGCCATTGTTTTCAGCATTACAGTCAGCCCCATGTTATAAAGTGAAGAAGTACACTTTTTTCTCATTGCAACTACAAATGACCACTGTTAAGTCTATCTCTGCATATTAATTTCTTATTGGAACAATGGACTTTGAAAAACTATATTTATAAGTACATATAACTATATATATATAAAAGCTATGTATATAAAAGAAACGATACCATATGGATTCACTTTGATTCTCCTTTACAAGAATCTTTAAGTAGTACTTCATAAGAGCATTAAAAGTATTTCATATTTAACAGCATCTGTCAGTAGTATAATAATCTGTACACTATGATGAGTCTATGTATTGACTGAAGCTGAACTTTTGAACCTGTTGCAACACAAGAAAGCGAAGAAGTGTTATTTATTTGCCATACTGTAGTTATAAAATTAAATAACTTCTATTTGCTGTGGTTGCTCAAGAAGAGTTGTTGAACATGCCTCTGATTACTAAATGGATGCTTCAACATATTTTTGAAATTGTGATTTGTGAGGGCTCTGATGCTCTGAGGCATTGCTTGTTGGATTGTTCACCTATTCATATTTTATACAGCTGAATACCTTCCACTTTAAGTCACATCAGAGGCCTTTAAAAACCTTATTTCACTCGAAGCCATTTTTCATCAGGAAAATATGGAAACAGTAGCAGTATAAAGTTTCTTTTCCTTTTCCTTTCTGGGCCACACAAGTCGCATATAAGGCATCATTCCCCAGAAAAATAAGCTAGTGTAAGATTTATTGTCTGGGTGAAATGTTTGAAATTTCTTCTAATACAAGAATGAAAAGCAATTGTCTTTGCATGTATAATCCTTTCTGGATATTTTGGCCTGTGGTTTTGGCCTGATTAATTGGATTTTGGGGGGGCTAAGAGCAAAAGATTGCCTAACAAGATATGGGGGCACACTACTCCCCGGTTAAGCAAAGCACTACCTCAAGTACCTTATACTAGAATGCACAAAATGACTATTACCACAAAAAGTTAAAAAAAAAAAAAAAGTGGGTGATTTGATGTATCTGTCCATGAACAACATAAGACGATGAAAAGATGCTAATCCTAAGGGAGGTACACAAATATAACCACCCTTTCTTCCTGATCCGACTCTTCTGGGTTCACAAACTGCTGTTCATTTGAACTGGTTGGTGCAACGACCACACAGCATCTAACTCAGCTGTGAGCTAGGCTTGCTTCAGCATCAGCAGGCACAGCAGTAACACAGACAGTGTCGCAGAATGCTTCTGTGTTCCTTTACAAACTCTGTCTCTAGGAAGGAATATAGCCTAGTCTTACGAATTAGATCCAGCCTGCTAAAGTGACACTCTGCGTCCCACCCCAAGTTGCATTTCTACATGCATTACACTTGTATTCTACCTGACCACATGTACTGTCTCTGAATGACACTTAAGTTCAATCTGTACTGGTATATGATCTGCTTAGCAAGGTCTATAAAACACTAACATGGTTAGTAATTCCTGTTGAAGAATGGTCCTGTTCAATTATCCTAATCATTCCTCTTTGACCTTAACCTCTCTAGAAGATAAGAGATCATGCATTATGTCTTAATTCTAGCTTTCCCGTCTTCAGACTATAACCCAACTCTTTAAATTCCATTTTCCCTAAGCTTTTTCATTTTAAAATACACCTTCCTAAAAACTCTTTTGCAGCCCTATTTAGCTAGCTAGCCAACTCAAACTGCCCTTTCTTTTTTTTCTCAAGAAATCTCCTTCACATGCCGAAACACATGCACATTGAAAACTGTAAAAAATTAAAGCATGACTTCTAAAAGAAAGTCAAGGCTTAGATGTCCAAAGTTTATAGAATTAGGAAATAAAAGGACAAACATAAGTCTGCCCCTATAAACATGATGTCAATTTCAAGACCATGATCAACATGAAATTTCCCTCAAAAACAAATAAGTATCAGTGGCAGAATATTCTAATAAAAAAATCCTGCAGGTCATGTTGCTGTTGTCTTTGGTTTTGTATGGTCCTGATGGGTATTCTATAAATCAGAAATATTCAGGCATTCTTTGGGAAAAAATATAAAACACTGAAATGCAAACTAAGAACTATAACTGTCACAGTGACACCAGCTGTAGAAAGCACTAGTCTGATTCTTCTAATCTAGAAATGAGCTTAATCATAGTATAGATGTTTTGTCATCAGCCTGCTGTCGAAATAAATCATCTTTCTCTACTGTATCTACATGACAAATGTCAGTCAAAGCAAGGCAGAATCCTTTGAAGTAAAATTGTAAGCTATAAAATTTACATATTTGGGAAAGGATTAACTCAAACATCAGATGCAACCATTTGACTTTGTACTGAAATACAGTTAATTTTTTCTACGTGATACTCTTGGTCAGTCTTATATAACTAATGAACTTGAAGTTCTAGAAGTAACTATAAGCCAATGTAAGAGGAAAGGGCAAAATCTTGGTTATTTGTCCTTACATTTCTGCCTCAGTTGCGCTCAGAGGCCCTCATTCAACTTCTAGTGAAATCAATGAGAGCTGCAAAAAGACCACCACAGCATAAGCTTTGTGCCTGCAGTTTTTTTTTTCATCTTGATGTGAAAAGAATAGGCATATGACCTTGAACATGTGAGAGGTAAAGAACTGCTGTTTTAGAAAAGGACTATGGGGATATTTTTTTAAGGCATAAAGGGAGTTAAGCACCTAACTGTGACTTGTGCCTTTGAAAATACCTGCTTTGCAGCCTAATAAGACAATATTGCCAAACTGTAAGTAGAGATTCCTTCTCAGTAAGCTGATCTTGAAAAAAACCTTTTTTTTTTCATATAATACTACTTTGCCTATACTTAGGCATTTTTTTTCTATTGTTAGTACTTGTTAAATATTCAGTACTATTGAAAGACCAATTTTTTAAGTCATTCTTATTCTTAGCAACTAAACATGGGAAGAATACTAAATAAAAGAAAAAAAAGGAAGAGAATGTTTCAGGACAGTTCACTGTGGCAACTTCGAGGGCAACAGAATACCTAGCATACCACAAAGATGCTGTGGCAGTTTATTAATTCTTCCTCAGTTCACCTCAGAGGTAACATTTGGACAGTTTTTCTCCTTACATTGTTCTTCAGTTATCAAATGAAAGCAAAGTAGGTTTGTATTTTTCATGCCACTATTACCATGGTCCTACTACAAAGTCACCTATCTACAAAAAGTTTGGTTAGTTTCAAAGACACCAAAAAATACTAAACATATTTCATATTTCAATACTAAATATATTTCAATACTATACATATTTCACAAGACTTCCAAAGGAAAAGATCTTTGCCAGTAAATCCATTAATGCAAATGAGGATAACTGTTTGTGCAAAGGTTTACATTTTTCAAAAATAAACAATTGATTTCTCTAATCTTCTCTTAAAGATGTTGATCGTTAGTGCATTCTGACATACCGTCTGCTTTTGTGGATAAAACCATCAAGCAATTCTGTTCAGGTTTGACAAAAGTAATATTACTAGACTTCTAGATTATACATGGATTGAAAAATCTTACTTCAGTTATAGCAGAAGCAACTATGTCGGAAAAAATAAGTAACATTTAAGTCACATGCCAGAATTAACATCTGAAGATATAAGTGAAATTTTAAGAGGAAACTGAATTTTTTGATAATTGCAAGTTATCTGACCTCCAAGAAAGGCTGATCAGCTCCATACAGAAAAGATTGCTTGGCACTTACAATTCTGAATTATATTGTGTGCTTTAAATTTTTCTTGCTAAGTTCAAGCTTACTGGTCGCAAGTCATCCAGTTGCTGAGGAACTTCCTAACCACTCATATGATTTCCTCCAGCTGTAAACACTGAATAACTGATGTGCACACTCTTGTTTTTCTTAGCTGAATAAAGTGCCTCTCTATATTTTGGTGACATTTCCACATTCCCCTTTCAGGAAGTGAATGATCATAAAATATGGAAGGCAAACTCTGACTGTGATTCCTTGTAGATCAGTTTTACTCTGGTGGATTCCTATTTCTAACAGAAATACTTCATGACTTTCAGCAACATTTTGGCTTTACAGGCTTCAAAAGACAGTATGTCACTTAACACCGTTTTATTTCAAAGATTTTTTTTTATGTAGGTTTTTTGGTTGGTTGGTTGGGAGGTTTTTGATTGAATGTTGGTTGGTGGTACAATAACACACTTTTATTAAAGCACAGGAAGCATAAATGTACAACAATGCATGTTACCCGTCTCTGCAGGGAAAGGGAGGGCACCTAGTGGGGGTGCATATATATATACCATTACTTAATGTGTAAATATTTCTCTCTGTAAATGAGATTTTAGGATGAATGCTGAAAATCAGGCACTGTTTTCTGTTCAACCTTTTCCACCGGTGTCTAGGTGGTGCTACATGCACTGAGGAAGGGACCTTGACAACAATTGTTCTGAATTTCATTTGAAAAGGATTACTGGGTGTGGTCCATCTTTTGTTTAGCACGCTAACAGTTCTGGCAGGAATGAATTCCACAAGTGTTTTTGTTTGGTTTTACCCCAGCATTTATCCTACTCAGAATTCAAACATGGGAAACATGGATTAGCATCCAAATCGCATTTGATTCATAACTGCAATACTGTGCTCCTTATTCTGAAAATTATCTAATGACAGTAACTCCATCTATTCTGACAATGTCACACATTGTTTATTAAAAGATGAAAAATTACATATAATGATATATTCTTAGCTTGTTACAGAGAATGCTTTTCAGATTTGATAGCAGACCATAAAAGTATAAAATTTCCAGACTTCTGTGTCTTAATTTTTTTCTAGAATGTTCTCAAGAGGCTACAGAAGAGAAAAAAAACACTCACATCTACGGATAATTTATATTCCTTAAGGATTTTTTTTAATTTTTAAAATAAATAAAAGTGAGAATTGAAATTCTCTCTGGAGAATGCAAAGAACTTGCATGATTTGAACCAGCTTCTAAAATTTCAACCACAGTGTTCACAAGAGTAACATCTATAATTGCATAAATGAACACCTATGTCTTAGTATTTGGTATTACAGATTTTGAGCCTGTAAATCTGGCAGCTACAGTGTTACAGCTGTCTGTGAAGTTGTGGCTCTGTTAGACTGCAAGTAACTTTTTATCTGGCATTTCTATCACCTTTCTCCTTTACTGCTCAGCTGCTTTAAACTATAAATGTTATCAGTACCTCCATTTTTTAAACTATCTGGATGTAGTAAAACAGTAGAATTACTAGTTGCTTTTTCTTACTGCCTTATACTAACAATACATGCCTGTCAAATGTTATTATACTCTCTTCCAGCTCTGTCATCTACTTCATAGCCCACGTTAATGAAAATGACAATCGACTCGAGTCCTCTCTTCTTCCTTCAGCCAGCCTACAGGGGAAAATAGTTCTTCAAAATAGAAGGGAAAAAATAAAGGGAAAAAACAGGAAAACATTCAGATTCACTATGAAATGAGTAAGTGGATTTAAAATCACTCATACATCTCATGTACAAACAAAGTACGTTCTCCCTTTTATCTTTTTCAATTTATACCACAGACAGGCCACACAGCCACTTCTCTGACAACAGCAGCCCTGTAGAATCATTTTAATATATAATCTTCATAAATAAAATCAAGTGGTAAAAGCCAGCCTACGTCTGCCAACACAGGGAACCAAAGGCCATTCCCCACCAGAGGACCCAACACTCCAGTGCTCTGGGTCATAATCCCTGAAGTGCCAATACTAGCAAACTTCCCTTCTTGGTATGTTGCTTGATGACATTTCTTAATAGGCCTTTTGGTTTTCTTCATCCAGTACTGAGTCTTTTAGTTAATTCCAAAGATTTTCAGAAAATTAGAGGGTCATACAGTCAAAGCAGATTGACTTCTACAAAGAATGAATTCCTCTGAGGACCCATGCTGACAAGGCTCAGTGAGCTCTGGCTGTAGCTTAAGTATATGCTGCTTCAGTAATTCTGGGGAAAAAACCCACAATTTATTTCATAGGATTTAGGGTTCCTGGCATAAATGTTGTATTTCCTAAAGGTATTTCATTATCTCTGTATTGGCTGACATTGGTTTCCAATAAATAGTTTTATCTTGTTTACTCTGATCGTGCAGCAAATAACAAGACTTTAATACTGATACATTAACATGGGCAGTAATGACTTGTGATGATTATAATGCAATTATATAATACTTACTGATGTCATGGCACTATTAACTTTTTTCTTACACTGCATTTGACATTTTCAATTTAGAGCCCAGGCTTGTAAACACAGGTATAGTTACGATACTGTATGCGCACAAGTAGTTATTTACAAGTAACTTCTCTGTAACCTATATAATCAATAGCATTCACAGATTGCAGCTGTGACAACAACTTAAGTTGTTGTTCCACATGGTCACATGAAAAGTTTTTTCTCCTTTTACTTTTCGTTGAGGACAAAAAATATAAAGTAGGAATTTGTACAATCACCCTTATGCATACTGAGTTACATATTGAAACTAGCAGCCACTTTACATTTCTGCTTCCTCTATGTCAAGGTCTAAAAGCAGCCAACATGAGATGTCAGAGGAAAAGGTCTGAATATCTTCCTTTTATTTCTGGTCTTGTATCCAGGTTCTTTAGAAGACTGACCACAGCCCATGCTGCTCCTGTGTTTTGTATAGATGTCCCTTGGTGTTAACTGCTTCCCAGGAGAGGACAATGCCATTTTTTAATGGTGCCAAGCCATTTGCTCTGTTTTTGTCACTCAGGTAGCACAGCTCACACCACACGTGTGATGTGAATTATAAGGTATTTACTCCTGTGCCATCCAATGGCCAGCTCCATCCAGTGGCCAATCAGTCCAAACTGGTGGCATTGCCTCTGTTCTGGATACCTTCTTGTGATCCTGACCTACTTTCAAAGGAAAATTCTGAAGTCAAAAAACTTTACTGAAACAGGCTTCCTACTGGTGGAAAGAAGACAAAATTTGTCCATCCATATCTATAAATTCAGGCTTCAAATACTGCAATGAATGCTTTATCATGCAGACAGTTTGGAATTAAATGTTATGACAAACTCTTTCTTTCTTCTGCAGTGGCAGAGATCCATACAGGGGGTGTCTCTGAGGTCAAGAATGGGATTCTAGGGAAAACCGATGCATCCCAGACCTTCTCCTGAAGATGTGTCCCGTCATTTTCCACAATGCTCTTCTATCTTCAGCAGGAAATGGTAATTCCTACCACCCCTAATCAGTGGCCCTTTGAAGCTCACCACTGGGTTCCTAGCCCACAGGTCTGCTGAGCCTTTTGAGCTTTCTGCATGAGCAGTCTGAATGACATCTGGTAAGTATAATACTCTGCATTAATCAGATACAGGGTAAATTTCCTGCATCCTAATCACTAACGTTTAGAATTGAGATCAAGTGCTGAAGAGTAGAGATTTTAACTCATACCAATCTGTTAGTTTTTTATACCTGTTGTTTCTTTTAATTTCAGCCAAATTTTCAGTCTCAGTGTTTCTTGGCCTCAGTGACATCTTTTGCAGTGTGTTCTGAAGTGTAATTATGTGTTAAAGGAGAAAGGTATTTTGGAGCAACAGTGTTTTAATTGATTCTTCCCACTTCTGAAGAATGTTGCTTTCCTTTATCATGAAACAGAGACCCTCAATCTGTCTTCTCCATGCTCTTAATTAGGATATGTAACTTGATTATACCATTTTTTTTTCTTTCAAAAATAAAAAAGCCCAAATCTTTCTATTCCCTTTCATACAAGTCTTTACCATTTCCAAATCCTATTTCTTGCCTAAATTGTCTCTAAATTCTCTACATTCATAGAAATAATTTGGCCTAAATATGGACAATATTTTAGATATGACAAAAACCATAATGTATATAAAGTTATTATATAATTTCACATTATTCTCTACCACTTCTTTCACACATCCAATACTTCATTTGCTCTTCGAATGCAAATGCACATTGAACAGAAGTCTTCATTGAGCTGTTTTCAGTGATGCTGAGGTTCATTTCCTGAGCTGATATGATTAATTTAGAAGCAAGAGAGTGGTATGAGCACTTAAGGTGTCTCCCTTCTGTGTTAGCTGTTCTTCTTTATGTTATCACTGCTGATTTTCATCTATCACTGTGTTGTCTGTTCATTACTCTCTCTATATATATCCAACAAATCCTTTTTCTTCATTAAAATTGTCATTTGCTTCTCTTTTTTCTGGTCTCTTAGCCAGTTTAACATAACATTTGCATCTCTTCCCAGACTATTTTGTTTTAGCAGCTTGTAGTAACAAACCTTGTCAGATGCCTTTTAAAACACTAAATACATTATATCAACTGATTTTCTCTTTCCCTCTCCTTTATTAGTACATTCAAAGAAATTGAACAGATTGATTCTCCATTGTCAGAAATCATACTGGTTTAACCATTCTTATTAGATGATCTTCCAGGTGTTTTATTATTCTGTTTTGAAGTTTCATTTCAACATTTTTACCAGATACAGTTTTAAGATTTATTCCTCTGCAATTCCCTGGATCACCCATACAGTATTTAAAAAACATATGAGTATGGTATATGCTGCTTTCTAACCCTTCATTATAAGAGCTAATTTATTACTCAGAATCAATTCATGATTAACTGAGTAATCCTGAGGAGGAGCTGCTTGTACAAACAGCTTCTGATTTCAGTGGAAACCTCATGTGAGTATCTGATCACCAGTATAACTGAGACACTTGCAGTTCTTCCATGTTGATATTCCTATGATTGAACTACACTGAGTAATATTTTGCTCTACATATCCACTCATCATTCTGTATCACATCCGTTGGTATCAAAGTATTACTTGACAAAAGGAAGTTAAAAACTAGTGCTTGTCTTAAAAGGATCACTCAGAGTGTAAGGTACTAGGCAAGATGTGTAAGGGGCAAATTTTTGCCCTTAGGTAGCATCTGCTTTTTAATCTTATGCAGTCACTATTGTAAAATTTAAATGAAGAAACAGAGGACGGTATTCAAAGCTGGATAGCAATAGATGAAGGAAAAGTCTCTTCATTGACACTAGTCTTTGATGTGTGCTCATCTGAGAGAAAACTTGGTCCAGAACTGTATTTACATTTGTTATGCAAGTATTACTGC
This sequence comes from Calonectris borealis, assembly GCF_964195595.1. NCBI lineage: Eukaryota > Metazoa > Chordata > Aves > Procellariiformes > Procellariidae > Calonectris > Calonectris borealis. The sequence continues at coordinate 34,387,460 of NC_134316.1, forward strand.
AAGAGGGCTTATGAGTGTAGGGAACATATGGAGAGGCTGGCAGGCATAGATTCCCTGGTGTGGTGGTTAGATCCTTTGCTCTGAAAAGGCAAGCTTTTAAAATTCATTTGAAAACTATAAAATACAAAACCAGTATGCCAAGTAGGTCTGTATTTAGAGAAGAATTATAATTGTGAAAAGGAATCAAATATTTTAACATCTAGTGCAACTTTAGGCTTTAAATAATTATTCTTGAAGTCTGTATGATAGTCAAATATTACAAGCTGAATTAGTTTTCAGCCGTGTCACACAATGAATGCATAAAACCTAACGAGGTTCTTTGAATTATTTTTTTTAGCACCTGGGGCTCCCCACCTTTACTTATTTATCATTTATTGTAGTAGCCGCTCTTTAAAATCCTGAAAAATGTTCTGGTTCCATAGTGACAGCAATTCACTTTCTCATGAGGTCTTTCCATTGCAAGATGTCCTTCAGTTAGACTAAGCTTGATCCACAATCCATCAATGTCACTGGGAGTCTTTTTATCAAATTTCAGTGGGCTTTAGATCATGTGTTGGAAGTGTGTGACTAACTTCTAGCTCCTTCATCCTGATCATATTTAAATCATCAGTGCCATTTAAAATAGTGTTTACACTTAAATACTTGTTGAATCACAGACCGCATGTGTCTTGATTTCTTTATCAATGTAATATATACAATGATAGTTAAATATTTTTTCAATGGACTTGTCTAATATTGCAACTATTTCAACTATTTGATATAGAAGTCAAGAATATGCCCTCTGTTAAGCTTAGATTTACTTATATTTAAAATGTATTCATCAAATTTATATCTAGATACAGGTATAAAAATTTTTAGACTCAGTACAATTAAAAAAATAAACTAAATGTTAACAAAATAGATTATTTTTTAAAGATTGATCTTTAGGTATGCTAACTTTGTATTTCAAGACTAAGGATGAGCACATTTATGAATATTAGACTTCTGGAAGAATACTGAAACAAATGAAGTCATTAGTCATTTGAGTATATATTTCTGCATGTAAGGCCAGTTTAATCCAGTCTTCATGAAAGCATAAGGAATATGCACATCACCTGGAGAAGCACAGTATCTACTGCTAGAGCTTCTGCCTAAGCATCATGGAGAAACTGCTGTATTTCACTGCAGCCATAACTCACAATGGAAGTAATAGACTGTATAGAAAGGAGTATTGCAAATTACTATTACAGATTATTAGAATTGTACTATCCATAGGATTTCACTTTTAGTATGTGTTATATTTTTTCTTCAGCATTCTAGAAAACCAACACCATCTACCACCTTCTGTTATCAGAAAGTTATTATTCTTGGTTTTATTTTAGAATACTTGTTTAAAAATGTTTGAAATCGATTTTGGTCAATTGACCTGTTTCCTCTCCTCTCCTCTCCTCTCCTCTCTTCTCCTCTCCTGTCCTTTCATTTTCTTTTCTATTCTATTCTATTCTATTCTATTCTATTCTATTCTATTCTATTCTATTCTATTCTATTTGTACAACATCCTTTAAAAAACTTTAGTATCTGACTGCCTTCCAAAAATGCATTAACTGATGTTACTAACATCTGTCATGTGTAGTTCATTTTCCCTCTCATCTTCTCTGCAGGGACAGGATGAGAAAGAAAATGAACCACACATTGTGTGTGCAATGTAGTGTTATATGCATATGCATTATGATAGAGTCTTTAATTACATACTCTCATCTTGTTTTCCCACAGGACCCCTGCCTCATTCAGTACACAGGACAGACACATGGGAGAGATTTAAGAGTACATAGGCAACCACCAATTTAGCAGTTCCTGACTTGTTTTTTAAATCTAATGTAGTGCTTTTAACTGTATGTTTCTTCTTTTCACATTTTTTTTTCCCTTCTTCACATGTTAGTGATATTTCCTATAGAAAGAATAGCAAGATAAGATAGTAATCACAAGACAATGAGATACAGATAAGCTATTAATTAGACCTGAAAAAAATACATATTTAATTCTCCAAGCCTCAGTGCACTTTTACATATAATCCCAAAGTCTATGGTTTCAGAAAGAAAAAACAGGGGATGTTTTTCCCACCTGCTCCACCCTGCCTGAAGATTGGAGGATGTAAGTGTGGATCTGTGAAGTTGGAGGAAGCTGGACCACTGCTAGCACCGAGGGTTTGGAAAAGATACTCCTCTGTTTCCACATGGCTTGAACATTAAGTGTATCTGTGTCATCTCTGCAATCAGTTTCTTTTACAAATACCCAGTTAGAGAAATTTGGAGTCTTCTGTGTTATTATCTGGTACCTGATATGTACTATTCTTTGCCTTACATTATATCATAAGAATGCAAGTAAATTATTTGAAGCACAATTAAACTCTCAAAATGCCTACTAATTTGGTACCAAGATGCTAAGGAATATTAAATGGTAGCTTGGATTTTTTTCCCCCAAAGAAAAACTGACACTTTTTTTTTTTTTTCAGTTATTCCTTATCAATGAGCTAAAATGTTTGTGTGTTGGTTATTTTCTTTTTTTTTTTTTCCTTACAATCCATGGAAGTATAAGGTAAAGAATGCGCAGATCAAACATATAGATCATACGTTCTTTTCCTTATTCTGCATACCAGCTTGGTTCCAATTCTTTTTAAACAAAATATGCTTCCATATTTTACAGCAGGTAACTATTTTGTCTTTTTGGAATACCTTCAAAACCACCTTAGACTAACTGCCATAAACATCTGTGTAAATGAAAGCAGACATGGCTTTCTTTTAATGAAGTAATATTAAGACTTTATTTCTATATGTTGATACAAACCCTTTTCGTTTCATGAACACTACTGCTTATTTCTGAAGGTAAAAGTTTCCCCTCTGCTGCTGTGTGCAGTAGTTTCATAGAAAAATGGGCATGGATGCTGGCTTGTATGCGTGTTTTGCAAGTAGTTGCCTACAGTAGTAGATTAACTCCATCTGTTAGTCCACAGGCAGGGCAATTTGAATTTTGCCTGTGAAATCTGAACCCAGGCTGAAGAGGGAGTCTGAACCCAAATCTTTTTTTTAACTTCAGATCATCTAAACCTATATAAATGTATTGTAGTATGGAAAACAGCCCTGTTAAATCAATTTCAGACCAAACTTGGAAATGTTTGGACAGCTTTAAAGCTTTTAACCTTGAATCTTATTGTAGTTTGATGAGGTTTTTTTGTTTGTTTGGGAATATTTTTTATTGTTGGTGGGTGGGTGAGGAAGCTATCCAGATTTTTCTCTTCAGCTATGGATCTTTGATCTCTGCTTCTTTGCAGAGTGATTCTTCTGCTTGCTCAGCTACAGTACCCCTATCATATGAAGTGAAGTGCAAAATTGTTTGCCTCTCTGTAGACAAATGAACAAAAACTTACATTCACATTTGCACTGGAAGATTGTGTGTCCATAAAAGGTCAAGTGCAAATTTATCAAACCTCGATATATCTAAAGCCAGGCCTTTGGGAAAAATATGTTTACTACCTGGATTGCATATCTGTCTTCATGCCAAGAAGCCCGAGTGCCCGTTCCAGAATGTTGATGCACTGCAAAGAAGCGTCAAGGCCAGTATTACACGTCTGCTAAAGAACATTTTCAGATCAGTTACGTGATGTCTGACAGGATTTATCTCTTGCTGAGTAACTCCCCTCTGAATGTTTGTAAGCGTTAGCTTATAAGCAGATAGTGAGCTACGTACCATAAACACAGCTGTTACAGGGAAAATATATTTCACAGGTCCAATTCTGAGGATTTGTGATTGATATCCAAAAAATGTTTTAAAGAGCGTTGATGATGCTATGAAGACCTCATTCCTGTTTTACAGAGAGTAAAGCTGTATGCCTGTTTGATGGTCATTTGTCTGAGATGAGTGAAGAGGAATTTTGGCTAACTGTGAAGAGAACAGAGAAGCTCTTTCTGCCTTTTGATGTGGTGTATATTGTGCGGAGAAGGGCAGGGGGAGGAAGTTTTGCTATCCAGCCCTCTTTTTCATTCCCCGAAGCAGTTGGGGATTTTCTATTTCTGTCACCACTCTTATCAGCATGAATGTACACATATCAGCACTCTGACAAAAACTACAGAGACATGCATACTACCTGCCAATCCTACAATCTCCCTGTCCAGCCTGATAATTACAAGGTGTTCCAAAGAAATACCTGGATTAAAAAGCTGGTATATCATCCTATATTATCTCTTGCTGCAGGGTGCGAGTTTACAATACAGCATTGCCATAGTTTTTGATACTTTATTACTTGCATTCATTTTAGCCTATTTCAAACGTGATATGTGTCAGTAGTCTGCTTACATTGCAGTTTTTATTGAAACACTTCTATTGACAGGCATGTCTGGTAGTGCAATAGCTTTTATGCTGAGTTTCTTTCCTTCCCTATTTCCTTTAAAAAATTCTTCTCTCCCACTTTCGGTGAATTACAGTGCATCTTCATATACAGAGTTAGAAATCATTTTGCTAAACAAATGTTTGTTTTACATATATCCCATAGATATAGGGAAAAACATACTGCACCATCTAGCATAATACTTTATTTTCAAGAAAATAAAATCTATTTCTACTGTAGTCCTATTCTAGGAGTCTGGGGATCTCCTTTATTTTAAGAAAGCAAAGACTTTCAGGCAACAATTTAGTAACATTTTAAAATGATGTGTCTTCTGAATAATTCTATAGGTTTACAATATTTACAAACATAATTTGTTGCTCATCAACAGAGTCATTTCACAGCACAGCTTTTTTTTTTTCAGCCCCTTTAGAATAACTTATAAAATGCCTCTCTGCCACCTCTCAGTCTCATCATTCTAGTCACTTTTTTGAGTCTAATATCAGAAAAGGATGGAAAAGCAGGAAGTAAATTAAATAGCATAGAAAGGCTTAGCCAAGATCACTGAAGTCACTAGGACTGCTGACACTTTCCACATGTTGCAGCTGACAGGCATAAACCAAAATTACGTACATCTCATCATTTAAATCATTACTAAAATCAACATAGCCTGATGCTGTTTCACCCGTCCAGGTATGTTTGTATGTATCACTAAATGAATTATAAACTCAGCTTTTGTGTAGCGCTTTTCATCTACAGAGCTCAAAGCCCACTTCACAAAATAGAATATCTTTTTTTTTTTTTTAATAATTTTTCAAATAAGGAAAAGCTGGAGCAAGAAGAGAAGTGATTTGCTCTAGTGACCCAGCAAATCAGTGACACAAGGTAGAATTGGACTTCAATTCAGACCCATATTGACCACATCAACTTATCTCACTGATTTGGTGGGAATACTGGTGTGACAGGTCAGTAATATTTACATGCATTTTATACATTTTATGTTGCTGGTTTTACTGCTCCTCTGAAGACTTATGTGACTGCATGAGATCATCACTTTGGTTGTCCTTTTTTTTTTTTCTGAGAGATTGTCCATATTTAGCCAAAGAAACTTTCTAGTTTGGCAACATTTTTTGTAAAGTATTTTACTGCTTCATTCAATACTTGCTCAACCTGAGTATTACGTAAGCTACATATTCTGTGTTAATTTGAAAAATTTGCTGTCCGGATATATATTTAGTTATTGACTTACACATACTTTATTTGTACCACTTTTATGCAGACATTTAAATAATTTATATTGTGTATTTCCTAGGTTTACTCACTCTAATGCTGCCTTGATAATAAAACTTAGCAATTTCAATATTTTTAGATTAATTTATTTTCAGTAAACATTGCACATATAAAGAAAAATTGGTTGGGTTTTTTTTTCTGAATCTTAGATATATCACCGCAATCAATATTGGCTTATGACAATTGAAATAATGAACAAAGATACAGCTACAGATCTGGGCTGTATTGTGATCTTCACGTAGAGTGTTATAGATTCAGTTAAATTTCTAAATCCCAGAAGTTACTTCTAGGTTTACTCTAGAGTAGCTGAAAGCAGAATAAGCCTCTTTATTAGTCTTAGATACATAACGTCTGTTAATATGCTCACTATGTCATAGGTTGTAAAAATTTTTATCTTATTAGTTTGTTTTCTAAAATATATTTGGCAACAAAAACACACTCTTCTGCAGATCAGCAAATATTCTCTACAGTTAAATTCTATTGCTTCATCAACAAAGAATGCAGCATGATTAAAGAAGGATATGAAATGTCAGTCTCCCGAAGTTCACAGCTTGACTGGTATTCAACCCACTCAACAAAGTATGCAGCTGTACTGCAATTCAACTACTGTATTTTCCATTTAGATCATCATGGTATTCAGTCCAAACTTTAAATTACGGAATTGGAACAGCAATGCATGTAGTCTGACTCCTATGTTAAACAAATTAAAAAGTATGTATGTTCAAAATCTGTGCCACAGCACTGGTTAAATGTGTTCCTGATCCTGGATTTCAGGATCAGGAATATGCTCAGTCTGGTGACCAGCAAACACCATATGAACTAGTATTTTACCAGAGAGCCTGATGTATATTGACATTTTAAATATTCTAAAAAATGGTATGAAACTATTACAGATACAATGTGCCATATGGGAAAAGGCTGAGATCTGTGTTTGTTCAGTCTTAAGAGGGTGGAGAGGGAATATTACTACTGCCTTCAGTTGCCTAATGTGAGGTTATAGAGAAGACAGACCAGACTCTTCTTGGAAGTGCAAAGGACAACAGGAGACAGACACGAGTTGCAACAAAGGAAGTTCTGATTAAATATTACGGAAAAAATTCGTAATGATAGTGATTAAAGAATGGTCTCTTTGGGTATTTTTTTGTTCTGTTTTGTTTTTAAAATTGGTTTGTGTTTTTGATTTAATGACATGGATCATCGTGGTTGTATCATTAAGCATCTATTGACAGGAGTCTGCCCTGAAATGGGCAGACAAAATGAACAATTTAGCCTGAAGGTGAATATTCTCCCCACACACATTCTGCTTTTGCAGATTTATGAAGGCTTGTGAAGGAAGACTAGGTCCTTAGCTTGTGATTTCATCTTGGAATGTGTTTATCCAGACATAATAAAACTCACTTTCTGTTATTTTTAACATCATAATTACCTAAAGCAGCAGTCCTTTAGGCTGTGCCAATTTCTATCCAGAATAGGTAATGTCTCTCTGTTTGAAGTATTTACTAATACTTCCCCATAATTTTATGTAGAAAATTATCTGTGTATTTGTAGTTGTCGAGATATATAAGAAAAAAAATGTCCGACATCAGTGGCCAAGTTTGAAAAATGTTAATCAACTATACAAGTATCTACAGGACCGAATCATGTACTTAAAGTATGTTTCAAAGCCCAGAATAGTAAAGAGAAGTTTTATTATTGATTTTATTGCAAGAAGAATCAGATCTCTAGGGGATGAGTTTGAACTAGCTAAATGACGAAAGAGAAGCTTCTCTTTGCTCCCTCAAACCATGCTGTAATAAAACATGAAGTATTTCCAGACCAGTTGGTGTAATAAGAAAGCAGATGAGTGAGAAAACACTTTAGATTTCAGAGTAGTTTAGAAGTATCCTTATTCTCTGATCTTGTTTTAATTCATCATGAAATGTCTCTTTTAAAAATACTCCTATTTCTCCAGAATACTGTAAGCATTTCCATTTCCCTCCTTTCCCACCCCGAAGAGGAAAGGTGATATACTTGTAGCATTCCATGCTTATTGACGCAGAAGGGAATGGAATACTTTGAAATCCTCTAGTTTTCCATTTTCAACTGTTTTCTCTGACATATTAAATGATTAATTGAATTACATTAACTGCACAAACATTTGATAGTTGAAAATGTACCAACAGAAACACTGGATCTAAAAAAAGAGATTTAAAAAATAAGTTAGAGTGCAAAATCACAGCTATGGGTGCCTTTACCACATGTAATTGTTAAGTCTGTTTCTTCCCCCCAACAGATGCCTCCTGGCTCACAACTTTCTCAAAGTTATATTTTTATTGTTCTTTTCTTTCTCATTTACCTGCAAAATACAGCAAGTTTGTTTGCTAGGGTTTGGTTTGTTGTTGGGTTTTTTTTTTTCATGACAGTTTGGTTATATTGATGAAAACATGTATAATACAACTCTAGGAAGGGCATTAGTCATAAAATATTCCCCTCTCCAACAGCTGAGATTCAATGGCACTTGGGCTCAGGTTGCGAATATTTAAAAAAGACTAGCTCGTACATTGCACATCCGTAGCATTAAAATAGTTTCAGCTTGCAAACAATACACTCAGGTGAATAATCTTGTTGACTGGAGAAGGAGAAAAGCTTTCCACATACCTGTTTGCAGGACAAGGGCTTCTAGATGCATAGAAGGAACAGAGTATAGTTTGTGCATTAAAAATAAAGAAAGGGCATATTTTTCTTTCCTTAATCAGCTCTCTCATGACTGCATCTTATCTGACATTTTTTCACTGCATGCCGATGAAAAGATGTGCACAGTGTGCAGGAGTTTACTTCCTTATCTTAGAGTCTTCTGTCATCAAAGGCTATGTTGTACCAGGAATATTGCAATCCATTGCATAGTATGCATCGTTACATAAGTTCACCAGGAATATCACTGATGAACAAAATATGAACACTATTTTTTTAGATGTAAATTTTAATTAGTTTCCATCACAATCTGTCTCCTCTGCACTACAAGGATTTCCAGGACAAGACAGGCAGCAGGGCCCCTATTCCTAGGAGTCTCAGTGAAGCAGAACCTCTGTATATAGTTAAATAAGTATATATTTTGTAGTATGTTAAGTGTGGATGCCTTATAGTGCCTTGGTTTATAGAGAAAACAAGGTGATGGAACTTGACATTGTACTCAACAACTAAGGAAGATTTCAGCAGTATAATAAAGCAAGGCCTCTTATAAAACCCTTGATTTAACAAATTAAACTAGTGATCTACTACCAGTAACCTGTCAATTGAAACAAAGCATGCTGTGACCAAGGTTTGACAAATGGAAGTAAATTAAGCAGATAAGAATGCACAGCTACCTTGAATTTTATATTCTAAGAACTGAACTAAATTCTAAATTCTACAAGGAAACATGTTCTCAACTTTCCTAACAGATTCTGAGAGGTAATAAGGTACTGAGGTATTATGTGTTACTCTTTAAATAATCCACCTCTAAAGGAGTATAAAACCAGGATGCAATCTTAAACATGAGATGCTATCCGTTCTTAGGGTATGCTTATCATTAATTTTAATGGAAGTTGCACATACGCATTAAGGGAAATACAGGCCCCCTCCCCTTCAGTTTCTCATTTTGTAACACAGAAAATGCCTAGCCATATGGTTTTTTTTTTTAATGGAATACACATTTGATCATCTCTGTTCATTTACATAAATTTCCTAAGATGTATTTTAAAAGTGAACACATCAGAATACATTTGTTAAAGAGAAAAATCACTACTAATTCTAGGCATACATTTAAGGAATGATTTTTAGTAACTAAAATATTTATAAGCTGTGCTACACTTATTTTATATAATGAAACTGTGTTTGCTACTAGATTCCTAATTTTAGAACAATCTCATTTGCATTTTAGAAATTCCCATACTAAAAATACTTTTTACCTTTCAAGTTTACTCTAAATTGCCATTTTGGACTGCCATCCTTCATAAAAGACAGGAAGTAAAAAAAGCTTTAGAAATATAGATATCATCTTTCTTTGAGAAATTGCTTTTAAACAGATAGGATGTGTCATCAGGATGAAGTACCACATGCCGTTAATTATACATGGTTCAAGTTCTAAAATTTAATCAGATACAGATTCAAACTCATGTCTTGGTCTGTTATCACAAGAGAATACTTCTTAGATGCACATGCATGTTTCTTGTGCTTTTAAAGATATGCTTCACATATTTGCCTTCACTGTGACAACTTCTGTGGCTATTCAATGGTAATCATTTCTGTTTCACAGCAGAGTGAAAAAATAAGGGGAAAATTTAAGAGATCCTTCAGAAACAGGCTCTGCTGCTGCTGACGGAGATCACAGCATAAGCTGTTTGCTACAGATAGAAACAATAATAAGACTATCATTCTCATAACAGTCATAAAACTGTCGCCTTTAGCGCTGGGGATCACTGAGGCCCTTGTAAATGGCCTGAGAAAACAGCTGGTAGAAACTTCCAGAGAAAATTAGGGTCAAAATTCATATAGCTTTCCTATCAAATCAAAACCAATCAAAAATCTTCCAAAATGCTATTGAAACTTCACCCTAACATGTTTATGAATTATATCATCAGAGAGCTCATTGGTGCAGAAAGAGGATGCTGGTCTGTTTGAAGAAACCTGCTGATACCAGTCCTACCAAAGGTGCATATACATAGGACTCCAGGAGTAGTATCTGGTCAACAGAAAGTGCTGTCAGTTTAGATGTGAAATACCTCACCAAACTTCCTGTGTGTAAGTTACATGTTGTAAGCAAGCTACTTCTTTTCATTCAAATACCCTGATTTTTCTCTGATTCAGTAAACCTTACTGAGATTAATGGGTTCTGTCTAACCTCCTAAAGACAACCCCAGAGAAAACAAAACTGCACAACCTCTAAGAGGATGTGCTGAAGTATAAAGGTTGAACACTGAATTGCGCACACCTCTCAGTCTTTGTCAACGATCATGGACAAAGATAACAGCTCCCTAGGAGTTGTGCTGCTGTCAGGGTGTGAAGATTAGATGAGGTACATTCATTTTCTGCAAACAAGAAGTCTGTTTCATTCACTACCAAGACTGGCTCATCTCATGGAGTGTCTTACAAAACTTTTTTGAAAATACGATTTTCGTTGTAGCCCATTATACTGAAATACTGGATAAAACTCAAATTCGGCATTATACTATTACCAAACACAACTAATGCTTAAGAGATACTGTACTTTATTTAAAGACAGGAAATTTAAAAATCTGTGAGAGAAAAAAGACAATTAACATAGTTGGTTGAAAACAGCAGATTAATGATATATGCCCATTAGGACCACCACAGTTCTAGCAAAAAATGAATGTTTATGAGCAAACTACTGAACTGAAATCATCATCAAAACATCATTCAGAAGACAAGGTCTTCTGTGAAATAGATGAAGTCAGCTGGCAGACAACCACCTACAGACCCATGATATCAACACCAAAACAAGCAAAGAGGAAACTCAGGCAGTGATCTACAGGAATTCTATTTGATGCCCCACGTCTGCATAAAATTGATTTTGTGGATGTGTGTATATATATATAATCATACAAAGGCATAGGTATTTTTTCCAGTATTGAAACTAATCTAAGTTTTTAAGAATACCAGTACAGTGAGGTCTATATACAATAAGGGGAACCACACTGATGGCTACTGACAGTAGTAGATCATCTGACCAAATAATAGGTAAGTGAATGACATGGAAAATAAGTAGTTTTGAAAAGGTGTGGCACCACAAACTTATTCTTAAAAAAGCCTCCCAAACCCAACACTTTATGGATTCCTGGTTTCCTACTCTAACAAATTCTGCTCCTCTTTCATTGCAACATTAGTAGAATCATAGAATCATTTAGGTTGGGAAAGACCCTTAATATCATTGAGTCCAACCGTAAACCTAACACTCCCAAGTCCACCACTAAACCATGTCCCTAAGCGCCACATCTACACATCTTTTAAATACCTCCAGCAATGGTGACTCCACCACTTCCCTGGGCAGCCTGTTCCAGTGCTTGATAACCCTTTCGGTGAAGAATTTTTTCCTAATATCTAATCTAAATCTCCCCTGGAGCAACTTGAGGCCATTTCCTCTTGTCCTATAACTTGCTACTTAGGCGAAGAGACCAACACCCACCTCATTACAACCTCCTTAAAAATATTAGTAAAAAACAACACGCAGAGTTAGGTCATGAATCTGTACCTCAGTTTTCCATTTACATGGCTGAGATGGAGACAAATTGCTAGTTAAGAAAATGTTTCCATGTTACATACAAATGAAATTTTCAGTCAAAATACACTTAAAAACTCAGATGAAGACTGAGAATCTGACCCACGCCTTTCCTGGCTAATAAGAAGAGTTCAGAAAGTTGCAGTATATCTCCTCCACAGCAAAAAAAGTGACTATGAGCATGATAAGCAATTGGAAAACACTAGGTTGGTCAAAAAATCTCACAGAGAAAGTGATGTGAAGTAGACAAAGCTCAAAGGGAGTTGTACTAGTTAAGATAAAATCCGATCAAACTCCAAGTAAGAGTTTCAGTATGGAGAAATAGAAAATGAACTTTCAACCATATAGTACAGAAAAAACACATAATGGGTAATCGGAGATTAGGGAAGAAAGGAAAAAACAGAAGCCAAATACATGGAGAATGAGAGAGGAGAGATTTTCATAAAGAAATAGTTAATTTATAAGACTAGCTCTTGATAGAGGAGAGATGTTAAGAAAGAAAAAGTTAATTTATGAGACTAGCTCATTCAGTTAGGTAGGCGGTGAAAATGAAAGGCAATGCTTACTGTTGTATATTTTTTGGCTGAGTTTAACGGGCAACTTTTCTGATTAACAGTAGTTTGGTATGGTGAATTTCTATAGTATGATGATATTTTTAGGAAGAACAACAGCTTTATATTGTAAAAACTGCTATTCAAAACGAAGATATCATATATGAAGTTGATAAAGCAGTTTTATTATGTGAGGATTTTTTATTACTTCATATATAGAATATTCTCTTGCTAGATGCCTAATTTTAAAAAAAACCCTCAGTGTAAATCCACCTTTTTTTTGAGATATCATTTAAATTGCCAATCTCACAATTCCACGTGTGTTTTAAAACACTATTGTGATCGATTTGATGTATGAATATTCACTATTTAAAATGATATAAGCTACTTAGTACTTACAATTACTATTTTTAGGAGAAAAATGAAGGGATCCAGAAATAGACTATAATGAAACCAAATACTGAGTGAAAACTAGCAGTGCTTTGCTTCTTGATTTACAAGTTTTGGTACAGGACTGTAAATGCTAGACATCTGTACTATTTCCATTTCCCAAGCAGTAACTAAAATTGTTGATGAAGTTGAACTTCACATTCACTTTAAATTTCCCAAAGCAGTGAAACTCTGCCAGTTTCTGAATTTTAGCCAGATGTGATATGTGGCTTGCCCCCAGGATCTGTTGGATTTCTCACTGGCTTATTTAATACAGCCAAGAACCTATTTCTGTTATGTGTTTGGAGAATCCAACTTGTTTCAATCCAGAGCTAAGTCTGCAACTGAACAGTTTACTGCTTGCATTTATCTTTATCCTGCTCCTTACTCAGACAGAGGGTTGAGGGGAACAAGAAGAATGTCATCTCTCCTTATTTAAGGTACAAAAGAAAGGGAAAAAAGTGGGACAAATTCTTAAATCTGTTTTCTAAAACGACAAATGAAGGCTAGATCAGAACACACTTGGTATACTACCTCATACACAGCTAAAATATTCTCAAGCACAGTTCACTATTCTGCCACATTTCAACAGCAAAAGGTCTCATTCTTTCTACTTAAAAGTACCTTGCACTGCTGAAAGACAGAGGAACCAAAGCACTCGGTGCTTCCTGAGGGTTTACGGATCTGGGAGTAACGGAGTGTGTCACAGCTTGAAAAAGAAGAAAATGTATTGTCTCCTTTTTGAGTGTTGCAAGTGGTAAAGCTACTGCCCTGGTACTGAGTAAGTTCAAAACTTCCCTGACAGTATTGTAAGTCATGGTAAGAGCTGGCCTGAAACATTTTGTATATTATTTGTGTGCCATAACACCTAAGAGCAGTAATCACAGAAAAGGATTTTGTTGTGCTAGATGTTCTAGCATGGAACAAATGTGTAAAAAGTTGTTTTCCGGACTGTGATTCCTTTTGTCCCAAAGTAAATCCTTATATTCTGGCCAGACATAACAAAACAACACAATCATACTGCAGTCTTCATTAGCATACAAGATTTGATTTTTAGGATGATCCAAAACCCTAAAATGGAGTAAATAGAAATGTAACACATGGGAAAATGAAGCCTCTTTATCCATAAAGATCCTACATGCATTTAAAAATACAGACCCAAACCATACATACCAGTTCAAATACATGTTACTATCAGCATTCTCTCTAGGGTCAGATCTATTGCAGCCCAACAAAAAGTTTTCATGCGTGTCAGGGGGTTATAGCCCAAAGATTATATTATACTAGGACCCAGAAGGTGGTGGTTCTGTGACTAGGTGTTACCCCTCTGAGGCCTTTCGTCAGAGGTGGTAGAATTTGGTTAAACTGAGCCTATGGGGACAAGGTCATTCCAAACTGGGAGATGGCTTCATTTGGGAAAACAGGCAATTTTTGTAAGTGCTGCCAGAGGGGCACAAAGAGGCTGAAAAGGAAAGAGAAAGTAACTATGAGTTCATGTCTAGTGACTGCTTAATAAAGAGGGGCTTACTCAGCCATTGTCATGTCTGTTGAAGGTGAACTTCATGGTCATTCCCTGCATCATTCTTCATCACCTGGTGACAAAAACTTTTCCCAGAAAAGGAAAGAATGAGAGGGTTCAGGCAATATGTTAGTGACCAGAGGCATTTTGCTTTTTAGTTACATGGTTTAGTTCTGTATGAGAAATTATAGGCTCTTTGATTCTGTTACATAAAAAACCCCATGTGTTAGAGAAAGTAGTAAAAAAGGGAGGGAAGACACCAGGCCAGATTTGCTCAGCAATGTGCATTCGATGAAAGACTTGCATTGGAAACGACAGAAAAGCATACATTAATCTGTAAACCTCTCTCACTATGAGGTCTAAAAACGCAACTTATTCTGCCTCAAAAAAATATTATACAAGGTCTAAAATAAATATATTTGGTAGCCTAGCAACCACAAATATTTATATATACATAAGTCTGGTCTGTCAAAATATCACGGAAATTGTATACCATGAAAAACATTTTATAGACAGACAAAATTAGTCTTGTTGTGCAGGGTTGCCATAATTACCCTTCATGGCAGAGTGGAAGTGTTTTTTAGGTAACTGGCAGTAAGCGTTAAGTGCCTAATAGTCTTAAGCTAAAAACAAGTTGTGCGAAGAGAAGATGTGCCTCGATTGATACTGCCTATGCCAGTAACATTTGCTAAAATATTAAAATAGTCTCTGCCAGACAGAAAGTTCTGGATCATCTAATGGAAAGCCTGTTCTGACATGATAGAAGAGCTGCAATACGTACCTTGAATGAGAATCAAGTAGTCACAACATTGCTATTTCTAGTAGACAGTGGTTGGCCAAGATTTAACCATAGCAAATGTTTCCAAAGTGAGTCCCCAGCTTAATTTTCATCAGAAATAAATTTTCATCCTGAAGTATTTTGCATACTAGGTTTTAGCTATTCAGCTAACATGCCCTGAATGTTCTGTTCCTTGACATAAATAGCTTTATATTAGTTAAGGATCTTTATATAGTCTATTACTTTAATAACCAATAACTTAAAAAATAGTTAAATAGTTAAAACTAAGATGGGAAGAATTCAGTTTATGTAGTGATGAGTAAGAAGCAGGATACCGAATGTTAGACCCGCACTTGCCTTTGCAAGTGGAAGTTATTTAGAGCATAGAATCATAGAACAACCCAGGTTGGAAGGGATCTTGAAAGATCATCTGATCTAACCTTTCATGGGAAAAGGAGTCTAGATGAGATCTTCTAGCACCCTGTCCAATCGCATCTTGAAAACCTCCAGTGATGGGGACTCTACCACACCCATGGAGAGGTTGTTGCAGAGAATGATGGTTGTCACTTGTCCTGGTTTCGGCTGGGATAGGGTTAAATTTCTTCCTAGTGCTGTGTTTTGGATTTAGTATGAGAAGAATGTTGATAGCACACTGATGTTTTAGTTGTTACTAAGTAGTCGAGAGTCAAGGACTTTTCAGCTTCCCATGCTCTGCCAGGTGCACAAGAAGCTGGGAGGGAGCATAGCCAGGACAGCTAATCCAACAGATCAACGGGGTATTCCATACCATATAACATCATGGTCAGTATATAAAGCGGAGGCATGATCCAGGAAGTAGCAATCGCTGTTTGGGCATAGCTCAGCGGGTGGTGAGCAATTGCATTGTGCATCACTAATTCTGTATATTCTATTATTATTATTATTACTATTACTATTACTATTATTTTTTTTTCCCCTTCCTTTTCTGTTCTATTAAACTGTCCTCATCTCAATCCACAAATTTAACTTTTTTTTTTTATTCCCTCCCCCATCCCACTATGGGGGGAGTGAGCGAGCGGCTGTGTGGTGTTTGGCTGCCTGCTGGGTTAAACAACAACACACTGTAAAAAATTTCTTTCTTATATCGAGATGAAACCTCTCCCAGTGCAACTTGTAACCACTGCCCCTTGTCTTCTCTCTGTGGCTCCTTGTGAAGAGAGAGCCCCTGTCCATTTTGTAGCTGCCCTTTAAGTACTCGGATACTGTGATGAGCTCTCCCCTTCAGTCTAGCTCCTTCAGTCTTTCCTCATAGGGCAGATTCTCCAGCCCTTCGATCATCTTCGTGGCCTCCTTTGGACCCTCTCCAGTCTGTTTGTGTCTGTCTTGAATTGTGGGGACCAGAACTCGACACAGTACTCCAGGTGTGGCCTGACAAATGCTGAGTAGAGTAGGAAAGCGCTGAGTAGAGTGGGAAGATGAAGATGGTGATTTTAGAAATTGGCACTATCATTCCAGAGGACAGAACTGGGACACCAAATACCTAGAGTTCAGTACAAAGGTGAAAATGTCCACAGCTCCCAGCTTCGGTCCCCTCTTTTCGAAGGCAGAAGGTCCATGAACAGATTTATCTGAATGGTAATTAAAACATATTCTTCCTTCATATATAGGACGACTCCTGCTCAATATAGTTTGAAGGAACCAGTCCAGCAAGATGCACCTTCACTGTGCAGGGAAACAAAGACACATCTCACAGGTGCCTTCATGGCAGCCATGAATATATGTTGCCTAACACACAATTTATACTTGCTTGATTTACGTATAAATCTTAAAACTTTTTGAAATCTTTTGTACTTTGACAGTAACAGTAAAACTAATTACCCATTGCATAAATCTTTTTCTGCAAGGTAAATTTCTAATTTGGAGTTTGGTATATTTGGGCTTTTTTTATTATTATTTCTTGCTTTTACTAGCTTTAGAATGCTGCCATTCACCAAACTTGGAAATTATCACAACAATCTAAATTTTCACATAGTAAAAATATTTATTGCCCTCAGGCACAAAATATTTTGTCATTTGTTCAAAATCTCATTTAAATGAGAAATATGATCAACATTTAATCATTTCTTTAGAAAATAACATTCAGACATGCCAAATTTTCAATGAACTTATTCATACTGATTCTAATAAGCTGAACAACTTGCTTTGGCTGCAGCTGTCTTTTTTCCATATGGAAGTGCTTCTACTAGCTTTCTTCCAGATTATGTGGTTGAGAGGAGGATGTGGAGAAAAGTCCTATGTTGTTTTTTGTGGCACAAATTCATTTTGGGGACTGAAACATGCAATATAAATTGCTCTCAGTAAGCCTAAATCCCAAGGGCATATTTTGGCACTATGACAACCAAATCTTTACCTTAACAATCTGTGTCTAAATTCACAAAGTATATAACAGATTTAAGGATGCATCCACTTTACACTAAGCATACATCTGCAGAAAGAGCATGTATTTTCACTTAGGTGTGTTGCACTACAGCCACTTCTTCAGTGTTGTACACAAAGGAATTTTAGCAAGGTTAGGTAGGAAGACACTGATGACATTGCAGCAAAGAAAGCACACAGATCAGTGCAAGGAGAAGAAAAATGGATCTAGTAGAGAGTAGAATAAAATTACTATCAAAGAAAAGAAAAGCGTGTTTTCTAATTACCTAAATCAAGAGAAAAAAACTATCTTTTTTACCAATAAAAATAAAATTATTACTAGAAAAATCCATAGTTAGGGTGGAATATCACAAGCAGAATTCAAGTCCCTCTAAGGCTTAGCTACCACCAAAAGGAATATTCCTTACCTCCCCATAGCTTCAAATACAAATTTCTACCACTCCTTTTGTGACAGATCAATGATGTGATTAGTTGAAAATAGGTCACTTATTTTATTAAATTCTTTTTCAGTAGCTGAGTAATGACCACACAAGCAGCAGCACTAGCAAAAGGAAGCAGTGGTAATGTACAGCTCGGACTGGGGAAGACAGGACTCCACTTGGCAAAAGCACCACCTAAAACTGGTTTAACCTGCTTGTAGAACTTCAGCCACAGAAAAGAATGGTCAAAGGATGTGAACGAATGTAATGTCAGAGATTAAAACCTTGTGCTTTTCAGAGAAGTTTATACTCAGATAGTTGGACAGAAATTTTTTCATGAATCCAGATTTCATTTATTGTAGAGGAACTTTAAATCACCAATTCTAAACAGAGTCAGGGACTTGTTTATTTGATCTGCCCTTAGCAACCAATGCACCAAGCCAAAAGTCTTTGAGAGAAGAGCTGGTTGTTCATCAGCTGTTAGACTGAATGAGCACCGTGCTCTTGTCTTTGTTCTGACCATCTATCCAGGACACTGGTCTTCCCTTCACACAGACTCAATACATGGTGGAGAAGTTAGGACAGAAAGTGTGCACTAAGAAAAATTTATTGTTGAACAAAGACTTTTCTATGGCCTATATGACATTTACACAGACATCAGAAGAAGAAATTGAGACTGGAGTTGACTGTTCTCTTCTAGACTGTCACACTACAGGGAGCAGAGTAAGCATTAGTAAGTGAAGGTGATCATTTTGAAAAGACCAATCCCAAATGTAATAAATCTTGGTGGAGACCTATAAGGAAAAGAACATCTTCTGGATGGCCATACCATATCTGGTATGCACAAATTTCTGACACATACATGAAAAAATAGTTGTGGAACCAGATAAGACAACAAAGCAATGAAGAAGTTCAAATAATTTCCTAAATGTCCCAAGTTATCTCAATAGATTATTTTAAAAAAGGTATAGAATCATCCAGATTACACTGTATAATTGTTTTAACACAATGAATACAAAAATGAAACAATTTTCAAGAACTGAAACAGACTTCTTAAAAGTTTATGTGTACTGAGCCACAAAATGGAATAGGGGAAATTAATAACAGGCACAAAAGCCAATCTACTGAAGGAATAAACTTTTACAGGCAACAAGAAAAAGGAAAGGCAAAAAAACCCCAAACCACCCTTGCTAAAAAATAATTCTTTAAAGTATTTTTCATGTGCATCAAATCAAATTATACTTAACAGAACAGCATTCATATGTGTATATGGAATAGAAATAGCTCTGTAACTAATGGTGGTAGAAGTGCAAAAGCTTCAAAGACTATGAACAATTTCTCAAGCATTTGAATTCTAGCAAAAGCTAATCTGAGCTATTTTGAGTTACTTCTGTATCTGTAACACTGAGCAGAAAACCTCTGAAGAACAGCGTCTCTTGTGAGAATTTCAGACTCTTTTTTTGGTCAGCTGAAAACACTGGGATGGTTTTTCAAACATCTTCATTGCTGGACTGAACACTCAACCTGGGAAGGCCAATGGAAAAAGCTCTCCTGTTGACTTCAGTGGGAGGGAGGGAGATCTTGTAGCAAGCATTTTAGAAAAGTTCAACACTGTGAGAATGTTTTTAAGGTTTTTCAGCACTCTTTATAGCATCAGCTTTTTCTCTTCAGGTTCGAGTAATTTTCCAGACAGAGATACAAGGGGCACAGAACTTTTCATTCGATCTAAAAGCTTCTCCGTTCTCCATGTGCTTAAATTAACTTTGTAAAGTTGATATACTGAAAGTTCCTCAAATTACATAACAATAACAGATCCCGAAGGTCATTATATAAATCTTCATTTTTTTTAGCATGGAAGATGAAATCAAAGTTTAAAGTTTAAACGCCTGCAGGGCTTTCCCCTTTCTTTCTCTCTGAGGTCAGAAAAATAGCTGGACAAATGTGTTCTTTTATAGTAGACATGCAAAAAAGTACACCTACTAGAACACACAAGTAAATGGGCTATTTAAGAAAAGAAAATCAATTTTCAAATATCATGATCAAATATAATAAGTTCCTGAAGACATTTCTCTCTGAAAATAAATTGTTTCCTTTTAAAACTTTTCATTCAATAAAATATGTGATGAATTCCGTGTAGGGAACTTGGCAAATACATAAGTATCGCATTTTATGGCACAAGTCTTACCTTCTTCAAGTGGGATGTCAGACGCAGCTTAGGCTGTACGAGCTGAGCTGTCTGCAAGTAACTATCATACGGAAGCAGATACAGGCAGAATATGCACGGCTGAATCAGTATATATTTCCAACCCAGCAGAGTTGTGGCTGAACGCCAAAGGGGCAAATAACATCAAAGCATTTTACAAGCAGGGTGAGGTGAATGATAATGATCTACAATAGTGTTTTTCACATCGTAGTCCAGGAGACAGCCCAGTCCCTACAAGCAGCTGGCATCAGCAAGGCCCAAGAAACACTTCAGGTGGTGGTGCTTCTGTTGGTTATTTTGGAATGGGTGTGCCGGCCACAGATTATATCAGTGGTGTCCTGTTGTGGGTTAACCCCAGTAGGCAGCTAAGGCCCACGGAGCTGCTTGCTCACTCTCCCCAAGTGGGATGGAGGAGAGAGTTGGAAGGGCAAAAGTGAAAAAACTCGTGGGTTGAGATAAAGACAGTTTAATAGGGAAAGCAAAGCTGTGCATGCAAGCAAAGCAAAACAAGGAATTCATTCGCTACTTGCCATTGGCAGGTCTTCAGCCATTTCCAGGAAAGCAGGGCTTCATCACGCATAACCACTACTTGGGAAGACAAAACACCGTAAGTCCGAACTTTCCCATTCCTCCTTGTTTCTCCCAACTTTTATTGCTGAGCATGATGTCATAAAGTATGGAATATCCCTTTGGTCAGCTGGGGTCAGCTGTCCCAGCTGTATGCCCTCCCAAATTCCCGTACACCCCCAGCCTACTCACTGGCAGGGCAGCGTGAGAAACAGAAAAAACCTTGATGCTGTACAAGCACTGTTCAGCAATAGCTAAAACATCAGTGTGTTATCAACACCGTTTTGATCGCAAATCCAAAACACAGCACCATACAAGCTGTTATGAAGAAACTTTATCCCAGCCAAAACCAGCACATGTCCCCAGTTCTCAAAGGCGATGCACCCAGAGGAATTTATTCAAAGTTCTCAGCATGAGAAGGAAAGCATCCACAGTCACTGTGGTGGGTTAACCTCAGCTTGCAGCCAAGCACCCACATAGCCTCTTGCTCGTTCCCCTACCTCCAGCAGGATGGAGCAAGAAAATAGGAAGAACAAGAGAACGAGAAAACTTGTGGGTCAAAATAAAAACAAGGAGATCACTTACCAACTACAGTTGCAGGCAAAACAGACTTTTGAGAATTTAATCTATTGCAAATTTATATAAATATTTGAGGACAATATTTGGGTATTGGGAAACAAAAACAACAACAGCAAAAAAGAAAAAACATTTACACATTTAGAGAAAATGCCTTTCCTCCCCCTTTCCCAGGCTCAGCTTCACTGCCACACTTATCTCCAGGCACCTCTCCTCCCTATTGACAGTCTCAGCCTCACTTTTTCACTGCAGACACCTCTCCTTCACCCCTTGATGTCACCACAGGTTACACTTAGTCCCTTCAGTGTGACAACAAGCAGTGTGTAACAGTCAGGACATAGTGGTTTCCTTCCGCTGTTCCTTCCTTCCCACTGTTTTTCCTGTGCTTCAGTGTGGGTCCTCCACCGGCTGCGCTCCCTTCAGGGAAGTACATGCTCTGGTGTGGGCTCATCCACAGGGCTCAGTCCCTTTGGGGATATATCTGTGCCAGAAGCTCAGCTGATGGGGCTAGCTTTAGCCTGTGGTGGGCCTGTTGTGGAGCTGTCTGGAACCAGCTGTGTCCAGCACAGGGCAGCCCCTGACCTCCTCCCACAGAGGCCATCCCTGAAGCCCCTCCCACTCCCAAAACCTTGCAACCTACACCCAATACATTTATGTATCAGTATGCTATGCAGTTTGTCCATTCCTGTTTGCTGGTTTCCCTTAGCCCAAATAGATATGGGAAAGCTAAATGCTCTTCAGCACTTCTGACCCCTACCAGGAACTAAACAGTCCAGAATAATGAGTAATCGATTTCATAATTTCTAAATGTAATATCCATGTACATGTGGAAATTTCATCTAGAAATCATAGTGTTCCTGTAGAGAAAGTTCCAACCCATCTGACATACATCACTGTATTTTCTCATATCTTTAACCTGTCATAACTGCAATAAAAAACAATTTTCTCTGAAGGTTTTGAGGCTTCCCCGTACCATTAGAATAATGCTGTAAGACTCTGCCTCCTTTTACTATCGGCATTATCATAAACAATGCCTAGTCTCGGAGTATTCAACATTTGAATCAGGGACTTATTTGGGTTGAAAAGAATGTTCTTAAAACATGAAGTAATGGCAAAAGTCTTCCAAGCAACTTTGATTTTAATAAGTCTTAAATCACACTTTTGCAAACCTCTGGACTTCTGAGATTCTGCCATCACTAAAAACCTATTTCTATAACATCTCAGATAATGGGTCTTAGTTATTTAAATATATGTCTAAAGTGCTACTGGGTTGCTATGCCCTGCATGCATTTTTGTATTAAATCTTATTTTTTAAAGATATATACTGCTATTGTAATATAGGCAAATGACACTCAAAATCTTCAAGGATAGTGATTAGTAGTCCCATTCAAAGACACAGTACAATTTCTTGATTCAAAGTAAGTATTAGAAATGTCCCAGTCTGCATTTTCCTTCATTTCTGAATTTTCTAGGAAATCAGAGTATGTTTCATAATCTTCCAACTGAACACTATGATCCAGCAATTTTTGTGTTGTTGCCAAAACTAGGTTCCTCTGAGAATAATTTTTGTAGTCTGTAGACAGTCCTGTCTGATAAGGTCGTAAATAGAAAAGTTCTACTTTATACAAATAAGGAAGAATTCTCTTTCATTGTTGACTGATATTAAAAATACAGCAAAGGATTATTATTTCAAAATCCTATTTCTATGCTGATCACATTCTCAAACACATGCAATTTAAGCCACAATTACATTTAATATGCAGATACAGTTGCAGTTTAATATAAGTACGCAGCTCAACAAGGCAAAAGAGAATATGCCATTTTTTAATAACTGGTGTTTACTATTGAAAGAGTAATACAAATTATTGTTATACGACATTACACAAGTACATTAATGTATCAACTTACAAATTAGGAAGAATGCAACTGATAAAATGGACAGAAAGCAATATTGACTTCTCATATAGACTTCCCAGTTTCAGAGGGAAGACAATACAGGAATAGGCTTGTGGTCAATTTAGGACTAGAACTAGCGGGGCACAGTTCTGCTCTTGCCTCAGTGTTCTTTTTAGATCACAGGGCAGTTGCAAAAGGCAACATTTTCAGAACTAACTAGTGAGTTTTGACTGTTCAACTCGAGCTTCCTGATATTATCAGGCTTCATATTACAGTGATGTCAGAAAACCAAGTCCCTGAGAAGTATCTCAGCTACTGAAATACTCCGTATCAATCACTTGAGAGTACATACTTCAGATCATTATCGTATGAACAGTATTATTTCCTTTTTTCCTGTTTGTCAGCATCATCTTCTTAGTCTATAAACTCCTTGGAGAGGAGCTATTTCTTGCTGTATATTCTGCACAGTTCTTGCCACAGTGGGGCTCTGATCTTGCTTTGGATTTCTGTTTTCTTCAATATGATTAATTACAATTAACATTTAGAACAATAATGGAAACACTTTGATGTTCCATTCAAGACTTAAAGACAGATAGGTATTTTCATTTGGATTTGTAATGTGGGGTTTGATCAGTTAAAAAGTAATCTACAAAAATCCATCTGGAGGGTAAAATAAATTGGTTCCACATTTGTCCTGTCACATAAAACTGCTGTAGACATTGTCATATGAAAAACAGTCCAATTTGTGTTAATTTCTGATTTGGCATAAGCACCATTGGTTAGTCTTGGTGATGGCAGCTGAGAATTTTACACTAGGAGATCCCTAATTTAAGACATTTGTGAGCTCTGAACTATGCAAAGGTACTCAGAAATTAATGCCATTTTATTTAGTTAAAATCCTGGATTCCTTTAAAATAGCCCTTCAAAAATATTTTTTTTAATTCAATAATAAATGAATTCATGGTAAGGTGTGTATTTTATCATCTGTAAAAATGTCAGGAACTTGTGCATTAGTCTGAGGAAATATATATGCTGTCAAGAACTTCCTACAAATCACAGCATTTGCTCCCACTCCCTCCAAAAATGCTTTGTAGGAAAAAATATTAAAGAGAACAGGACAAAATACACAAATGTTGCAGTCTGTTGACCAATATATACACTGTACCTAATAGACATGGGATCTAATTTTGCCTCGTGGGATTTTGTACCATTGACTTCAGTGAGAACAACATTGTATTATCATGAAGATATATCATTGTGTAAATTATCTTGATTAACTAATTAGCTTAGTAATAACTTTGACAGAAACATTGTGAAAGAAAAATTCAGAGGCATTTTACCATGAGAAACATTCACATAGAGAAATTCCTTCCATGTAACTTTGTATACTGTGTCAGTAAAGTGCAGTAATTTAAAAACAGGAGTTTCTCAATCATCTCCAGTGTTGTTCCTTTTAAAATGGTAACTACAGGTAAATAGGAGAAACCAGCGTTTACCTTCTAGCTGCGTGTATTGCAAATAATGATGCTTTGAAAAATAATCAAATGCCCTTACGAAGTTTACAAATTTATTTGGTAAAGTATACATGCTAAAGTAAAATAATATTTTTTCCTATGTAAGACACAAGTTCAAAGTGTTGCTTACAGTAGCCTGCAAAAGAACATGATTCCTAACACCTCTTCCGTAAGCTACCCCTGATAAAAAATTACCATTGCAGCTCATTGTAGCATCTTATCATCATCCATTACAATATTCGTCTCAACATTTTAAATCTGTGTTTCTCAAGCAACCTTCTGCAAAGGGTTTTTCTGTGATATCTCATCAAAACAAAAAAAGAAAGCGCTAAATGCATGTTATGGTTTGTCTGTATGACTCCAGCTCAAATAAAATGTCACTGTAGATTGTACAAATCACTATGAACAAATACAGTCTTCAAGCCTGGTGTAAAACATCCCCAGATAAGACTCTAAGACTATCATATGCAGCTTTGGGACACGCTTTTGTCCCCTTCATCTTTAAGCTCATAGCTCAATCCAATTATCCACAATTTAGCTTCTGCCAGCGATTTGTGTACACTTGTGTTGCAGAGGAGGATTTTTTTGTGTTACTGAAGTGTAAAACTTTAGCTTACAAGCCAAAAACATCTTCAAAAGAAACCCATGAAATAAAATAGTAAAAGCATGAGACAGGACTCTATGATACAAAAAATGTCAAAAAACCCAAACAGTTTCTAATCACATATATTAACTTTCACCTCAATGATAACTTCTTTTAAATGAAATCTGCAAAACAAAATTTGATTATTTTGTTAATCAGTAAAAAAAAATAGTTGTATGTAAAAAATTTTCTTCCAACAAGAACAGGACTGAGGAAAATTTTGGGTAGAGCTATATAAAGTTCTGAATTTCAGAACAGAAACCACTAGGACTTAAAACAAGTCAGCAGTTTCCCAGAAGTTAAATGCTTGTTTGTGTGTTACTTTTTTGACATTTCCACATCCTTTGGAGCTAGAAACACATATTAGGCCTTTGGTTCTATCCAACTGAAGCCATCCAGAACAAAGACTTCTAGAATATTAGTCTAGTCCTTCGGATACAAATATTTTCAGTTTTTCATGGAACATTGTTGCAAGAAACCATTCTGGCAACTAAGGACTAAGTAACCAAGAAGCTTTCTCTAGCCCTCTTTACATTCTAAATTTCTCACACCAAGTGAGAAGTCCAAGTGAGTTTCTGTTGATTTGATTCTGCTTGAGGATTCCTCAAAATACAGCCACTGGCCTTAAATAGCTGTAGGCCACTAGAACAAGACTGTTTTGTTTAGCTGTTGGCATCATTCTGGAATGCATTTTAAGTTCTGACTTGCATTATTTTGGCTTGGTCACATGCTTTTAGTCACATGATACCCTAACAGTTTTGAAGTCACATTTATTCTAATAATTTATTCCATGGAAAAATATCCTAAGAAGTATCAGAGCATTTTCTATTAGCAATGATTCCACTTTCCAGTGTAATGGTTCTAGTCAGAGGTTAGAATCTCATCTTGAAACAGAAATTATGTACAAGGTTTTATTAACAGCATTTCATCTTGCATAGTGTTTGAATACATAGGCAGCAAAAGGAGATTTCTACTGAAAAATTCAGATCTCAACCAAAGTACTAACTTATTTGGTAGGACAACACTTGAGGGGTTAATCTAACTCTGCTAGGATCATCTGTGCAAAAGAAATAAAATTGGTGGAGTCCAACAGTAATTTCTTCATATTCTCTTACTACTTCAGGAAAAAATGAAACTCCATCTAGGAAAAGGGGCCCAACCAGCATTACACTGTGTCACACTAACCTCTGGCTGCTGTCAGAGTACCTCAAAGCTGTTAAAAGCATTGTATATTACAGCAGACACATCAAGTGGCCTTAACCTGGCACTGGACACCGCAAGAAACATGTGACCATAAGATCAAAGGATGGAAAAATAAGGTTTCAACCACAATTCACAATGATAAAATCTCAGCACACATCACATGCCACCTGAATGTCTTCTGTTCCAGTGATCTGGTCATATGGGGTAAAGTGTGTTTCTATTCCAATCAGTTTGAGTGTCTAACTTTAAACAATCCACAGCAAAACCACAGTGTTTTAGAGTAAAAATTAGTAGTTATACTTATTTATGTTAAGTAAAGGTAATTGTGTTTAGTGTGGTATGTAGTGAAATGATAGGCTATACTCTTCCCTAATATTGCATTTATTTCCCATTCCAGAATTAAAGGACCCATAATCCTAAATCCTAAAAACTTAACAAGCAAACATAATACATGTACAGCCTTCAGGCCCAGGATAAAATGTGCTACCTAAACACTCAACCCAAATACTCCTATTATTCCCCCAGCTGAGTGCCTCCCATCTACTTGTTATACTTTTACCATCTCTGAGTTATCAGTGAAATGATTTCATGACTTATCACATCAAGTATGGTTATGCATGTTTGCCAGCTTTCAGATATGCAGTACAAATGGTAATTATAACCATTCTAAATGATACATCTTCCCAGTGCTTCAGATTCAGTGAGTTAACCTTAAATGCAAGGCAGATTTAAAGATGAACAATTTACTTAGATAAAGCAAAACAGAAAATATAATTAATCATTTGCCTATCCTTCAACCCTAGTTTACAAAACCATGGTGCAACTTTATTGAGCTCAAAATTGAAGGGTGACAAGGTTAATACATAGCTTTAGACCTCATGGTTTCATTAGCAAACACATTACAGACTGCAAAGCTGAACTGACAGTAATGCTAGGCCCAAACAAAGTAAATAATTACTGGCTTGGCAAATGAGGAAGCACTTGCAGAGTTTGTTTACATTTGGTTTTTGGAAAATTCATATTGGCAACAAGTCAAATACAGTTTGACTAGTAACTGTGACAATTGCTCACAGATGCAGCTGGAAGAACAACAAAAGAATGGATTTATGGTTCTTTTCTCCCCTACATTTTTCCCCTTTGTTGCCTTTTTTCTTGTGCTGTTTCTTCTATCTTTCTCCTTTTTTTTCCTCTCTTTTTTTCTTTTCTTTACCATTTTGGATCAGTAACAAACTTGTAGCCACAAAGATAAGTGGGTTTTCATGGCAGATGGGCCTTGGAATGTATAAAAATCTCATATTGCATTTTGTCTTTTGGCCATATATTGGAAAAGACACAGCTGTGTTCAAGCTGCACTCATAAAAGCCTTGCCCCTGACAAAACGTATGAGTGCCTTAAATTCTTGAAGGCCTGTACTGGATTTTCAAGAGAAATGCATCACTTCCGTGCTGGTGCACTGTTAACAAACTTTATCAGATGCCAAGGGTACAGAATTGTGTCGAGCCTCAATTCCTTTTATGCAATTCATTGTTTGGCTATATAGGAGAACTTGAACATATTGCTTGGAATTCAAATAACAAGGAAACCTATGAAAATGGAAAATAATTCAACATCCTGTAGTTGATCTAGAAAAATTGTGAAACTGCAGTTCCCTTTCCAACATTTTATACAGAATGCCACTATTCTGAACACTGAATATATTCAACTTGCTAATATGCAGTAGCATCAGAGGATAAAGAATCAGTAAGAATCAAGCATTAATAAAGAAAGCTCACAAAGAATCAGACAATTATATAACATAAGCCAACTAATTATATACAGAAGAGGACTAATCATATAAACTCAAGAAAAGTTTGCAAACAGTAAACAACAGTAATTTTTAGAGCTCACTTTCAGTCAAAGTGAGCTGAAAGAGTTTGGTCAATTCTGTCAGATCAAATAATTTCATTAAGTGCATTTCACATAGGAAAATTAATATTCCTAGTCTGATCAAGAGAAACCTACTTTATCTTCCCTACCTTAGTGACCTACCAAACTGAAGTCTCATTAACCCATGACTCTGAACACTAGTAACACCACCAAAATAATTTGAAATTAATCATACAGACCATAAACAGAAACTTTAGTGATCACTTGTGTATCTTAGTTATTTTGCAGTTATTTATAATGTATTGTTTATAGTATGCTAATGTCACTACATTTTTATTAGTCTGAAAATAATTAAAATACAAACGGTATCAAATTACATTTCTGCATTTCACAGAGCAATTGTAAAATAACATAATAATTTTCAATGCTCATTGCATTTGTCTCAGGAAAACAGAATGAGAAAGAACAGTCCTCTCTGAAGAGTAATCAGGCCAGGATATACTGGGCATATATAATCCTTCAAGACCTTGGCATATATACTCCTTCAAGAACTGACAAGATTTTCTCAGCTTGCTGACACTCACTGATTAAGGACCAGAAAGGGCCATGTGTGCTGTCTTTCCAAGCTATAGATGCATTGACATCTGACTATTGCATAAGAGGTTGTCCTGTGATCAAGGCTTTATTTTTCTTTACCTGTTCCATTATTCTCTGTGCAGGAGAGAGCATGTAGGAGCAGAGACAAAATATCTGTGGAAAGCTGCAACATATCAACATTCTCAATTGAAATAAATGAAGCTATTCAGTAAAACTGAGTATTGTTAATTGATATCATCATCACTAAGTTTTCCAATAAAATGTCGGAAGAAAGTGAGATAAAAAGGTTTAGAGATATTAAAGTTCTCAATAGCTGCAGAAAAAAAGTACATTTGTAAGTACAAATTTAACCAGGGAAAAATCCATAACAAGAAAAAACAATGAGAAAATGGCATGGTGGAAAGTACTTCCAGACGGTGTATGAACAGAGTGCAATATTGATTAAGGTATATTCTAATCAATATACAGATACTTCAATGCTTTAAATGCAGTGGCTTTGATAGCCTAAAGGGAACATTGTTCCACTGAGTGCAAAGGTTAGATACCTATGCTCCAACAACTGTGGAGATGTGATACAGTCTAATTATTATGGGGAATCAGATTCTTACACAAAATGCCAGAAGTACTAAATATCAAGGAGGTAGACAACACTGGCAGAAATGTGTTGTTTATTTGATTTTAACATAAACATTATTTGAGTAAACCTTATAATGACATTTCAGCAATATTGCATTTATCACCTTGATATCAGTAAGTGTCTTCTAAATTTATCCCTGCTAATGTTAGTGAACAGTAGAGAATATCGGTGAACTACATGGAAGCTTGAATTTCGTTGCAGAGAAACATCATCATTACACTCAGTGTAATTGTTTTTTCCTTACCTTTTGTCAAAAAATTATTTGGATGTCATAAAATTTGCCTTACTATGGGCACTTTATTGAGAAATAATCAGTAGGGAATGACTGTAAAGCTCCTCCAGAACTCACAGTGTTCTGCTGATGCCCAATGGAAGATCTGTGCATAGAATAAGTGACTGTGACTCAGTGAATGACACCTGCATCGGTTTTACTTTTTCCCTTCCCACAGGAAGCATAGGAAACTGGCTTGAAATAGCACCTTCTAAATCTGCACAGTTCTTAAAACTGTATCTGCCATGAGCTGACTTATCTTTGATTCTCTACAACTGCCTCTTCAGGTTTGATGGGAGTCTCAGCTATTTGGCAGAAGAGTGATGTCAGTTTTCACAATCAGTGTCAATGCCAATTCATGAATTTGCAGCTGCCCTATTCTCCATAGACCAAAACCTGTTGGATCTCAGTCTTTACCATCTGCTATCTCATGACTAAACCAGAGGAATCATTTCCCAAACTCAGGTAATCATCATCTACATTAATACAGGTCTGGGTTGCTATGTCCCAAGAGCATTTTAATCTTTCCAGAGATCTGAAGTTGTCCTCTATTGCTTGATATATAAAAAAGGTTTTGTAGTTTATTCTTTTACACTGATTTTATTTTCAGGAAGATTAAAATTGAAATGTCTTGGTAGAAACAAAAGCTGTAGAGCTTTATCTGCACTATATATAACCTGACCAGAGTTTAAAACAGTCATCAACATCACCACTGTATCACTTTGTGCTGTGCAGCCTTCATTTGTTGAATTCAGTGGTAACTACAGATGCTCAACATCTCTTAGTACCAGGCACATACAAAATAAATCTTCTGAACAAGCTATGCATACAAATATATATATCTGATAGAAATTCAAGATTGCCTCAATAATATGCAATGTGTTCCACCAATCCTTTCCAGTGATAAATCCCAGCTAACAGTAATAAACATCTTTCGGTATGCATCACAAAGTGTTTAAAAGTCAACATAATTTTTCATTTTTAGAACAGTTGTTAGCTTTTTTCCAAAATTGAAAAATATTTGCAAAAATGCTTTAGAGTAAATCTGAGCAATTTCTGTGTTCATCAGCAATTCACAGTTGTAACAGTATGAGAAGCAGTTTTTTAGGAGTGGCATCTGATTTGGTAGACTTACCTTGAGATGTCAGATAAATATATTATATTAGAAGATCCAAATTCAAGTTGCAAGCTCAAACAGGAAAAACGTAATTAAGGATGACTAAATGTAATGTCTCTGTCTTTACTAATATAATGCATCAATCCAGAGTAACAAAGTACTAACAAAAACATTGTCATGGCACTGATAGACAGATTCTACATTTACTCTAGGATTACACTAACAATTATCAGCAAGGTCTAGGTTGAACATGTCCTGAATAATCTGGAATGCCTGGCAGTTAGAAGTTTTTGCATGTCAGAGGACTTCCTAACTAGAGCAAAAAAAAATGTTTAGGATTATAAGAGACTGTTAATTGTTTTAATACCTCAGAGGGTTTCTAGAGCTATTCTACCTAATACTCTGGAGTTGAGTATATGTGAAATTTTGAGACTTGGAGTAAAGCCCTCTGAGCTAAGGAAAGGGCAGTAGAAGTAAATGTTTTGCTCAGGGGAAAAAAGAACGGCATTTGATCCCACTGCTCTGTCTTGTGGCTCTCACAAAGAGAATTTCCAAAAGAGAATAAGTAGCAACAGTACTTACTGTGCCTTGGTGAGATCTTAGCAGAGTTTATCTGAGATTAATTCATTGTAAGACGAGTGGAAAAGAACATAAACTTCAATTGCAATTCAAGTATACAAAGTATCCATATATGTAGTACTGCTTGAATACAGAAGAAAAAGTGCTGTTGCCTGTAGATATCTGGTAGATTGGTTGGTCGCTTTAAAGATTTTTTAATGGCCTCAATAAGTCTGAGCTTAATCAAATTTAGCACAGACTACCTTTTAAGAAGCAGAATGCATGAATTAGGCTTAACATTTGAGAATTCTATACAGTCGCACCTAACTACCAAACCCACAAAAGACCTAAGAGGCTAAAGCAAATCACTAAGATTCAGACTGCTGAATTTTAAAGCACTGAAATTTAAGTCTGAATGTTGCAACCTAAGACACCACCAGTCAAAACAGGAAACAACCTGATAAAAAAGAAGAAACTACTCAATGTGTCCATCCTTTTTACTTAAAATGTAGTTTAATTTGTCTCTATAATGTGATCACATCTTTGCACATTCATAGTACTAGTCAAGATTTTGAAGTCTAATGTGAATTTTCAGATAATCAGATACATACTTAAATAATACAAAAACTCATGCAATGTGAACTTAAAATATTAATTTCTCTTTCAAATATATCATCAAAGTCTAAAACATAAGAACAGCGGGTTTTTTTATTCTTACTCGGGAAAAATAAAAATGGAATAAGATCAAATAGCTATTTTATAGCAAAATATAGATGAAAAATGTCCTGATACAGAAAAAATTAAACCAATTCATTGCTATCAAGGTCCACTTTTGCTGTGACTCTTGCAAGCCATCACCGAGTAAGTCAATAATCTTTTTTTAATATCATCTCCACTTTCTCTCTGCTGTTGTCTTTTGCTTTCTACTGTCCTGTTGCTTCTGCCTTTTCCTATGAAGAATTAGACCAAAATATCTTTGAGACAGGGACCTCACAGAATTTCTGAATACAATAAACTGCCTAGCCCAAACTGGGGAAGTGTGAAATAATAAACAAGCCAGCCAACCAGCTCTCACACTTCATCATCTCCCAGTGGCTTGCAGTAATATTTGAATGCATTGTTCCATCTCATAAAATCTGGCCATAATACAGTACTTTGGGGAATCAGGAAATAATGAAATTGCTGTCACTGTTGGCTCTGTCTACATTATACCAGGGCTGAGCCTGATGTGGCTAAGGGACACAGACACCATGTCTGCTATGTTTCCTCAAACAGAAGCAGGCAGGCAGGTCAAAGCAGATATTTTCCACTGCACCTCCATAATCTTACATCTTACCCTTCAGCAGACCAAAGGCTTACCTGGCCAATCAACCAGATTTTGACCTTCTCTTGGTTTGTTGTCAGAACAGAAAACAGCAAGCTAACCAGAAATTCAGTTCTAGGACATTTTAGCTAATAGCTGAGAGGTAGTAAGGAATAATACTGGGCATGGGTTTAGGGCACTACATGATGCTGGTCATTGAATTGGTACAAACCTACTCTGTTGGCTCAAACCTGTTTAAAATCTATGAAAGGGTAACTTTGTCACCGTATGTTTCATGCCATATTGAGTATCCTTTTTATTTCTACAGTCAATATAAAAGACAGTGAAGGTAAAGCAGAATAAAAATCATGTTGTATGGCATTTCAAGAGAAAAACTTTGCTGCATTTACCTCAATGTGAATCACATTCCTAATGACAGTTGATATTCAGGTCAAAGAACATCTTTTAAGCCCTCTGTTACCAATCATGTAAATATGAATGTATTTTAGTATAAAATCAAGCAGATTATCATAAATCACCTTCAGCAGTAGCCTTAAGTGACTGAAAGTCTTCAATATGAGTTCAGAGACCAGACAAATGACACACAAAAGACGTTCTGTATTCCTCAGATTCTGGGAAAGTTTAAACCACAGTTCTCATGGAGAAATCATGAGATGCAAATTCGTGGACAGACTTTATTAATTCACCTATTAACTTGTTTTGTTTATGTACTCCTGGGCAGAACAGTGAATTTTATTGGTTCTGTTAGATTGAAGCTGTGTTAACTCCAGGTATGTACACCAAATCAGACACACAGAAAATGAAAAAGCTGCCTCCAAATTTAAAAAAAACAACCATAAATCAACACTGATCAAAGAAAGTCATTGATGAGGACAGACTTTTTAGTAGGGCCTGTAGCGATAGGACAAAGGGTAAAGGTTTTAAACTAAAAGACGATAGATTTAGACTAGATATAACGAAGAAATTATTTATGATGAGGTTGGTGAAACACTGGAACAGGTTGCCCAGAGAGGTGGTAGATGCCCCATCCCTGGAAACATTCAAGGTCAGGTTGGACGAGGCTCTGAGCAACCTGATCTAGTTGAAGTTGTCCCTGCTCATTGCAGGGGGTTGGACTAGATGACCTTTAAAGGTCCCTTCCAACCCAAACTATTCTATGGTTCTATGATTCTGTGAAAGTGGGGTCAAAAAGAGTGGCAAAATATAGAGCATTTAAGATTATAGCAAATATACATAGCGGGAGGGCTGTGGGTGGAATAGTGGTAATCCATTAATAATGTCTTTAGAGAAGACTTATATGGGGTGTCTTTCTAAGCTTTGAAAGCTGTAAGCTTTCCCTCATATAACCGAAAGTTACTCAAGAACTCTGGCAAATCTACAGTAGGTGGGAAAAAGATTTCGCTCTTTCAATTTAAAAAAAAAAAAAGTAGAAAATAATAAAAATACACCCCCTAGATGTGGGAAAAAAAAACCGCTCAACTACTCTTTCTCCCTCTCTCTCAAGAGTTACCTCATAATTATTTCTCCCGTAGTAAGCTCCTCCCTCTTTCTTAAAGCAGTAATAAATCACACTATTTATTGATCTATTTTCCTCACATAGAGGAGTTTCTGAACATACTTTATTTTTTAAAGAAATGATCTGCATGACCTTGTACTTCATTAACCATGCTAGAGGCATCACTGGAGTAACTTGTTTCTTGAGAACCATGTTTGGGTTTCTCAAAACAACAGAGAAACCTTTATTTCAGCTATACCATGTCTCCTTTGTTCTTTGTAGTGTCTCTGGGCTGCTTAGAAACACAGAAGAACCCTACTCTGCCTCTCTAACTTCAAGCTCTGGATCCTGAAAGGCCAAAACACAGATATCTAAATCACATCCATTTTGACTTCCTAATGAGCCAGTTTATCTAATAGAAATGTCTGCAATTATAGCATTAATGAATTAAGAGCATCTAATATATAAATAAACAATAGGTTTCAGTTTATATAACCACGTAATTATGCACAGAAGAATCAAAATATAAATACAGCAAAGCTAGCAAACCATGAACAAAAACACATAATCAAAATCTTTACATTCTGTGCCCCCCCCCCAGTTTTTTAAATTTAAGCAAAGCTAATTTATAACCAAAACCTGTTCCATAGTATTTTAATGTTTCTTATATTAGACACCAGATCTTAGCTTTGCATTTCAGTGTTTCTGGCCCATATTTCTATTTTAACATGACAACATGTCGTGGTTTAACCCCAGCTGGCCACTGAGCACCACGCAGCCGCTCGCTCACCCCCCCCCCGCTGGGTGGGATGGGGGAGAGAATCAGAAGGGTAAAAGTGAGGAAAACTCGTGGGTTGAGATAGAGACAGTTTAATAGGGAAAGCAAAAGCCGCTCACGCAAGCAAAGCAAAACAAGGAATTCATTCACTACTTCCCATCGGCAGGCAGGTGTTCAGCCATCTCCAGGAAAGCAGGCCTCCATCACACGTAACGGTTACTTGGGAAGACAAATGCCATCACTCCGAACGCCCCACCTCCTTCTTCTTCACCCAGCCTTATATGCTGAGCATGACGTCATATGGTATGGACTAGCCCGTTGGCCAGCTGGGCCAGCCGTCCTGGCCACGCTCCCTCCCAGCCCCCTGCACATCTGGCAGGGCATGGGAAGATGAAAAGTCCTTGACGAGCATAAACATTACCTAGCAACAACCAAAACATCAGTGTGTCATCAACATTATTCTCACGCTACATCCAAAACACAGCACTACACCAGTTAATAGGAAGAAAATCAACTCCACTCCAGCCAAAACCAGGACACAACACCACATACAATTTTGCATAGTATTGATACTTCAAATTGTTTAAACAGATTACAGTATTTTGCATATTTTGCATATGACTATGTAAGTCTGATTTAGTATATATAGTCTGATTTTCACAATCTTGTAATTTATATTTTAAATTGTTGGAAGCATGTATTTTAAATGTTTATATGTAGTTCTGCATTACATATGGATTCTGCATACCTCTGGATTCCATCTGTGGACATACTGAGACTAGCCATATATTATGAAAACTTTCACCTAGCAAAACATTAGGACGCTTAAATTGTACACCAAGAACTAGACTGTACTTGCTTGCTATCAGTTTCTTTATATAAAGGCAAGAATTTTAATGTCTTTTTATAGGCATTCACCCAGGTGATCAAATTTTGCCAAAATTGGTAGATTTTTCTCAGATCTGTAAATAGTGTAAGTCAAGAATTGCAAATAATCTTAGTGCAATTTTTAGGCACACTGCTATCAACTATGTTTTCAAGATGAGAAACCAAAATTTCAGCCTTAATTAATCTCTCTTATCCATTGTAATGGGTCCCTTCTACAGAAAATTCAATACTTCTCCCAAATAAAGGTACACAAAGCCATATCACAACATGATAGACCACTAGTCATGTTTGGACTTAAGACTAGGCATAGCTAGCAAAATAATACCATGTGATAATACCACACCTGAGTTATGTTTGTGGTCAGCTACAGTCCATTCTTAAGGAAGAAAACCAATTGTGGACTCTTTTTTTTTTAATATGCAGAGCTATGAACCTTCAGCCAGACAGGATCGAAGTACAGCTTTGCTCTGCAGGTACAACGTAGCCTTTCATAGAACAATGCATGCTGGTGTTATTTACTTCTTTCTTAAAATACAACAGTAACAATCTAGCAGGCTCCTAATCTGTTTACTGGCCTCCAAATGCAGAGGATTTATTTAACATTTATCATCAAGCTGACTTGCCTCATAATGACATATCATATTGCAGGAAATGAAAGAATCATATTCCCCTGCTTTTTCTGTGAAAATAGATACCTATGTTCAAAGGCTCTCCTTTTCTCTACTCATTAGATGTAAATATGTCAGAGATACATTAAAATGGCATTCAATATAGACTACTATTTTTAAAACAAAGTTGTCATTCTACTCCTGTTGAATTGCTCATAAATTCAAGTTTGAATAAAGAGATCGGATTACATTAAATGCATTTTGGTATCTATAACTTTCTGCAATGAATTAAAACTGGCTGATCATGTCTCAAGTGCATTTCATTTTCTGTTGATTCATGTACTGCAATATAACCTTCAAAATTCCCTTATGCCAACAAACTCACTCAGATATGCTGAGTGCAGGAGCAGATTAAAGTGCCTGTAAGATTGAAAACTGTATCAAGACATCAGATAATACAGTAGAAGCATAATGAAAGTGTAAACAAAACCTGTAAATATACAAATTACTGTTCATATAATCCACTGCTGAATTCAAAGAAGAGTTTTGCTGTAAGAAGATGTATTAGAGCAGAACAAACTGGTAAGGTCACTATATTGAGATTGTTTCATTCTGTTCCATTTAAGAATTTTCATTCAGGACTCAGCACTGAAAAATATTTACTCTCCTGTTCTCTGGAAATAAACTTTATCCCAAAGTCAAATTTAAAGCTAAGGTCTTTCAAAGGCAGGACTAAGAAAGCATTGCATCTCTCTCTGTCACCTGCTTGTTTTTTTAAGTTACTTTCAGAAACAACCTTTCATACTTTCCTGGTATATGAGTTTTTTGTTTCTGTGCTGTGAAATCCAATCCATCTTTTAAAGGCTTTTTAAGCTAGCAAAAATGCATTATTACTGATCTAGTAACTTCCATTGTTTCAGTGGTAGCTATGGTTATGGATGAATGCTTTCAACAGAAGTTAAAAGAGATAATGAGTCTTTAATGATACAAAATCAGAGCCTTGTGTGCTTAGTGAAGCCTGACATAAGCTTCAGCTTTCAGTTAGCAAGGAGAGCTAACACAGTATCTTAGTTTTCCGCAATGAAAATATCAAAAAAATTGGTTTTTTGCACAACTTTGTATCTCCCAAAATACTATCAGCAGAAGTTACCTATGATGCTAAACGGTTAAATGAAATGAATTGTAAAAAAAAAAAAAAACAGGAATAAAGAAAAAAAAAAGACACATCTGGCAATGATGAAAATAAAACTCAGTTTTGGTAATTCAATATCTCTGTTTACGGATCTTTTGTTGTCGTCCCTTGTGATTTTCCCTTAGACTTCTCCTCCCCAAAGATATGAAAAAATTGCACTCATCTAACACTCTAGCAC
Source organism: Calonectris borealis (assembly GCF_964195595.1). Lineage (NCBI taxonomy): Eukaryota > Metazoa > Chordata > Aves > Procellariiformes > Procellariidae > Calonectris > Calonectris borealis. Next base: position 34,425,582 of record NC_134316.1, read on the forward strand.
AGCAACACTGATACCAAAGATGCCTCCTTACATACCTGGTAAAGGATATGTTTAAGGAACAGGATGTTCTTAATCTGAGCATTGATTGTAAACTGTGATAAAATGTGCATATCTTTGCCTTGTAGCTGTGTGGGTCCATTGATTTTGAACTAGATTGGTTTTGCATGCATTTACAATGCACTGTACATGATTTGCAAGTGGGAGATTGTGTATCCAGAGCAATGCATTTCCACTAACTGCTGCGTCCGGGCAAACCCGATTTCCATGCATTCGACCAGTCTCATGTCACTGTATCTCCATATTGGTATAGCAATGTGTGGAATCAAATCTGCCACAAAAGGCACAGGATCAAAGAAAGAAATACTTGTACCATTCACCCGAGTGTCTGCCCTTTAAATAGCTTACCTCTTGCACCAAGTAGAAGATTAGCGATGGTAAATAGATTGACTGCAATTTCAGTCACAGTAACATGCTATGAAAACATCTTGCATTCAGTGGCTAATCCAGACTTCTCCCTTCTCTGCCAGACCACAAACCTTTCATCATAAACTTCTCCATTCATCTTACACTGGCATGAAGGGGCGGCCCATATTGAATACATATACAGATGTTTTATTAGTAGCACATGTTTTAGATGCTGGAGTTATATGAGAGCATACTGTGATTCAGCTGCAGGTGTTTACTAAATAGGAAATAAGTAAAAATATCATGGAGACGCTCTAGGAATGAAGCAGTTCAGTATTAATTTAATTTACTCTGTGTTTATATTAACCGATTTAAATGGAAATCTGCTGCTCTTCTGAGTTCATTCTGATTCTCCATAACACAAATTTCCCTAGATACGCCTGCGTCCAGACCTCTGACCACCCCTTCTACACTGTCATTTTTAGTAACGAAATGTCAGCTCCGCACTAAAGGGAGAAATATACTGTTCACCTATTGTCGGGGTGCCATGGGGGCCGGTGGCAGGGGGTCCCCATGGAGGGGCTCAGGGCAGGGCCTAGCAGCCAGGACCTGTCCAGGAGTGGGGCAGCCAGTGGGCACTGGGGCAGCCCAGCCTCGGGCATCGGGCACTTCCCTGGGGACTGGGCCAAGGCTGGGCCGGGATGTTGGCCAGCAGATGGGCCTGGCTCAGCAGGGCCCATGGCCGAGCAGGGCAGGGCCGTGGGGAGCTGGAGACAGGCCCTGCTGCTTCGTCACTGGGGCCCAGAGGGGACTGACGGTCCCGGTGGTCTAGCGGGGGGTCCTGGGCCGGGCAGGGTGGGGGGAGCCTCACGGGGCTGACATGGGGTCCTGGGCTGTGGGCAGGGTGGGGAAGCCCCCAGGGAGGCTGAGCAGGGACAGTCAGGGCTGTGGGTGCCCTCAGGGCCATGGCAGATGTTGAGAAAAGGTTTAGATGATTCTATATTTAAATTTATCTAAGTACGTAGTACTCAATTCCTGGTACTTTTTTTCTTATAAATGGTCCCTACGTGTTATACAGAAAGCTAAAATTGCTGAGGGGGTGTGGGGAGAGAAGGGAGTGGAAAGAGATGTTTTAATTCCATTAACAGGTTATTGAGTCATGTTTGTTTCTGTTTTGAAAACCAAAGTGATAGAAAGGGATTTCCAAGTGAATTGTCACATAATCAGTATGAAGAAGTTTTCATTTCCTCTTATCACTCAGTAGTAATCGGTTTATCCTTCCTCCATGTAACTTTTGTTTGTCTTCTACCGTGTAGCTGTAATTCTGACGGAAGAATAAAACATACCCTTTGTAACTTTATTAACAAAAAAAGCATTAATAAATATCACATCTCTTCTGGAATGGATACTTTACATTAAGAAAGACAACTATAAGCTCCTAAATAGCTGGAATCTGAGGTTACCGCATAGGATATAGCAAAGAATCAAATTAGCATGTTCAGACTCAGAGCCATGTTCAGATACAGCACAAGAAAACCCACAGATAAGAAATCAAAGGATAAAAAACAGCACTTCTTTTCACTTAATACTTTTAAACTTGAAGATCAAGTTATTTGCAGCCACGAAAGGTTTTTGGTCCTTAATTGTTAGCAAAAGGAAAACATTTCCATTTGTTTAATATGCTCATAATGGAGGGTTTATGTTTTCATTCACTAACAATATAGTTAAACATCCAGTTAATTTCAATCATACTGCAAGTCCAAAGAACATATATTAAGAAAAAAAAGCAATTTAAAATTAGATTTAGTCTTGTTACAAGGTGCGTCCTGTAAGCTGTCAAGACATGTAAGAATGTGGCAAAACATAAATCACTGCAGTGAGATATGTCAGAAGTTTAACAAAAACACTTTTCTTAACTTTACAAAGTGTTTAAACTGCTGTTATTAACAATAGCTTCTGATTATTTTATAGACGCATAATAAGAACCTGTACTTTCTATTCAAAACGTCCACATTTAGTTTTTCAAGTACATGTTTATAATTTATATAAGGTTTTATATTCAGGGGAAAAGGAAAATATCTTTTCTAACAAGAATAGTAAAGATAGATATGGATTGGGATTTTCAGAAGTGTCTTCATGAACAGGAACAGTAAATCACATACATTTTCAGTGTATATTTAGATTAGCTTTGCATCACAAATAGTTCAAACGTATGTATGCAACTCTCACACTTGGATCCTTCAAATTAAACAGCCCTATTTCAAAGTAAGATCAGTTGATGGTAGCAAATTTCTATCAGTTACCATCTTTGTACTTCAAAGCAAATGTGTGAGTACTTCATTAGCATCTTACCAAATCTTACCTAACCATGTAGAACTACACTGTGTTTATACAAACTCCGGTATGCAGACACTGAATAGCCATTGTGCCTCTGGACTACCCTTGGGAATGAAGAATGAAATAAACTGAACAAAATTCAGAGATGAGTTGTGTTGCTAGTCTTTACAATATTTTGTTCCTTATTCTCCTTTTCCACACTATTCATGAGTTTATAGCTCTCTATTCTACCCACATTCAACCCCTTCCAGATCAAGAATACTAGTATATATCTTTGCTTCCTTCTCTACAGCTTTTCTGTTATATGAATCCTGAGATGGTGGTAGAACTGCACACAGTATTCAAAACATGGATATACCAATTAGACTATGTTGATTTAATGATATTTTGGGTTTGATTTCTATTTCTATTAAGATGATTTACACCACTCTATTTACCTTTTTGACACTGTGCATTGAGCTGATCTGAGCTGAGAATGAAGCAATTCCAGACCTTCTAGAGGGGAAACAGGTATTTTATATTCCATCACTTTTATCCATAATTAGGTTATATATTTCTTACATGCACTATTTTTCACCCAGTTATTCTGAAATTCTTCCGCAGCTCTTTGAAGACTTCTCAAGAATTGGCTGTCTTGCTTAATTTGGTATCATAGACGAACTTCGTCACTTTTAGCATATTTTTTCTCAGTGATATGCAAATAAGTTAAACAGAGCAGAGCTTGGGAAACCTCTTTTCATTTTGAAAACTGCTAATGAATTCCTAGTCTCTGTTTCCTATCTTTATTCTGTTATAAGTCCATAAGATCTGTAGATGAAATTATAGGTGAAATTACAGTGCTAAAAAACTAAAGAGGAAATCAATGTGTGAAGGCCAAATGTATGGTAACTGCACTATGAATTTCCAGGTATAGAGTAGGAATGGTAGAAATTTTTGACAAGCTAAGACTTGTCAAACTCTTTTGTCTTTAATTATTTCCTAAGTTTTAAAGTTGAGTTGCATAGCTTGAAAAAATGCTGACATCCTGCAAATGTCTACTGCAGTTTGTAGCTTGAATCCAAGGAAAATGTGTTATGCCAGAGGTCACTTAACAAAACTTGGTAACGTCCATATTTGGGGAAAAAATATTCTAAAATCTTCCTGTGCCGAATAGATAGATAGATAGATAGATAGATAGATAGATAGATAGATAGATAGATAGATGGAATAGATTTGGAGGCTTCACTTACCTTTTGATATCCCTTTTGTATTGAAACTAGAAAAGTACCTCCTTTTTCTTTCTTTTCTTTTGCTTGTCAGTGGAAACTTATTTGTAAAGGCACAAGACAGTGACTTTCATCAGTCATTTAGAGTGCCATATTTAGTGTTCAATGTCATCAAATTGCTTTTTCTTTTATACACATCACCCTAACATATCTGTTTTTCCCTTTGTCATGCAATCATGTCCTGTATAAATTTACAAGCTGTGAGGGGAAACTTTCACTGAAGTTAACAGTGTTCTATTCAAAACTTTCACTACAGTGAGATACTCTAGGTTAAACTCAGTAAAACTTTGTTTAAGTTGTATGTACAGCCAGTTGGCCATGTACTATTAAATTCATAATGGTTACGTGTAAATGGCACTTTCTTAATTTATAACTGCCTAATTTCTCCATACAAATGCTTTTTTTCTTCACAAGAAAGATGTTCTGTAAAAACATATGATTACTTTTGCATAATTGCATGTATTTTGTTGGTTAATATTGCGTTTTGAAAATATTCTTTGGTTTAAAAACTAAAACCTTACTTATATATTGCAATATAATAGATGTGAAAAATTTATATGATTTGACATCATTCCTTCTTATTCCATAGTTTGTGTTGTCAGATATAAATGTAACCTTAAATACAAAGTACTTGTAAAAATTATTATAAATGTAATTTTCTTTTGATTTTGAAAATATTTCATTTTTTATAAAAAATGTGTCATTAAGACTTTAAGTAGTATAAAATTTGATTGTCAGTTCCTGTTTAAATGGATTTTTTAAACTTCCCCACTGGTGTAACCAGGAGCACTAGAGCATTTTGCTATATTTGTTTCAGTGAAATTATTTGAGGGACTGCTCATTGATAAAAACGACTTGTGAGAAACATCCTGCCTTTTGTTTTGAAATCAGCTTCTCTAAAATGTATGGTTTTCATCAATTTTGAAAAATAATTTAGTCTCAGCAATCTGTGATACTTTACAAATACTCCATTGGAGGTCTTATGGTTTCTTGCAATGTACAATATTAATGGAGTTTATTTTGTGAATAATTATTGACATAATATGATCTAATCCTAAGAAGACACATATGAGAAAGTTTCAACACTAGTATTTTTACTGAAATATATTAGAAAGCTTCTATACATAAAGTCACTCAGATGTATAAATGTTTTCAGACTGGAACAATAAATTAAAACTAGAAAGGCGGTAAATAAGTCACAAGTGTCTATCATGTCACTCTTGACGAGTAACTCTTCTGAAATACTGATATCTAAATTAAGTTAAAAAATCGCTGTTGAAATTGTTACAGATTGTTGTCCGTACACTCCTCATACTTAAATTAATATTAATTTACTTAATTTTTATGCTTTGTATTGAACAGGTGCAATCATAATGAACGCCAAAAACTTGCAACAACATAAACTGTTATTTACCTACTTTTGGGGGTTTTAATCTTGATATCAATATCTATTACTAATTAATTAAAAAATAAAACTCAAAAGCATGAAGAAAAAGAGAGGGAAGTGTGGTGAGAAAATGTATATGGAAGAAATTTTATTCTATTTATTCTCTATCATATTTGGCAGCCTCGAGGAGCACCGTAGGATACTACAAAAGTAACAGACCATTTGCAATGCAATGTCTTTAAAAGGTTGGAAGAAAATTTTGAAGAGGATTTCATACAGCTGTGGGAGAAAAATAAACTTCTGATAGTTTAAAAAATTCAAATTTACATAGTATTCTTTCATAGCTAATACAGGAATCAGGATTATTAAACATGTTATTTCCCTTTTAAAGGTAAACAAACTGTTCTAAGAACCATTATAATCAGAATACTTATTTACTGGAAAAATAAAATCTCTATTTTTTTGCCACTCATTTAAAATTAAGAAAAAATCATGAAAATAAGCATGAAGTATGTTTTATCTAAAAATAAAAATTTCTTAAGAATATGATGAAAATACTGACCTTCTATCCATCAATACTAAGCTTTCTTGTTCTGTTGGATTTTTTACATTTACACTTTTTTACATTCCGAAATATTTCATTTGGACTCTCAGACCCAAGCAGTATAACTTATTACATTTGTATATTTTACATAACATTGAAGCAAATTGTAACAACAAGAGCAATATGCTAATATGAAAAAAAGTGTTTATTTTTCAGTTCAGAGTACATTTTAGCTGGCTACTAAACCTCTGAACATAAAGAGCTATAATACAACAACCTTAACAAATAGCAATTTATTTATATAGCTCGTATATGTCTAATAATATAGAAGTTTTATTTTACAGTTTGCAACAAACATATTCTCAAATTGCAGTGGGGTTCTGTCGTGAGTTCTCCAGTCACATGGAACTCTGTAGACTATATTGAAAACTTTCCTCTGAAATAAGTAATCTGAATTTGGACTAAGGACATTTATTACACAACATTGTTTTTCCAACTGCTTCTTGGAATGGTACTAGGCTGAAGATTATAAACACAAGCAAGTAGGATATGGGGGAGCTGAAAAGTATCCTGCAGAACAAAAAAATTGACATTTCTTTTATGGTGTTTAGAAAAGATAGCTAGAACAATGAAATTATGATACCTAAAGTTTTAGAAATGCAATAGGCATAAAAATAAAATTTAAGTATAGAAATGATTTTTCAGCAGAAAAAGTTCATATTATATAAAAAAGGGAAATTAAAGAATTTGCAAGCAAGATGATATATCCTATGCAGTGTACAGTTATATGAATATGTATTGTAAATAGCTCATCCTGACTTTCAGTTAAAATCAATGGACTCTTGAAAAGGTAGCGTGCTTATTGTGGGTAGAATCTTCTATGCTTAAATTAGGTGCTTACTGAAATTACAGGAAGTGAGTGCAGTTAGGACAGATGATCCACCTAAACTACCTCCACACTAAACGGAGAGAGGGAGGGAGTTCTAAAGATCTGCCAATTTGCCTAAGATAGGCATCTCTGTCTTTCTCTCTCCTCCCATCAAATGTGTAGGTATTTTGTATCTCAACATGCCAGTCCACCTAATAAATTAATGACGTCCCCCTTAGCAAGAAAGTCTATTAGTTAGGGGAAGAAAACCACCTTTCTATGTTAAATTTAGCTTGAAAATGAACTGCTAGCTTCTACCTCCTGACCGCAGAAAACCAGATATCTTAAGAAATACTCTTTAACCAGTATAAGAGTGAAATCACTGCACAATCAGAAATTGTGTCCCAGCTTTGGCTGGATTTAAACATATTGAATCGTCCAATGTATAAATATGCCTTCTGGTGTACAAAAGGCTAAAAGAAAAATTATTTCACTTATGAAAGCTTTGGTTTCCATATTCATTATTATCACAACAGACTGAAGCATTAGACAATTGAAATTATTGTCAAGAATAAAAAAACTAATTCACACTACCGAGGTAAAGATGTTGAAGGAATCTACGTATCATCTTGTTCTGTTCATTGGTCAAACACCCATCCCTGTGGTGTTTGCCAGTTCTTAGGGCAATATTTTCAGTGGTCCTGACTGTGCTTTCAGCCCTAATCTGGAGAAATCATTTTTGAGGGTATGAGCCCTACATAGTAGAGACCTAAATCGGCCAATCTGGAAAAGAGTAAAAAGTGGAATCCTGTGCAACCCACATTAAAAAAATGAAATAAATGTCATCAGCACGAAAGGTGAAATAGTACCATGGTAAAATAGTAGTAAATTTACCAATTCAAATCTCAAATGGCAAATCATTATTTCAGTGTGTCATTCCATCCTTTCTCCTTCTTTGGACAATGGGACAAGGCTTTGTCCATCAACATTCAATCCGAATTTACACAGATTATGAATAGACTAAGCCTAGAAACCAATATTTGCATAAATTAATTCAATTCAGTTCAATTTATTTGCTTTCAACAAGCACAATTCTGTGCTGTGATTTTCTTGAAAAGGAAAACTGGCAGGAAGTTATGCTGACTTTGAGTGATGACTTTAGATATTATTTTGTGGAGTAGAGAAGTTTGGGTTTCCTTCCCTCAATAACCAAGATTCAGAAGTTGGCTGCAGAACAGGCTAAGGGTATTTTTCAAAAAAATTATTTTTTAGAAAATTTCCCAGTTCTTTTCGCATTTTCTGTCAAAAACGTGATTCATAGCATGTCTGTTTTTGAATAAAGAATCTTACGAATGTAAGGATATTAGCCCAGGAGCTTAAAATCCTTTGTTCACCTATACAAAGGTCCAATAGCTTTATTTCCATGCCCTCCATCCTTTCCTGTCCTGTGGAAAGGAATCTCAGCTTTATAACAATGAAGTAATAGGTCAGTCCTGTAGATGGTTTGTTGCTTTGTTTTTGTTTTCTGTTCCCCCATTATGTCTTAGTTCAAGCCAGCTCTAGTGGTATGATACAGTTCATACAGAGCCAGTATGATCAACACAGAGCTCCTAATTTAGTCACTTAACCTGAGAGAGGAGGTGGAAAAATAAAAAGCATATTCCTCCCAAATTAAATGTCTATCAGAGAGAAACCAGTAATTCTAAAAGTCTCAAGAGATTTATCCACTCTGTCTAAGTTAGTTGGATATATCATACCCAATAAACTTTTTATTCTCATCTTAATGCTGCTCCAGATATCTCTATTCCAACTATATCTAAATTTAAATGGGAAAATTACACACATAATGACTTTGGACTCAGTAACTGAGAAAAAACCTCATGCAATGTTAGATATAAATTAATTTATGCTCATGGAAGATGTCAGAAGTGATTCAAACAGGATGGAAGCCTCAGCTGACTTGCTGGCATCAAAAAAAAACAAATTGAGGCAAATTATACAACTGAGGCAAATTATACTATTTGTAGAGAGACTTAGATTAAGGATACACGATGCATGGGAGCTGAAATTAAATGCCAAGGGTCAATAAAAAAGTACAACTTCAAAATAAACTTCTAGCTCTGGAATCAGACTACTCTTATCCTAGACATGTGCAGAAAACCTGTGGGTCTAACGATGACTATGTGTGGTTTGAAAGCTCGTGCTTTTTCTTTTTCTGTTGTTAAAAATATTACTTGAAAAAAAGACAATCCCTACTTCTGAAAAATGATCCTGTCCTATTATGAAAGAGAGGACCCTAAAAGGGTTGGACTTTTGGGCTTTTTTATAATAATGACCTAAATATTGCCCATGTTGCATTAAGACATGTTACAGTGCCTAGCTTTTGTTCAGCAAGAATTATTCTGGAGGCTTCGCTTGATATCAGTTATAAAAGCATATTCTTTGTAGAATTTGAACTGCTAATACTTACATGATGGAACAAAACTTGAAATACCTTTTTAAAATAGGCCATTTTAACAAACCAGGCATTTCCAAATGATATCGTAAATTAACAGTTGTAAAGGAGTTGCCAAAGAATTGGAACAAACAATAGCAATAGCAGTATTTATTAACTATTTATGAGGCTTAAAACATTCATCGTGAAATACTGTGACAGTGTAGAAGCCTTCATAGATCTTCAGATTTGTTTTACAAAACTGAAAACACACTTTTAGAGTATATATGTAGCATGTATGAAAAAGGCTTAAATTAAGCTATGCAATCTTTCACGAGCGACAGACCCAGGATATGCACAGGGACAGTTAGTGCACCTTACCTGACCTTTGGTTAGTTTCATAAGCTGCTATAAGTTAGTCATACACCTGTACCTTTTAACAAGTGACAATGTAACAAATGACATGTACAGTTAGTCAAAAGGCCATGCATTTGTCACTTGTGTCAATGCAAACAGTAATAATATGTGCAAACTGAATCCAGGTGTATGTATAATTTTCTAATTCTCCGGACTTTTGTGAGTTCAGATAAGATCAGGAAAGAGGAGCAATCCTGTGTCCAAAGAGCAGCACTATTTGTCTGACAGAGGAGATATTGGTTAGTACCAGGCTAGCTCCATCTCCAGGTCCCACAGATTTTCTACAGGCTTAGACTGGTTGGTTCTCTCTGCTTAACAACTGTTAAAGTCCAGAGGTCAAAGTAGCAAATCTTCTTCTTGTCAGTTCTGATTCTATGAACAGTGAAGAACTAATTGACAAAAATTCTGCAATAACGACTGCCCACAAAGTTCTGTTTGTGTAACAGAATACGTATATACATGTTTGTAAAACACTTTGGTTTGTGCCAGCAGGTACGCTCATTAATTTAGAATTTTTAGAATTTTAAGTCTGTGTGAACTATTGAGCCCTGGAGCAGTACATGATGTCTAAAGTTAACATGAAGTCTAAGTTTCCTTTATGGGTGACTGCAAAGTACTCTAAAATAGCCATGCCACCAGAAATAATATTAGGAGTCTTTGTACTTGGCCTCCCTTTTGACAAAAAGGGCAGCATTATACAGCAGCACTTTACACCAATAACTGCAGATCTCTAAAACTGATTGTAGAGACCTAATTTTAGAGATTTTGCAAATAATATATAGGACATATAGGCGCTGCTTTGGATTACTAACAGTCCCCAAATTAAGATTTTTGTCCATTTCTTTACATCACTTCTCTACCTTGTAGTGACTGCTTGTGAAAGATTCACAAGTTCCTACATTACCTTAAACTCTGGAAACATCACATTTGCTTTTGTCAGAAAAAAATCAGTAATGTTTCTGCTTGGAGAAGATTTTCCACAGCTAAAGAGTTGAACATGAGCTACAAAAGACTAGATTTGAAGGAAAACTCAAAATACTTAAAATTAAAGAAAGGTTCTGAATCAGAATTCAGAAGTATAAGAGGAATTTTTTTTTAAATTATAAATTAAAAAGTTAATTAAATATTCTTAATACTAAACATTCTTATTCAATCATATCTATTTATTTATTCCAGCACATATATCTAAATCTTATATTTCATTATGTTATTAAATATAAGCTATACACCTTAAGTCAGAAACTTCTTTAAAAAAAGGCATCATTTGACATATCAAATTTTTTCAAGGTAGTAAAAAACTTCATTTTGGAGACTGGAATTTTTTTCCCTATCCCTTCTTTCACCTTGCTTTTTCATTTGGCATAATGTCAAGTATCATCTCCACGCTAACAACTGATAGTTCTGTGTCTCCACTCTTAACCTCCTTGTGTTCCATCCAAGTTAATTTTTATTCTCGTTTTCCCTCATTTTCTTGCTGTTACCTTCTTTGCAGTCTTCTTAGCATGGCTAAATCAGTGCTTTTATCTCTTTCCTTCAATTTTTGCACACTTATTTTTGTATTTAGCATAGATCCTTCTGTGAGCATCACAACAATCTCTCCTGTCAGTCAGACACGTCCGTAACCAGGGTTGGTTCTCACTCTTTCCTCATCTATGCATAATACTGAAGAGTCTTCCTCCAAAATTCAGCATTCCTTTCTACCTATACAATGAGTCTGTGTATCACCTGAGGTGTCAGTGAATGCAACTGTACTTGTCTTTGGCCTTGATGCACATCATCTTGCATCACTCTCTACTAGCCAACACCGTCTCTCAAGAATTTCAGTAAAAATGCTTGGGGTGGCAATACATTTCAAGAAGAAAAATCTAACACGAGCTATTTCTGGTACTAAGAGACTCACACACATTGCCTTCAGGATTGCTTTACTTACTATCACTAAAAAGCAATGCCTAAACCTTTCCTATTCTCCATTTACCTTTATTATGCTGATAGGATCAAAAAATATCAAGGAAGTAATTTTTAAAAAGGTAGAAATCTATAATAATACAGTATAATGTATTACCGAAACGGATGACTTTTTCTAATATATTAGCTATAAGAACAATATACATTAAATAATGCATTCTTGTTGAATCTGAAGAGATTATGAAGTTTAAGACAAATACATAAAATGAGAGCAAGCAAAAATTAGCAGATTTTAATTTTCAGATAAAAATTTAACTTTTATTTAAAAAAAAAAAATTATGTACATCCTTGTCAAACATAATATAGACAGAATTTGGGATGGCTTACCCATTGCTTGGGTACTCTGAATCTCTCCCTAGAGAAGCCTGCTTCCATTTTGACCACATAAGTGAACCCAGATTCAAAACAGACAATTACAGTTTATGAATATCTGGTTATCTTCATCCTCCCTACTTAGTTTTTCCCCTGAACTGATTGTTTCTGTATATGCTTTTCATACCACTTTGATTGTCAAGAGATGTCTTCTTGGGAAGAGTAAGACATGAGGGATAGCCTACAACTATGTATGAATAAGTAATGCCCACAGCAACAGCACAAAAAACTATGCATGTAAGTAGTGGTCTCTGTATTATCTTTGGTTGTTAATCAGTGCTGAACCTAAAAAGTTTTTTGGTTTTATTTTTATTACACTGAAAATATATCTTATAACTTAAAGTTTGCAAATCTATATGAGGGAAAATAGCCTTAAGAAAATATCTTTTCTCTCTGTCCTAAAATTTAATATATATACATTTTTTCACTTCTGATAATTCCTTGGAATTATTCAGCACCTTTTAAGAGAATAAGTACAACTGCAGGAAAGTTCTGTAACTACACTTTTTGGATTTGTCTTCTTGGAATTTCCTAGATGAAAACTGAGGGATAAATAGCAGTGTTTCCAGGAGTGTTACATGATAAAATGTCTCTATATCAACTCTTGAGTCTGTTGTCAGGTATACTGGAGTTTCCATGAAGGTATCTTAGTCACACTTTCAACTAAATTCAGTTACTTCTAATGATTAGCTAGGATAGGTTGAAGCTTTCTTCCAAAAGCAAAAGTAACTAAGCAAATGTAACTAAGAATCACAGATAACTGTAGGAAAAATTAACTGAGAGATGTTATTTAGAGTTTTGTGTTACAAAAAAAGTGAAGCACTGGGAAGTGGATAGAGCTACATATTTTTAACATTTAATACTCACTTGCTCTTTCTCTCTCTCTCCCTCTCTATTGTGTGCATATACATTTTAAAAACATATAGATACTGATGCATCATATATTGGATTGGTACATAATGGGAGCTTTATATGCAGCATTGTCCTGGTTTTGGCTGGGATGGAGTTGATTTTCTTCCTATTAACTGGTATAGTGCTGTGTTTTGGATGTAGTATGAGAATAATGTTGATGACACGCTGATGTTTTGGTTGTTGCTAGGTAGTGTTTGCGCTAGTCAAGGACTTTTCATCTTCCCATGCCCTGCCAGATGTGCAGGGGGCTGGGAGGGAGCGTGACCAGGGCGGCTGGCCCAGCTGGCCAATAGGCTATTCCATACCATATGACGTCATGCTCAGCATATAAGGCTGGGGCAAGAAGAAGAAGGACAGGGGGGTGTTCAAAGTGATGGCGTGTGTCTTCCCAAGTAACCGTTACGTGTGATGGAGGCCTGCTTTCCTGGAGATGGCTGAACACCTGCCTGCCGATGGGAAGTAGTGAATGAATTCCTTGTTTTGCTTTGCTTGCGTGCGCGGCTTTTGCTTTCCCTATTAAACTGTCTTTATCTCAACCCACGAGTTTTTCTCACTTTTACCCTTCTGATTCTCTCCCCCATCCCACCCAGCGGGGGGGGGTGAACGAGCGGCTGCGTGGTATTTGGCTGCTGCCAGGTTAAACCACGACAAGCATGTAACAGAAAATTATTTAAAAGGATTTCCTTATGTGATTTCTTTATAATTATGATTTTTAATAGTATCTGAGAACTCTTCCATGAGTTTTCTCATCTTCCTTGAGATAGTTACTAGGGAAAAAAAAAGAAGATAAATACTTTTGGAGTTAGTTATTTGAAGATATAGAGAGACAAATAGAGAGACAGGTTTTAGTAACAACAAATGCTGAAATCTCTGATGCTTGCAATTACCACTCCAGCCATGTAATTCTCTTCCAACTTAACTGAAATCAGGAATGCGTCATGTCCATTGATCTGTGTTTGAACTTCTGCAAAGACACTAACATTTTATGTAAATCTATAAGCTCTTAGTTTTGGAGTTTTGTACCTAAGTATTGATTTTTTGTATCTAGGTAAAATGGGTATCTCTTGATCTCAATGAAATAGCTACTTCTGAAATTGCAAATGTACAATGTACAGGGAGAGAACTATATCACTCATTTCTCTCTGAAATATCCCACCTTAGCTTAGGTTAGGCAACATTCTAATTCAAATAGCATCATTGTTCAGGCAAAACTGTTTTTCTATAAAACAGGGGAGATTCCTTGCGATGGAAAAAACCCAAATTTTGCACCAGTGGTAAAAAACACTTTGCACTTTCAATGCCGTACATCCTCATGCCTCCACACAAGACAGGCAATACACCCTGCAGCTTCAACATGCAAAACCAGCACTCTGGTGCACTCTGGTATCTTCCTATATTATTTCAGGCATTTTGAACTCTGTGAAAAATCAGTTACGTTTTGCAGTATTTCTTCTGCAAATCATTTAGATGCAAATCAGATATAGAACCAGAAATAAAGTGTATTAGTGATGTGCTTTTTTCTGTTCATGGGGTTAATTTTTTTGTCTATTGTTTGTTTTGAAAACAAAATAGATCATATCTGCACTGCATATATTCAGTCAAATCTTGTCATGCACTCTCCAGTTCACACTGTTCCCAAACCCAACATTTCAAGTTTGTAATTGTTTCTGCTGTAGGAGATTTATAACAGTCTGAATGAAGTTTTTATTCAAGACACAGCATTTTTATTGCTTTTATCTAGAGGTTTACTGTAAGAGTTCAGTGTGTCTTTTAAGAGATTGAAATGTGAAGTGAAAATGTTTGATTTTTTATGTTACATATTTATGTGACCTGCTTATCCAGAACTCTTAGTGTAATTATTAGTACAACTGAAAGTCTTTCCTTCTAGGTTCATGTTTCTCCATGTGTAGCAGCTGTAAACCGCAAGTGAAGTTTCTAATGTTAGACAAGGTGTAGCCATTAGTTCCGCTAAAAAGCTCTAACCACCAGTGCTCATTGATTTCTAGTTTCATATATCTTTAATGAGGAGATTAAATACTTGTTTAGGAAGCAGAGCCTGGCTTAAGTGGTGTTTGCTCATATAGCATGTACAGTCAAAGACCTCCCTAATATTTCCCATTGGTAATAGAAGTGAAAAAACCTTTTTTGCCCCAAATATAAACCATTTAGCTGGTTCTGCAGCAGCATGGGTTGTTTTATTATGGAAAAAATCATTAGAGATTAAATGCTGCAGAAAAAAAGCCCTTTCTAATTGATAATAGACTTTTTTTTTTCTGTTCTCTTAATTCTTTATGAACACCAGGGAGTATTCCAAATTCCCATTTCAACTAAATAAAATAAAATTTAAAAAAAAAAAAAAAAAAAAGAAGAAAGAAATCTCAGCGAAGTTTCATTTTCTGGTTACACATTAAAAAGAAGAAAGGTTCTGTCCCATGTGAATGAAGTTTAATGCAGTTCGAGAAAGGTGGGGATGCACCAACTAGTTCTCACTGAGAACTTAGCATGAGAAAAATAGGGAAAAGTGGGACAGATGCTGCAGTAGCAAATACTGCTGAAATGAGTGTCAAATGACAAGACTTGGGAAAAGTACAGAGTCTCACTCTGTATGGAAAAAGCAATGAAAACATTCAAAATCTGCTAAGGATGTGTGGAGAAAAGAAATGCTGGCCTCATGATTGATTTTCCTCACTAAATTCATGTAAAGTTCCCTTGCTCAGGGTATCAAAAAGCTTCAGTAGGATTGCAATCAGATGCAGATACAGATATAGATATAGATAGATAGATACATACGTATTTTCTGATAGTAAGACTGGAAATCTGATGTTAGAGAACAAGCAGGTTTTTGGGGTGAGTGCTTCCCTCCCTGGTTCAATTGGCTTCCCATAACTGCAATTATGAAGCAACAGAATTAAGTGTGTAATGGAAAAAAGTTATTGATTAAGATAGGTAGTCTAGAGAGCTTTGCAGAAGCCCTGGGCTTTCAAAAGTATCTTACTACCCATGCAGATTTCAGGAAATCACCTGCTAATGGATCTCAGTCTACTGCTTCTTCCATGATGGGATGAAATTATTGTATTTCCCATTCAAATGGAATTATATAAAAAATGTCCATTGGTCCCCATTTTATGTGCCTATTTTGGGACTGAATTGGATCATATACAACTTCTGAGAATTAGAGGAAAAATCACTCCTCATTGTATTTAAAACACATGAAGTCAGAAAAATTCACTGTGATGTAATTGAAAGTGCTGTTTCCTGGGGTTTGTCCTATTTTTAATACATAGAGCTCCCACTTAGGCTGCTGAAAGTGAGCAATGTGAATAGGGAGGGAGCATTTACAATGCACACTCGGCCATCTGAAACTCAGGTTGTTAGGGATATCTCAGAATGCCTTTTCCACTAACAAACAACAATATTTAATAACTTCTTTTTCTAGTGCTGATAATGGAACAAAAGGATTTTGGTTTAAAGTACAAAGTTTAAAAAGACTCTATTCCAGAGAGCAATTCCTTGAAGTGGATTTTGAGGCTTTTTAGTTTGTGTAAAAGGATTTAAGAGGAAGAAAAATATCAAGCACAAAGAAAAGCCAAGTGAAAGTATTTCCCTTTCCTGTATAACATGCTTATGCTGTTAAGAGAGAAGAGAAGAGAAGAGAAGAGAAGAAGAGAAGAGAAGAGAAGAGAAGAGAAGAGAAGAGAAGAGAAGAGAAGAGAAGAGAAGAGAAGAGAAGAGAAGAGAAGAGCAAGACAATTCCATGTACCCAGTCCTCATGGTTTCTCACCTAAAATGCCCGTATAACTTTATAATGTGCAAAATCTGTAATTTAGAAAAAAAGAAAAAGTGTAAATCATTATTTAAGTGAAGCATTAAGGAAGCTTAAGGAAGCAATAAGCTTTTCACATTTAGCCTTTCTCAGAATTCAAAAATCTATTTATTCTAACAGCTTATTTTTTCTCACTAAATTTTATATTACGAAGAATTCCATAGACGAAAATCCCAGAAAGATATTTGAAACAAGAAGATACCAGAATCCCAATATTCCTTTTGTCAGTATCATTTGCCCCATATCACAGCAATTTTCAAGTAGGATCAAGAGGTAGAAAATTGATAGGGGAGGGGATGAATCTTGGAAATCAGCATGCCACTAAATTGATACCATGTAAACACCATATAGTATTGGAAAACCACTGCTGGGGGTAAATGAAATGAATTCACTGGGGCATCTAATCCTATTTCTGGAACACTTAAAGTGTTTAAATGCACTGGAAAGCAAACAAACTTCAAAGTGATCATTATACCCCTGACACTAGTACTTGTGTGGCTGAAATCTTTATGAGATTAACCCCCTACAGGGAAAGGAGTTGAACACGGTCAAAACCACTTTGAAACTGTCAGGAGGATACCAGTCTGAAAGCTCAATGTTAGTCAGAAATGCAGCTAAATGCTGAATATTAAAGGCAGTTCAATATCTCAAGTGGAACTCACTAATATGCCTACAACAGGAGTCATGGATGTAAAGTGAGTCACCTCCGTCTCCACATTTGGTTCCTTATTAATTTTGTAAATGTTGATCTAACAGCAATTTCTCACTAAGAGAGAAAGCTGGGTGACTTAATCACAGTTCAGATTAAACACATACATGAGTTATCTCCAGCGCAGTTCAACACTCTTTCTGTGATGAAAAAGCTCAAAAACATACAGCCACCCAGTTGAGAGGAAATAACTAAAACATTTTAAAATCTTTGCACAACATTAGAATTGCAATTCTAACAACTTTTCCACTAAAGACGTAATTAAATTTAAATATTGAGGGTATGGATGGTATGTTTGTAGCATATATATGTATGCGTGAACATGCTCTAAAAAATCTACTAGGGTTGTGAATAAAAGATTTGTTTGCACCTTGCAAAACAACCACAAACTAGTTTATTTTATACCACAAATCATACTTAACACATTTTTTTCCAGCCTTTTAATGAACTGCACTGTCAGAGATGTCCTTTCCCTTTTGAAGAGAGTGCTCTTTCTGCTTTTCAGTCTGAAATATTATCGATATTTGCCACTCCAGCAAAAAGTTTTACACAAATGAACTGGTGTAAGGAACGTTAGCCTATAATAAGAGTTTGTCACATAACAGTCACACTGGAGGAGATCTACCATTGATTTTTCAATAAATACAGCAAACAGCAAAAAACACAGCACACATTCCTCAGCAGTAAATATCTTGGTGACTATTTTTCTTCTCTGCTGTTTTCTGTTCTTTTGTCTTGTGGCAATACTTAATAAAATGTGGTTTCTTTAAATATAACTTCTGCAATGTGACAACCAGTTGGGAGCTGTATAGGAAGAGGATAATTACCAAGCTACTCTTATTACAGGGATGTTTGTTACTTTCGTTCATCAGTAAGGCAAAAAATAACAGATTGTCAGTGATGTGAATTGAATGTAAAAACAGAAAAGCAATTTAACTATTTTAAAAAGGTAACGTAATTGTGAATAAGGATTGGAAAATTCGAACTCTGATATAACAGATTTATGCTTTTGGAAAGAAAATGACATATATATCTTTTTAAACATGTTGTACTGACTGCTGGGAGTTTGGGGTCCTTATCCAAAGCTCACTGAATCAATGAAAGATTCATGGGTATGGACCAAGATGCTTAGTCACCTCACTGAGCTGCAGATGTTGCTGCAGGCAATCCCCAGTCCAGCCCCCACTGCTTGGCTCCATAGGGTGTCTGACTGCCCCTGGCCTCTTAGTGTCTCCTGCAGCCTTGAAGAGTTCAGGAGCTCCAGAGAGCTTCTTCCCTTCCTGAAAGTCATATTGTCAATGGAAATTCTAAGTTTCATAGGATGCCTCTGGCCCTGATTATTTTTGAGATATAAATATTTGTGTAGATAAAGTGCATGGTGTGGCCATAGTAAAACTATTTTAAAGTGAGAACTCCATCTCTGCAGCTTCTATTTTATATATCTCTATATACATGCATAACCTGTGTACACACTACTGCTTGTACATACTATTCTATAGATCCTTAACAATCATAGAGTTGAAGCTAATTTGAAGGCCTTCTAAAGTGGACAGAAAAGCAATTCTTTTAAACCATATAATTCTGTAATTAGTGTGTATTATTAAAGGTCCCAGTGTATGCTATGGTGTAATGCTGCTTGCCGTACAAAGATTTTGTTAGGTCATTTCCCTTAACAAGCAACACTTCTTTAAACTACACTTTAAATGTACATAAAGTTTCAGTACAAGCATTCATTACACGGGACTTGTTTTTCTATATGTAGAGGAAATATATTCTTTTAACAGGTTTGCTCCTCTGTAGCCTACTTGTTTAAGAGGTGTCCCATGGCATTCATTTAGCTACAATGCTTCATCATAAAAACACATGAAAACGGAGCCTCTTATTTACAACGAGGCCCTGGAGAGAGAAAACAAAACACAAGGGAACTACCATTAAGAACACTTCTTATCACCATGGCACAAATAAACATTAAGTGTTGGCATCTCTTGGCAGACTTTGAAAATTAGGAGATGATTGATCAGAAGCATTGTGTGCTGTCTGCAATTTCATTTCCTCAATATTCCCTGTATCTTCCAATTCAGTCGTGCATCATTTGTTTATAATGATTAATTAAGATGACTAGTGGGAGTAAGGGACAGCTACAAAAACCTAATTAATGAAATGGAGAGGATACAGTTCTTTCAAAATTTATGTAGTTACCTTTTCTTGGAAAAACACTGAAATGCACAGGATCTTACCTTCTCCTAATACAGTGGCCTCAGTGAGTATTTCATCTCTTGAATCGATTTGGTCTACATAGTTAACACTATGGCAGTCTACACCAAACTGGTTGGTTTACTTTAACTACAAGCACTCTTCTATTGCTTTAAAGTTGGATTATTCTGCGGTATATCTTGTAGCATAACATATTTAGGTAAAGTCTAAATTGATATAATAGGTTTTGAAGCTATCCTTGCTGAAGTGGCTATTCCCAAAAGCTAACCTCAGCCTAGAAAGGACAATCTCTCCAGGCTCCCTCTAGTGTAAATCAGGAGAGATCATTTCCTTTAGCAGAAAGAGCGCAGAAGCTTAAATTTTAAATCACCTTCTAGAATAACCTGTCTGTCACCATTGACTGGAGGCTGAGGGTAGGGAGACTAGCAGCAGTATGCTGACTTATGTCGGTATGCTCATTTTAGTGCTTGTGCATATTGCTTCCTTTCTCCTGCCTCCAAAAAGGTAATTAAAAGAATATGAAACCCTATCTTTATGTAAACTGGCAAACCTACACACACATATAGGCTTCATAGGATAAGAACTTGGTGCTGACAGAAAGCTTCACAGTTCAAAATTTAGACTGCGCTGCTACAATTGTGTGAATGAGGCTGGTATGATAAAAGATACTCTGAAAGGTCTCATATTTAAACTGAAAAAAGTTTCCCTAAATAACTTCAGCACTTCACGAGACTTCTCCCAAAATTCAATTTATTAACTTTTTTCATAATCTTTTTCAATCAACAAATCATTTCTGAGGCAGCACTGCATAACAAACAGTACTAAGAAAGACTACTCTAAATTTTCGTGTTCCATAAAGTCATTCCTGAGATCCATAACAGCATATACATTTCCATCTCAAAACCTGGAAAGTGAAAGCATGACAGCAGACTGTAAAAAACATGCAGTGGTGAAAAGAAAAATAAAAACTTCTTATACATCTTCATCCTCCCTCTCCTAAAATAAAAAAGGTATCTAGGAAAAAAAAAAAGGATTAAGGAAACAAACAGAACAAATCCTGAACTTTTTTTGTAAGGAACAAAAATGATGTAAAAGAATTCCTTGCCTAGGGGCATCCATCGTTATTAGAATGGAAAGCACGAGTAAGCCACCTGCCTGTTAAAGCAAACAAAAATGCCAGCTTGTTCCTACTCATTGTTCTATACCTGAATGTAGAAGGAAAGAAAGATTGGCTTTAAATATCATGGCAAGAAGTGAAAAATCAGGTCTTTTCAAAATTTGCACCTCAGTAGGTGTCATGCTTCTTCTAGCCTCTAGCTTATCTGGATAGAGAAGACTTGGAAGCAGACTTCAGTGCTGGATGACCACTGTTCTTCGGCATAACATCTTATTAAGAGCTCACTGTCTAATCTCAAAAGCTTTTAATTGGAAGAATTGTGTTGCAAGACACATTTGTAACACTGGTTACAAATGGTGGGTGACAAATGAAAGCAGATGTTCTCTATTTCTTCTCTGGCTGTCCAGCGTGGTGTTCAAGTGGCCTGCTCAAGCACTCTACCAGATAACCTGGTAACTGGCTTCCACTATTGTCATGCTTCACATGTTACACAAGTTGTCTTCTCTGCTATGCTGTCAAGTACCTGCAGGTTTAATGTATGTCTTCTAATGCTGCAGAGTTATTCCCAGGAGGTATGGCTCAAGCCCAGAAGCCCATGGTAGGACGACAAGGCATTAATCGGAAAAACAGTACCTCTGGTCTGGTGTTCTGCTTCTGCAGCAGTCACAATCTTCTATTAATTCTGTAAAATAACTTTTATAGAATAACCTGTCCAGGGGCATCTCTTTCTCAAATCTGCCATTATGTAGAATTTCTTCTGTGAACTCATTCTGAAGCCCGCCCACTTCTACATTGTCTACTGTGTATATAAATTATGAATCCCACTAAATTATTGAATTTGACAGTTCCTAGTGAAAACAAGTTTCACAAATCTTAGCATTTCACTATGTTTAGAAAAAAACTTATACAAAAATTACTAACCATATAAGTTTAGGAAACAAAACCTCACAGAAGCAATATTTTGAATTTTTTTTTCAAGTCCTTTCGTTACTGGTATTAAGTAATGTCTGGTATATCTTCTCCATTCTGTTCATTTCTGTACATCTCTGTTTTTACAGAATTTTGTTGTAATTTAACAACAAGTTCTGAAATGTTTCCTACCTTTTTAACCTTTAGGAGGGATGGTATCCAGACACAGGTATTCAGCATGAAGCTGTGGCACTGATTTATTTAATGGAGTATTTCCGTTACTATTTTTTATCTCTTTTTAAAACTAGTTCTTCACACATTGCTTGCTTTTTAAAATTCCACTGCATATAGAATGTTTTCAATCAACTATCACAATGATTGCAAGAAGCACTCACTGCTATTTCAGAAACCCACTAAGTGCAGTGCTTGTTACGTTTATCAGTATGCTTTACCTTTACATTACAGCACTGCACTTCACCTACCATCATCTTATCTTTTGAAGCTCTTTTCCAGTGTACTCCACATTTTTTCTTTGTTTTGACCCATCTAAATATTGTGTCAAATGAAAAATTTCCTGCTTCACTGACCAGTCTTTTCCCCTTTTCATCAGTCCTGAGATATGATTTTAATATTTTAGCATGTTTCAACTGTTCATTACTATTCTTAATACCATTTTTTACATATTACAACTCTATTTCTCCACCTACTCGCTCTTCTGATTACTTCATCCTATGGGATTTTAGCATAAGAAATTAAAAACCAAATAAACTCCTTTTTAACCCATTCTTTTTTGAGAAACGGTTTTTAGTCATGGAACTCTGCTTGTTTGTCCATATCTAACAGGTCCTCTTTGTATTGTAAAATCTGGTGTTTACTTCTTATTTTATTTAATTTTCCTGTTACTGGAAAAGGTGTTGATCTGTATTGCCCTGGGTGCTTCTTTCTTCAGTTACAGGGGGGGGAAAAGCACACCTGCTACCGTCTAGTCCTCTGGCATAGTGGCCAGTTTAAATCAAAGACTGTGTATTTATGTTAGCACTTCAACAACTCAATCTTAAATTACTTAGGAATTCCTTCATGTACAGTATCCAGTTCTCATTACTTTTTTTCTTTAATTTATCAGCTTGTTCCAGTACATTCACTTTTGAAAATTTGAATCTCTGACAGGCCTTAAACTTTTTAAAAGAGAAAGGATATTCTTAATATACTCTATCCAAAAAGATAATTTAGAATTTTCAACACTTTGATCCTCCTTAAATGGCTCTGTTCCTCCCTTGGCAGATTACCAACTCATAGTTTTAGGCTTGTTGGTTTTTATGCAAGTATTCTTTGGTAAACACAGAATCCGCAGTGAATATACAAATGACTCTCTAGTTTACATCTATATTCAAAATTTTATTTTGATACAATTATGTTACTGTTATTCTTAGGAAGTTTCCGCTTCTAGGGAAAGCATTATTTACTTTTAAGCATTTTATGTTAAGAAAGTGAAACAAACAATTAACCTAAATATCAGCCTGGGCTTCCAAAAGAAAATTAGCTTGTGTGTTGCAATCCATAAAGTTCAGTATCCTTTTAATTTTCCAACTGCAATGAATTATATCTTCGCCTAACAAAACAAAGGTTTGTCCTGGCAGGCCGATCTATTTTAGATATAAGTGTCCTTGGACAAAAACCGACCTGTAGGTTTGTGTAGACACAGCATGGTTTTCTTTTGCCCAAAGGAATTGCAGAAGCTCAGTTTGCACTTGTGTTTTGGGGCAAAAGGGAGAAAAGCCAGCGTGAAAACAGTGTGAGTTATGTTCAAAACCATTGCTCACAGCAGGGAAAAAACAATTGCTTCTTTTCTGGTTTCTGGTGACTGGCCATATGTGCCGACCATAGCTCCGTGGTGCAAATCCAGAATTGCACATTCAACATGGCTTCCTTATGTTACTGCTGGTTTCCAAAAGCCAGGTCAAACTACAGAAATTATGTGATACTGGAGTCCTCTAAGCTATAGCTTGATGTTGAAATGCTGCCTATAGTACATGACATATTAAAACTTCCATCCTGTTGACATTCTCTAGACATGGGTCTAGTGCTGGTTTGTAGCATCAGAAAGATTCAGGAGTTCAGAAGTACCACTAAGCAGTGCTTAGTTTTTAAAGAGACATCATACAGGAGAATGTTCTGCAGTGCTTTTACCCCCACATTTTGTTATTGTGGCCTTAGATACGAAGCAGCAATTTTGCATGCTTTGCCTTTCATCTCCATTGTTTACTACCTAGAGTAAACTAGACAACTCATTCATCATTTCCAGGACAGGTGACAAGGGAGAACAAAGACTGAAACAGGTTTATTAATATTTGTTTGTAGAGAGATGTTATTGGGATTAACTTCTACCTTCCAATTTAAATAGGATTAAAAGGATTAGCTTGAATAATAGAAGCATACAGCACATTATAAATACTTATGCTTCATTTAATTAATAGGTTTGGATATGAACATAAGATACATCACATTATTCCAGAATAGTCTATAATTACATTATTTTTAAATAATAGAAAAGAAACTCATGAGTCATTAATAAGGAGATGACTTTGGAAAAAGGCAAACTCATTCAGCAAATATAATGTTTTACAAGACACATTTTCTATTTATATGTATAGTTAATAACATCTATTATGCAGTCTTCAACTTAGAAGCCTGTGTTTGCTGAGAAAAGTACTTTAAAACAGAGATTTAATTACATGGTGTGAGAGTTCTTTTGGCAACATCGAGAGGGAGAAAGTCATTTGTGTTCTAATGAAATGTTTTGAAGGAGAAAAACAACTTTAGTTAAGTACTCCACAAGTTTCAAACAGTAGGAAGAGAATGCAGATTACAGTTTGTTCTTCCTGACATATGTCAGTGTAAAAAATATGCTATATTTACCTTGTTGTGCAAGATGGTTGCACAATTTTCATCTTCTTTATTCTTTGCTTCTCTTTTTTTTTTGTGTAACAGAAACAGTAATGGCATCCTGAAGATGAGAGAGGAAAAAGATCATTTTAAACAATGTTTACAATACTCTTACACAGATTTTGTTAAATGAAGCAAGTGTAAGAGGAATATATGCAACCTGAGGCAAGGATGTAAGGTGCACATAATCATCTGCCTTTTTACATTTTGTTAAAAAAATCACATATCCCCCATAAACTGTGTTGAAAGCAATAGCTTCTATGTCCCCATCTCAACATTAATTGTATAGTTGTTTTACAGATATGAGACTGATGTAGTCAGTATGTTGTTATCTTGGCTAAGGTCATCCAAATCTGGGATCCCCAGGTAGTAATACTGTGGTTTGACATTCGAAAATAGCATGATGGCTGTAATATGAAAGCCTACAGTTAATTTCCTCTGGTTAGCCTCCACACAGAATTCTATTCTCTCTTTTGTTGCTCATAGAAGAAATAATAGAAGCACTTTACAGATCATATTGCAGAGCGCGTCTCATTTCTAGCAATGTGCTCTGCCAGAGTATCACTTTGAGATGTTAAACACCTATATGAATGCACTTATGGAAATAAAACTTGTGACAAATGTATTTGGTTTAGCAAAGCAGGACTTTTCGCTATCGACTTACCACACCATCTTTCTTTTACTCTATTTTAGCTTTAATTATAGTTATAATTATCATAAGAGATGCTGGAATAAGAGGCTTACTGCAAGGTAAGTGGGAGCGACAGCAATATAACTTTCTTTACACTGTCCAAACAATCTGCTTCAATTCTGTTCTGGCAACACTGGGTGAACGAGGGAAGGGTTGGTCCATTTTCCATAGCCCTCTTATCTTTTGAAATTGCAAAGTTGCCACTTACTATTAGCTCTGGAGGAAGCATCCATGGAACGGTGAGCTGTGCAGTAGTAAATGAACCAACATCATCAGAAGATTTCATGAAACAACCAGAACAGATGGAAATAATTTTCCATCTCTACTGATCTATGCTGGCTTTGAACCACTGAGCTAAAAATAGAAGGGCCCTATTTTCTGTAACTATTTAGCCTCCTTTACCCTCCTGTTTCCTTTTTTCTCATTTTTGCCTGTATTTTTATTATTAAGAGTATCTCAATTTAAAATTTAAATTTGATGACTATGGCTGTCAATAAATGTAGTTGTAAGAGGCTGGGTTACCTTTTTTGTCTCCTTCCACCATTACCTCCTTCTCCACTTCCCACACAGGTTACCTTTTCTCTGCTTGCCAGATGTTTTTTCCCCTTTCTCTCTGATATCATCCTTGACTGATTTTCTTTCTCTCCTGCCCAGTCCATTTCCTGAGTTGCTTTAAGGTCTTTTTGCTATTTTTTTCTCAACCCCCACTCCTTGCAGGGATCTTTGCTTACAGGTTGTGTGAGTGGGTCTCGTTTCAGAAAGTATCTCGGAATGAGTTTGAGTGCTTTGCTAAATAAGGATGTCTTGGCTGCCCCGCCAGATTACTCATTTCATTATTCAGCAGCTGACCTTTTATGAGTGTTTTAACATATAAAACAAGTCTTAGCATAAATGGGGAGGTAAACCAATTAAACAATGTACCCTGATTTCATCCTTCTCCTTATTCTTGGTTCATTTTGGACTCATTGTTTTGGACTGGATGTTGAGAGGAATTCATTGCAAAGTGATTCATATTTTATCAGTTTTAATTTTTTTTTATTGAGAGATTTTAAATTTTTTTACACTAAGAATCTCCATTTTAAATTCACAGGAGTGGATCACTGAATGTAGTCGAACAAACCTATATGCAATAGCTATTGAATGCCAGATATGTGTGCAATTGTGTGCTATTTATTACACTAGGAGTTCATTAGCTGTTCAATCTTCATTTCAACATGGCACTCGATAAAATGCTGTGGAAAAATGCGAGACTGTGTGTGCATGCACAGATGCGCACATGTGCACACACACACATGCACGCATACACACACGCAGAGTATCCATTCTGCATTTCCAGTATCTCATTCATTCTAAAATCTCCCCGGCATGCATTTTTGCATTAAGAACTAAATACCTTTTGAAATTTCTTGTATTTAGGTAGAAGAAATATAGTTTAAAATTATAAGTAGATGGTTGTGGCATTCCCATCTACTTCAAATATAGGCTGAAAAGTGGAGAGTGGATGGGGGAGAAATTCTCTGCTGCAAAAAAGACCTACTATGCTGTTGCCAAGTTTTAACCCAGAGGGAATTTCTAGCCCTAAGTTATAAATTCCAGAAAATAGGGGCCTATAATAGAAACACTGACAGAACCTTAACTATAGCATTGCTAAAGGCAACACTGCAATAAAATGGAATGACCTGTGAGATAAAATGTTTAATCTTTTGGTGAGATGTGGCCTAATAACTCAGAAGTAGAGATGGGGGATGATTCAGGCTCTTCTTTTCAGCTTCTTATATGCCCTTTACGAAATTCGCTGTCACTCTCAGCTCTTTTCCCTTTCAGGCTGAATCTTGTTTCACTCCATAGCCAAATGGACTAGGAGGGTCATAAAGCACCAATTTATGGCCTCTAGCTTTTCAGCAAAAACTATTTTTCAAAATGTAAATTAACGGCCACAGAAGGGGAAGGATCAGGAAAAACACCTTTGCACATGACAAGAATAGTAGAAAGAGAGAAATGGGTGGTACAGACATGGTTTTGAGTCTCTTTTCTATTTCTCACTAGTGTCTTTCCAAGAGAGTAAATCAGCATTTGAACCTTCCTTTATTTCACTGAAAACAGTTTTGTGGAACTTTTTCTTCTCAAAATCAAAGCCTAAATCGTGTTCTTATGTTTATTTTTATATCATGGGAGGGGTAAATAAAACACCTGCATATTAAAAGACGGACTCAAACAGATTTTTGAACTACATGATTGATATTAATTTTTTATGACATATTTCCCTGTGTTATCAAGTGGAACTGGGCATAATGACCTAGGAGGTCTCTTTAAATGTTACGTCCCATCAAATAAAGAAAGATGTAATCACTAGGCCCATAGTGATCTCTCCCTGGTCAAAAATCTCAGATTAGTTAGAATTCCACTTATTCAAACAGTGGCCTAAGCCAGGACAAGGGAATGCCATCATCACTACAGAGACAGAGCCAGGTTTCTTTCTGCAGATTTTTTATTATAAATTTTTTTGCTGTCCTAGAAGCAGGAAAAAAAGACCTACTCTGTCTGATTGCTTCTTAACCACTGAATGCTTCTACCTGAAGATCCTGGTTTAAAAGCAAGGTTATATGAAAGTAAATTCTTTGAAAGTCTGTGGGTAATTTTTCAACCTGGTACATAAGGAATTAGACACGTCCCATTAAAAACAGCTGGAATTATGTATGTAATTCCTTGCATACCACGCAGAAAATTTACTCTGAGCCTCTAGCCACTTCTGTTTCCCAAACTTTCCTAAGGCTAAAATCACTATGAAGAACATCTGGGCTCTGTTCTTTGGGGATTTCTATTTTATTCTATCAATATTTTCCCTCGTTTTAACACTGAAAATTGTAATTAGATGTTCCCATATTAGGCATATGGGAACATCCATTGCAGATGATGCTCCCAGGAAAATCTGGTTTGTGAATCTCCTGTGCTTGCCATTATTATACCTGTCATTTCTGATTCAGTAGCATTTTGCACCTGTCAGTCATAGCTAAATGAGGCGCTATATACGGAGGATGCCTTTGCTTGCTGTCCCAATGCTTCCACGTTGTCGGCATTGCACTGGACTCTGCAGGGGTGACTTACAAACATACTCCCAAATATTTAAGGCAACAAAAAATCACCCAGTGGTATCTGTAAATGTGCAATAGAGTGAGGCTAAAGAGGTTAAAAAAAAAGAGTATTTTCAGGATTTCATATTAATCACAAAGAATAAATAAAAAAAAAATTTAAAAGATAATAAAAAAATGGAGGGCTCATCAGTATTCAATGAGAGTTCCTAAATATATATATACATAAAAGTGTATTTTGTTATATATATTTTATATATATACATATATATGCCTACATGCAAATATATATGCATATTGTAAAATATAAAAACTCTACTTCAATAACTTTTTCTTTACCTGAACCCCTTTACTATAACTGATCTGTAATTTACTCCTATTAGAGACTCTTTTAATCCCATTATACTAATTTTTTCTCCTACTTTGCTAGAAAACTCTACTGGACAATATGTAAGTGGAAGGAGCCCAGTTTTTACCCTAAGCTCATGCAGAAAAATGGAACTGGCTCTTATTATACATAAGTAAAATGTTAGGTATCTGAAAAGGGACTTTTTTCTAAAGAGAACAGACAGCATTGCAGTCAAAGGTATGCTAAGGTTTGCTATTCCCTCATATTTGCATAAGATATTTTCCAGTGTTGAAATGATGATTTAAAAGAAGTGGATGGATCTAGTTTGGTCAGTATTCTGTGTTTCCTTGCTTTGTGTACTTAAAAAAAATATAATTCCAAAAGCCAGTTCTAATCAATGTCAATGTGTTTATTTCTCAGTTATACAGACCAGTGTTCTATTCAGCTTTGAAGAACAGATTGAAAGTGATTTCTGATTTTACCTGATGTAAAGGCAGAAATACATAATTTATTTGCTTTCACATTATGGCTTTCAGATTAGTTGTTGCTTTCCATGTTTTGCTTTGCCTTTTGCTTTCAAATAAAAAAATTACATCTTTTGAAATTACTATTAAAAAGTATTCAAAAATTATATTAAAAATTATATCATAGTTGACCTTGCAATAAAATTTAATCATTTAAAATGTAGAAAATTTGCATTTATAGACATCTAATCTAAAATTTTATTGTTGTTTGGAATAAGATTCATTGTCTTCAGTCAATCAGTTTTAAGTTATCAGACCTGAATCTCAAAGTTCACCTCCAATACAGATATGCTATCCAAGTTCTCTCAAAGTGCTGTACAGGTAAGTATAACATTGTGCTGGTTTTGGCTGGGATAGAGTTAATTTTCTTCATAGAAGCTAGTATGAGGCTAAGTTTTGGATTTGTGCTGAAAAGTGAGATAATACAGGGATATTTTAGTTCCTGCTGAGCAGTGCTTACACAGAGTCAAGGTCTTCTCTGCTTCTCACCCCACCCCACCAGTGAGGAGGCTGGGGGTGTACAAGAAGCTGGGAGGGGACACAGCCGGGACAGCTGACCCCAACTGACCAAAGGGATATTCCATACCGTATGATGTCATGCTCAGCATATAAAGCTGGGGGAAGAAGAAGGAAGGGGGACGTTTAGAGTGATGGCGTTTGTCTTTCGAAGTAACTGTTACGCATGATGGAGCCCTGCTTTCCTGGAGACGGCCGAACACCTGCCTGCCGATGGGAAGTAGGGAATGAATTCCTTGTTTTGCTTTGCTTGTATGCGCGGCTTTTGCTTTACCTGTTAAACTGTCTTTATTTCAACTCATGAGTTTTCTCACTTTTACCCTTCTGATTCTCTCCCCCATCCCACCGGGAAGGAGTGAGCGAGCGGCTGTGTGGGGCTTAGTTGCCGGCTGGGGTTAAACCACAACGAACATGCATATATATTGGTGCTATGTGGAAAGAGATTATTATTGACTCCTATGTCCAATGATACTTTTTTGGACATGTATGAAAAAATGTGACTCTGCAATTAATACAGAAAAATATTAAACTATGGAAATAGACCATAACCATGACAGTCACAGCAGAAAAGTTTGTAAATATATTTTGTAAAATTCCTGTTTTCAGCAAAAAGCTTGTGCAAATGTATCTCAATAAATTCTCTACTTTAAAAAGTACTTTAAAACCAGTTTTTATTAAGGTTATGTGGAGTTTTCTGAAATGAACTGTGTATGTGTGTTTGTGTGCACACATCTGTGTGTGTTACACAGACAGGTTTTTGTATGAGCTTTGGCATATTGCATGTGGCAGGGTGCTGAAACACGAATAAAGGCAGTAAGAAAAAGGCAATGCACATCCTGCTGGTAATCAAGGGAAGGGATTGCTGCAGACTTCCCTTGTGCCAAATCTCAAGGTTCGCCCAGAAGCTCCCAAGATCATTTCTGAGCCCCTAGATTTTCATGTTGAATTATCTGTCTTGTTTGTTAAATGAACCTACTTCTTGTTTTATTTAAACCACATGACGTAGATGTATTTGACTTCCTAGTAAGGAATGCAATATTTAGTAATTGCAGTAAGCACAATTGTGAGAAGGTGAAGCATATTTTGTGAACATAATTTGGAGGTAATTTTAAATGGCATACCTTTTTCTCCAACTCCTTTCCACAGCCTGAAGCTGGAAACATAAAGTGCAGCTCATACACTCTTTACAATTTGCTCCTGAGAAACACTGACCACAAAAGTCAGTAAACATTCATCATGAGCTTTAGGCTACTTTACTTGGATTTGGCCTCAGGCTAAGCTGAGGGCTAAAAACATTTCATGAGGGGGTTACAGTTTTAAGAAAAATAAATATATTGCTAGTACAGCATGGTTACTCAGCTTGGTCTCATGCTGAAAAAATTCCTTCTCCCAACAAATACACAGAATTGCATGTTCTCTGTCTGTCACATTATAACTGATACTGTGGTTGTAAATCACCAATACGCTAATCAACATAGCTGTTGTGACCTACTTACCACATATTTCTGCCAGAGCTTCCCATAACATGTCACATTGAATCCATTCTGAGAAGTATAAACCAAATCTACTTCAACCCATTTAGCATAAAGATTCTGAGGAAGGAAAAAAAAAAGAGTAGCACAGCAAAGCAAAAAAGCTAGGTCAAGTTCTCTTGTTAATCCTGGGCTTCTGTGACATAAAGCCATGTTTGCCACCAGGTACTGCCATAAGCAATGACATGATTTCTCATGAGAAAGTCTACAAATAGAGAGGAGAAAGCCCCCATCCAGTATCATTTCCTATATCACAGAGAAAACTTGAAAGATTCCTCACTAAATGGTTGCTTGTCTTAGCGTGGTTACTGATCTCTTTAAGCTAAACAATAAAAGGATTGGTTTTTAAAAATTGATTGCATCTTTAACCTTTCATCTTCCTTGCAATTTTTGTTTGGTATTCAACCCTATCTGAGGAAGGTCTTTCTTCTTGAATGAAATAAAAACATATGGGAAGGAACGATGTGAAAATATATCCTTTAAATTTTTCTAGAGATTTTAATAATGTATACATAACGTATATTAATTGTTCTGGGGGCAGTTTAGGTTTGCTTTTTTGTTTTTAAGTCTAATATATTTTGGTTTCACAATGTATCATTAATACAGGAAAATAAAATGGCATGGAATATATTCATTGAGATTTATTTTACTGTTAATATTCAGTTTAGACAGTAACATCAGTACAGTGATCTTGCAGCATGAGGAAAAGGAGCTAAAATAAAGTATAACACCAAGTGTTACATCAGGTCATCTAATTGATTTTATGGGGGATCCTCACATTGTACCATTTTTGAATTACTCTCTAGGGTATTACAGATGTCTAGGACAGAATAATATTCTCCTAGATGAGATGCAATGCAAGAACTTGAAAGTTTCTATCTGCAGTGAAGATTTCCTAGCACATTTTTACAGGAAATGCCTTTAAACCTACTGCCCTAGACAAATTCTAGTCTAGAGAGCTACAGCCTCCCTTCCTGAGTTCTCTGTGAGTTTCCACTGCACGCACATGTAAGAAGAGCAGATTAGAATGTACTTAGATAAAATTTTATAGAATTGGAAATGCTGTTATTGGGTGAAGATTGCAAAAGAGTACCTGAAAATATTAATTACAGTAACAGCTTAAAGCTCACTATCTTTTGAAAAACAGAACTGACGCACGGTTCCTCTCCAAGTCATTTTTTATTCTGGCTCTGATGGTAGTCCTCAGTGTCGTGGGGTCAAATACTGGTTTCCACTGCAGACATGTGACTTCTACTGAAAAGAAAGAGAGATTCACTTAGGCAGCCAAAAGCAGAACTTGTCTCTCTGTCTCAAATGGAGTGCTTTAAACTACACTGCAATAATCACAGATGCTCTGCTCTTGGCAGAATGAGAAAAGCTTGATACAGATTCACGAAATAGCTCCATTAGGTAAAGACCCCATCAGTCTTTATTGCCACTATTATCTTAAAGCAAATTTCACCTAACACAATATGGAATTAAACTTACAAAAAGACTGAGGAGGAAGCTATGAATTAATATAAAATGACTAAGTACTGAGGCCCAGTGAGCTTAATCCTAACCAACACCAAAGCAAAGAATAAGAATCAAAGATGCAGAGCACCATAGTAATTTGTTCCTGTGTTGACCAGAGCAGCAAAAATAAGGGCCTATCATGTCAGCATCTGCTAGTGAGTTTAAATGCCTGTAAGCATAGTTTATAGTTGACATTTGTTCAAAGTAGCTTTTTTTAAAGGAACGGTTTAATACTTCAACTTTGTCGTCCTAACTTCATTTAATTTCACAGGTTATGTCCAGCTTCATCATATTATTTTGTCGTCTTTTTAAAGACAAAACTGTATAGTATATTTTTTTCAAAAACTCTAGCTAATTTTACAGGTAAGGAAAATTGCTATTTTTTAGAAAGACCAATTCTTTTACTCCAATGGTCATTATCACAAGATAAATTCCCATAAGGCCTAATAGAATTTTCTAGGGTTTTCTGAACTATGGGACACTTGCCTGTCTTGCCCTATTTTCTGAAAAGCACAGTAGCATGCCTTATATCTGGTCTGATGGGGAAGGGAAGATCCTTTGAAAGTGGAGGCAGCACAAAACCTTTTGTGAAACACTGCCTTAGGATTGCATCACTTTCTGTCGCCGTTACAGAATCCCTAATAATGAAGTCATTGTAAGAACATAAGCCCTCCTTCAGGGCTAACTAAAATGTATATTTTTTTTTTAATTCATTGATTTAAAACAGGGAAAAATAATAAACAATTTTTTTCCTGAAAACAACAAAATTTCACTTACAAATTCAAATGCCTTGCCTAGGAAAAAACATTAGAAGAAAAAGAATCCGCATTCTATTAGAAGTCTTCTCATAAATCCTATCTTTTCTTTCTCTATATCTCTGAAAGCTTCTATAATGGTAGCATGATCAAAAGAAGCAAGCTTTAAATTCTTTTTTCTACTTTTAGCCCAAATGATGTGCCAACATCTTGGAAGCGTTAGTCCTCCATCATAGGAAACCTTCATAAAGAGGAAGAAATATAGTTTGGCCTAAACATATCGGGATACCTTCCACTGTTCTACAACAACTACTGTTTCCAGTTACACCCTGTCTGTGGGCTAACCAAATCACAACTATTTAAGCAGGTTTTATTGATGAATTTCCACTCACAAAAAATAAGATGGAGCAAATTTAAAGTGGTGGTATTAAGAGGTGAACTTCCATAAGTGTAAATGGTGTAAAATTGATTTACACTAGGAAAGGATGCAAGGACCCAAGGAATAGGTTACAGAACTTGCTTTGTAGCTGACTGAAAATTTTCTGACATAAAGAAAAGGCCTTTCGATAAATTCAAACAGGGGGGCAGTGAAGAACATATCTGTGGGATCTATCACACACTTTATATTTTGAGCACTGTACAATTCCTGCACGTAGTCATACCAAAGTTCATATGCAAGGTCCTTGAGTCTGTGTACGTGGTAGAGTACCATTACTTTCAGGGGAAAACAGCTCTAATGCTATCTAGATTGCTCAGAGTCTTACTACAGATATTGTACAAAATAATGCCTCTGAGCCTCAGGATATGATTTTACACATTCCTAGTGTGTTACCTAACGCCATTACTAAGAATGCATTCTGGCAATCTTCCTTTGAGGATGAACAAATATTACAGGGAACATGCTACATGCCAGAAAAACAGCGTTAGCTTAAAGTCCTGCCAGATGAATATGTTGCCTTTTATGGATCTGAAATGCATTTCAAATCCACAGCAACATATTGCAATCTCATGATGTGCCTATGATCCTATTAACACAGCCAAAAAGACCTTGGGGAAAAGGTAACCATGGATTGGAAGAACATAGTAATTACCACTGTGTCTTGTCAACACTAAAGTTACCAAGAGTGACTGAGATAGACAAGTTAGGGATTGCAGAGTCTTCAAATACTACATTGAAAAGCTTCACTGTACTGTCCAAAATTCAGACCTTCAGTAGGAAAAATGAAGAGATTAATGAAAAAGATATCCAGATAGTTTCTGCAGGTAATAAATTATAAACCAGACTGTGTGTTTGCATACCAAAAATATATGCTATAGGAATACAAACCTTAGTCTCTTTTGCTTAACTGAATTTCAATCTTCCAGTAGCTTATTTTTGTTTGCTTTGTTTTTTGAAAATGAAAAAGGCAGGTAGAAGGGCAACAAAACCTTTATCCAAACCTTTCTAAGTTATGTAGTTTCAGTCACATCCTTAAGATAAACCCCTTATGTCACAGGTGTGAAAGTCTTCGTAAGAGTTATTGTAGCATCCTGAGGTTCATGAAAATAAGATATTTTGTGTACATCCCATACAAATCTGACCCCTTATATATGAATACAAAACTGTGAACTTCATACTTTGCAATCAAAAATCAACTTTAATAAACTCTGATATATATAAAAGAAAATCAGCGGAGTACCATTTTATAGACCATCAGCTGGGTCATACTTGGTATGGAGAACCAGAACATATCTGAAATGTTGGATTAGCACGGCCCTGGACAACCCTATTATGTGGAGTGCTTTCAGTAGAGACAATCTAGCCCAAGGTACTGAAATCTTCTGTCCTAAATCTGTGGCAGCCTGTTTGGCAAACCCAGCCCAGAGCTGCAAATCCTGGAAACTGCAAAACATGATGGGCAACCTCTGTAAAACCTAGATGTGACAGGATACCTTGAGGCTACAATACATTATTAAACCAAACGGATTAGGCCCATTCTCTGGCTTTTAAACCAAATGGCATAGCATGGTGTGTGTTTACACAACCAAACTCTTCCCCTCTCTCCCACCCCAATAATTTGTCATCTTCCACAATGCCCAGCACACTCTCTGTTCCCTGGCCTAATGCTATCCCTGAACCTTGTCCAGATACTGACTGAGAAACTACAGCTGTCATGGACTAAAACCATGGCAGGGTCTTGCTCACAATTAAACAGTGTGGGTGATTGCTGAACAATGCCCAAGCACATGCCCCAGCCTTGTTAAGTTTATTTAGGTTATAGCTTCAGAGACTTCAGGATTTCCAAAGCCTTCAGTCTAGAAGTGCTGATTCAAGTCAGAGCTGTACAGACTTGCATTCTTCTTGATTTGTATCAGGGAACTTGCTAAGAGTAAAGTTAAAAGTGTCTGGCCAATCTGAGTGGGTAGGTCTGTCCCAAGAGCTCAGACCCTTGATCCAGAACATCCTGCGATAAATAGTGACCAATAACCATGGACTATAAACTTGCCTGTGCTCCTCACCCCAAGGAGTTCTAAGAGCCCTAGCTTGGGTGCTCTTCTCACCACTCCCCGGCTCCCCGCAGTGGAAATAGGAACTCAGTTCACCAGTTGTCAAACAGATTAGCTTCTACTTTTTTTTCTTTTTTTCAGAAAAAAAAAACACCAAACAATAAAGCAGCACTTCCTTGCATATGCTATGCTAGCTCACTTCTTAGGATGAAATATATTTGTTTCTCCTGATTGACAATGAATGTGGGAATCTCTAATCATGAAAGACAAAACTTTTTCAAAAGGTTGATGCAAGCCTGGGAAGCTAGCAAGAACACAGTTTTAATGCAGCATGGTAATATTAGCCAGATGGCCACAACAAGAAATTTGGATCTGTGTCTGGATGTGAAGAATAGCTGTATTTAAACCCAGAGCTCTTACAAAGAAAGGATGCACCTCTGTTCAGAGGTGGATCCAATCTACCCGAAGACTTTGTTCACAACAGTGATTTTGGCTTGTGCTCAACACCACACATATATTTACATTTAACACACCAGTGAGTCACAATAGGACTTCTTAAATCACAGCACCATAATCCTCATCATTTTCGACTGACAAACCACCCCACCACCACAAAATGACTGTTTCTAATGAGGGATAGCATGCTAATTATTTAACTGCAGTAGTTATTTAACTACTCTTTTGTTAGCCCATTCCTCCATTTAACCACTTCCACTCTCTCTGGGTCAAATTCTGCACTCCTTAAAAACTCCTTAAAAACTTTTATTAACACCAATATATCTTTTGTGGGCAGTGGATTGAGCTATGTATTCTATCTGTGTAAGGAATGGTGATAGCTGTCTTCTGCCTTCCATTGGCTTTAAATGTAAAATGTTTCTGAAACTTTCTCTTCAAGTTGGTACTACCTTAATATCGGGTATATCTCTAAAGATACCAGTCTTTTCCTATCACTTGACTTCAAACAACCCCTTTTTTCATGGAACATAAACATCATAGACTACATTGATTTGTCCTTGAATTGCACTACAGACATGTATGTGAAAAGAATCAGAATTTGTGAAACCAAATAGTGATTAAGGAATGGCTGTGAGGAGGTGGTAGTGTTTTTAGGTGCAGTAGATATAGTAGTAGCAAATGTGATTCAGAATAACTTGAAATGCCTTTCAGAAGCTACAGATAATTTGCACACTCTCTTTATTACATCAGAACCCTCATGTCTCTCTCTCTCTCTCTCTCAATATATCAGATTTATATATACATATATGTTTATGGTATGTGTATTGTGGAAAACACAGAACTTTGTTCACTTTTCATCCAGAAGTTTCATCCTGTTCCAATCCCTGTTTGTTACTGAAAGTGTATTTTTTTCAGGAAGTTATCCAGAAATGGTCTGGTAGAAGTCTACTTTGAGGCTGGATAGTTCACTGGTTTCCTTTAAATTCTTATCAACCATCTATAACCGCAGTAAAGCACACTTACTGCAGTGAGAGAACAGTATTGAATTTCACTGTGCCACTGCACAGAATTCTAATACATTCAAGGTACCTCAGCAAAAAGTCTCTGAGATCCTGTTACCATGCTTTGCTGTAAAAATTAGATAAACTTTTGTAAATAGTGAATAAGAAAAACATTACTAAATTTATATTTTCAGGGAATGTTTATTTTATTTTTGTTCCTTGCAATCAAGCAGAAGATATTTAGAAAGTTTACATTTCATGTACCATATTAGTCATTACCAATTTGTTTGGGGTTTTTTTCCCAAACTTGTCTGCATACAGCCTTCACTGAAATAGTTAAAATGAAGCTGGGAGAACATAACAGGAGAACTGTCACTGTCTCTTTTCCATGATCACATCCACTTCTGTCAAAATGTACTCTTTGCCATTGTTTCAGACTTGGTACTAGGCTAGGTGGACCATTGAGCTGATGAAATACACTATATTTAGCTTTCATTTAGCCACGCAAAAGGTGTAACCGTCAGAAATACTTCCTGCCTTTCTAATGCTAAATATCTCAATAGCCTTGTGGAAGGCTGGGAGACATTCCCTAGGACAAAGGATCTGTGCCACTAGCTCCTAATTTGACCAAAAGTTTTATAGAATTTGGTCCTTATCTCTACTATCTGAAGATAATACATTATCATTAATAATTTTTTTTTTAATGGCAAGTTTGTATACATAAACAATTGTTAAAACCAAACTGAATTAATACATACTAAAACCTCAGATATCGGACATGAGATGCCTAAAGTTGCTTCCAAAGCAACAATATAAGGAAGAGAGCAATGGGAACTAAGATAAATAAATCCTCCACCTGAAAGTGGATTCTGCAGTTAAAAGGACTGTAACAATTAAAACAATGAAAATTGTAGGTTACTACTTCAAAAGTACTGGATAGGTATCCTTGGTTAGCAGTAAAAAAATAAAGAAGAAATTAGAGACGAGACGCATGCAGAAGTTCATGGTCAATTTAAGTACAACACTATGTTAAAGGATAAAATTAACTTCTGAGTGATCACATTACAGTGCAATGCATTATAATGAAACTAAAGCAAAGCAACAGATGTCTGGGATGAAAAAGACTAGGGAACATAAAAACATCATGAGGTTCATCTAAAGGATTTTAGGAAGATTTTAAAATATGTTTTCTTGTATCAGCAAAGAAACAGTCCTTATCTTTGGAACCATCAGTCTTTTCTGTGTGTTTCATAGTATCAAACATCTTCAACTTTAATAGTGAGTCTTTGCTGTACGAAGAATTCTGTACAGATAACAATTTCTTCAAATGTATTTATTACTTTATGAACTTCCTTGTACAAGTTTCTTTTATTTCAAAAGGTTAAAAAAGGTACTTCTACTCAAACTGAAATGCTGGATATGTGTGGCTGATTGCATAAGTCACATGGTATTGTTTATACGCCTGAAGAGGTGATTCCCTAACTACTAATCAAAATCATACTTCTGTATTTAGAAATTAGTTTTTGTAAACAGGAATGTTAAAAGTTGTGCTTTTCATTAGACTTCCTGCAATTTGCATTTGTCTGTTGAATACTGAGGGAGAAACAAAACAAAAATGGAAATCAGCTTGACCAAAGCTAATTTATTTTTAAATTTGAATATTTGTGGGAGCAGCTTTTTCACACCTCTGATATTTATGTTGGAAATAATATTGCTTTTTGCTTTGTAATGCTCCAGGGAATACGCTCCAGTCAAAGTCAAACTTTGACTTACACATCATAAGCATGTTCAGATTTTTGGTTTTGAAATTGAGACGAGCTTTAAATTAAGTGAAATTTCAAGAAAACTGATCAGACAAATAGAATTAAGGACCATCTTTTTAACTATTTACCAATAAAATCCAGAAGAAGAAGGAAGAAGAGAATTTTCTACTTTAATTACTAATTTGGTATAATCTAGATATGCACTTTTATAAAGCTTATGTAGCAGGAAGGTTTTGCAGCTTCCCCTGTTGGAAGGAAAAGAACTTGTAGGAGAAAATGCAGAGGCTAAATTATAAAATTACTTTTATCATCATCACAGGCATAAGGTTCTGACAGAGAAAAAAAAAATGGCATATAACATTTTCTAAAAAAATATCAAAGCAATACAATTTCTCTGCATTGTGAAAGGCCTTGCACAGGCATAGTGGCATAGATAAGCACAAGATAGAAAATAAAATTATGAATACTATCAATCCTCTTGATTGAAATCTTAAGCTAATAACTGCTTGGGGTCAGGAAATATTTTTCCCTCTTTCTTCCCTTTGCAGAGGTTTCAGAATTTATTCAAAGTTATTTATCTTGGATCC
The DNA here is from genome assembly GCF_964195595.1 of Calonectris borealis. Lineage (NCBI taxonomy): Eukaryota > Metazoa > Chordata > Aves > Procellariiformes > Procellariidae > Calonectris > Calonectris borealis. The sequence goes on from NC_134316.1 coordinate 34,465,468, forward strand.
TCTAACATTTAAGTTAATGCTAAATTTAGCAAGTTGAAGCAATTTTTTTTCTCATGGAATAAGGAATATGAAGATTTCAATTATTATTTACTATCTGTATTTATACACTCTTTGTATTTTATATTACTTATAATATGTAATATATACTAATATAATAATACACAATATTATTAATATTTTTTAAAGTATTCTTTCTACCCATAAAAAAGAAGCAGAAAGTTAAAATGGAAGTAGTGCTTAAATATCAGAACCTCAAAGAGAGATGCAGTACTATTTCAGCAGTTTCAGATGAAACTAGCTTCATTCACCAAAACCTAACTATGTGACTTCCACAGCTCTACCAATGTACTGACTTTTACATTTTTCTACTCAAAGCTAACTGGATTCTTACTTGCAAAACTTTAAATAGAGAATTGATGATATAGCTGGTCTTTTCCATCACTGAGTGCTATGATACTAACCATATGTCCACTCTTCTGTAGTTAAAGGCAGACATTCAACTGATGACAAAATGAAAAATGCAAGTGAAACATGATATAAATCACAGGTGAAAGAGATGCTGTTAATATTTCGATTATTGTGATACACCATCAATTATATACTGATAAATTTCAATATTCCATGTATTTTTTTTTAACCTGCACACATTTCACATATATAAAGGATGTGAATACCCATGCCCTGATTTTGGACACAGATCATTTCGAACTGTTGGCTAGTAAATGTGTTTTGGGAACAGAAATTCTCTGTGGTGAAAACTGCAGTTTTCCAAATGGAGCTAGCTACTCATCCAGTATTAAGTTGTAAATCTATCTCTCTACACAGAAGACCAATGTTCCTATAGATAAATTAATGACTTTCTCACCATTTAAAATATTCTACAAAGACAGAGCCCTAAAATAGGCTGCCAACCGGGGGGGGGGGGGGGGGGGGGGAGGGGAGTGAAGAACAAAATACAAAATCAATTAGAAATATAATAATCAGCCACCACAACCAAATGAAATATGAGTTGCACAAGCAATAGATAGATGAAATATAGATGAAAATTGTTTTTTATAGGGCCTTTAAAATGCATCATGAAAGGCCAGTGTGTTAATGGTTTGGATCTATTCCACAGAATAAACTGTTTTTCTAGTGATAAATCAGTGACACAATTAGCAGCAGATCTTATGAAAATCAGTAGCTGCAGACAGAATTTTTACTTATACTGATGAAACTATGGATTTAAAAAATGATCTATTATTCATTTCCATGCACCAATTCTTTAAATAGACAACTTCCATTAAGTATAAAAATCTTCCTAAAGTTTTGAAGGAGATCTTGGCTTTCGGCAAGGAGGTTGGACACACTGCAGGTCCGTGACACCTGTCAGTCAAAGGGCCAACACCTCTATTTTAGACACCCTTTAACTTTTTTACTGTCCAATTATAACAAGGAACTGGAGCTGTCATTTTCTGTGAAGTGATTTCTGACAAATAACTGAAGTACTGCTGTGTTCTTCGGTTGTGACAATTGTTATTTTTAGGGGTAAGGGAAGGAAGAGAAGGTGTTGCAGCTATTTTACTTGGATACGAGACAGGTTCAGTTTAAACACTGAATCAGTAGTTGTATACGGATAATCCACTATGCAGGTCTAAAAATAGTCAGATCACATTAACCAGAGAGTTTTAATTAATGTATTTTGGTGCTAAGAGCAGAAATTTGTGGACAATCACATTCTTTGTAGAATGAAGGGGTCATTCAAAGTATGTGTGCATAGGTGTGCACACACAACTGAAGCAAACTGCATTACTTCTTTTTAAGTTCTTTCCAGACTGGCCCAGGATTGCAGCACAGCCTTAAGCAATTTGAAAAATGTGTGGTTTGTTAGTCAAGATTAATAGACTGTTTTGAGATGTTTACGCCACAGTACTGTGACACCTGATGTTGAATTTCCCTCCTCAAGGGATGGTAAGAAACAGGAGGAAGAACAGAGATTTTTTTTTTTTTTTGAAAAGGAACTCTTTTTCTGCACTTACTGACATCATCTTCTGTGCTTCAGGGAGAACATCTACTTCCACATGTCAGTCCAGCTGCAGAAATTCCCTGACTATGAACTGATGCCTGCTGTACTACTGTCTTTCAAGAAAGAAGTTTTTGCAGGAAGGAACAACGGGTTTTCTAAGGATGATATTTTTTTGACTCCTTGCTTCAGACAAAGAAATTAAAACCTTTGCCAGCTTTTGAAGTAAATGAAGAAGGGGAATCCAAGAAGTCTCCCTGAGAACAAATAGTAACTATTTTTCCTCACTTTACATCATCTGCTCATCTTTGAAAGCAAATCATCCATGGGAACATTATCCAGCTTAATGACAAAGAGAAATTGGAGGAGTGGGTCAAGAGACTCCTCTGGAATTTCAACACACCTGACTAGGTATGAAGATGTATTACATGCATGTGTTTGTAGCTTAAGGGGGAAAAAATCAGTTGCTTCTAGGAAGAGCTGAATTTAATAAGAATTCCTATTTTGCTTTGGGATAACATCTTCCATTGATTTAATCCCTTCCTGTACCTACTTGCATCTTATGAGGTAGTTGTGGTTTTCATTTTACATTCAAGTGTACAGCGTGATGGATAGCTATTGTCAGCTTTACTTCACCCTGACCAGTGGCTGCAGCAGTGGGGGTAGGCTAGGGTCAAGGAGATGGCCTCAAATAATCTTCTACAATTTTCCTACCCCTATCCCTACCCCCTTTCCTTAAACCTTCCTTTCTTTCTCTTTTTTTCTTCTTTCTCTTTTAGTGCCCCACCTATCTTGCTGCTTTCTGAGGCTGGAGGAACTCTAACTAGAAATGACAGATCACTTGATATGTCATACCTTATTGTTTGTTGCACTTTTATGACGTTTCCAGCATCTTCTTTCAAAATCATCCCAACTCTGAAGTATATGTTTCTAATTTGTCTTACAGAAAAATTATTCATTCAGGTATTTCCCTTTGGTTCAATGGATTATTTACAGCATATTGGAATTCAGCACTTCAAACACTGACTCCATATGATTTACTACACAGTGTTATTACTATATTAAAATACTTGTAAAACCTGGCCTATTGATAGTATTTGATTGAGGCTGATTTTGTCTGAAAGTTTTTGGCCAAGAAAGTTACTGCTCTTCCCAGAATAAAAGTAGGGATAAATTCACTGCATATAGGTATTGGCAGTTTTCAATGAGAAACCAGGAACAAAGGCAGAAATATTACATAAAGCAGGGAGAGGTAGTGGTAGGAAGGGGAGAGAATACTAGTTAAGGAAAATGACTGGTTAGGGGAGATAGGTACTGGGAATTTGAGACGGGAAATTCAGAAGAGTAAGGCCTGCACTTGTTTGGTGAGAGTGTTGGGAGGAAATGACCAAGTAATTAAGAGCAGGTTGGATAGGTAAGACAACAGTGCAAAGGGCTGGAGTGTGTGAAAGCCTGAGCCCAGTGAAGAGCACTCCTCTCCAGGACCAGAAAGGAAGACAGCATTTCTGAGTTTCGACCCCCTCAAAGACAATCTTAATTCTGGTATCCTTTAACTGTTAAGCACCTTGAGTTTGCAAACTGCATGTTCTGTTAGCAGAGAATTTACTGGGGTGACTTCATATTGCATGTGCTGATTTAGCCTTGCGAGTCACGAACAGTTACACTAAGGTATTATGGGGTGGATCAAAGGTAGTTCCAAGCCAATTTTTCGAATATTGTGAGAAGTGAAAGGAGAAAATTTGCTTTCATTTTTGAGCAAGAAGCAAATATAATCCCCCAACAAACCTACAGAAGTCACCAAAAACATTATTCCCTTAATTCCACTGAGCAAAGTATTGCAGCAAAATAGCGCTATGTGATTAGAAGAATAAATAACATATGACTTTCTTAATTTAATGTAAATTGCTACATATACGGATCATTATGCCTTTATTAAATGTATCTCAGAAAGATACATATAAAAAATTCATACAAGAATTCATTATTTAGAAGTCTGTTTTCATAGTCCTTGGAGTTTGGAATTGTACCTTCTTTCCTCCTCAATATTTGTTTTCCTCTATCTGACAACACAGACCTTTCCTTCTTACCCAAGGCCCCCCCCCAGTCATCAAGCTGTTCTTGCCTCTTCAAAAAAGAGGTACGGTATGTAGTACTGACTTGTTAACAGGTATGTGTACTGACTTGGTCGTAATAACACTGTACGTGCACTTTTCCCTTTATTATAGGAAAGGATGTGATTCATAGAGACCTTTGCACTTGAGGCCTATGTTTTCTCAGTATTTTTGAATCCAGGCACTATGGTCTTAACCATGTTTCCACAACAATTTTCTTTTACAGCCAATTAAATTCAGACTAAACTTAATTATTAATTTCACTTTGCAATATTCTATTTGCATGTATATCTATGTTTTTGGTTTTTTATTTAAATAAATGAGGTTTTTAGACCTAATAATGGCACCAAATCATCCAAGAGAACACAACGAGAAACACTACATTCAAAATGTCTTAGGATTCAACTGCTTGGCAAAATTATGTCATGTTATCTGTTGCAAAGCAAACTAGCAAATAATAAAATGCATCAAAATGGTACAACATTAAAATAAGAACTTTTGGCTGTGTAAGAAATTTGTGTAATTTGTGTAATTCATGGAATCACAGAATAGTTTGGGTTGGAAGGGAGCTTTAGAGATCATCTTGTTCCAACCCCCCTGCTGTGGGCAAGGACACCTTCCACTAGATCAGGTTGCTCAAAGTCCCATCCAACCTGGCCTTGAACATTTCCAGAGACGAGGCATCCACAGCTTCTCTGGGCAACCTGTTCCAGTGTCTCAGCACCCTCATCATAAAGAATTTCTTTCTTATAGCTAATCTTAGTCTCCCCTTTCTCAGTTTAAAACTGTTGCCCCTTCTCTTGTTACTACAGACCCTTGTAAAAAGTCTCTCTCTGCCTTCCTTTTAAGCTCCCTTTAAGGTCTCCCCAGAGCCTTCTCTTCTCCAGGCTGAACAACCCCAACTCTCTCAGCCTTTCTTCATAGGAGAGGTGTTCTGTTCCATCCCTCTGACCATTTTTGCAGCCCTCCTCTGGACCCACTCCAACAGGTCCATGTCTTTCTTGTACTGGGGACTCCAGAGCTGGTCGCAGTACTCCAGGTGGGGTCTCAGCAGAGCAGAGTAGAGGGGGAGCATCACCTCCCTCGACCTGCTGGCCACACTTCTTTTGATACAGGCCAGGGTACAACTGGCTTTCTGGGCTGCAAGCACACATTGCCGGCGCAAATCTAATTTTTCATCCACCAGTATCCTGAAGTCTTTCTCAGCAGGGCTGCTCTCAATCCATTCCCCACCCAGCTGTACTGATACTGGTGACTGCCCCAACCCAGGTGCAGGAACTTGCACTTGGCCTTGTTGAACTTCATAAGGTTCACATTGGCCCACTTCTCAAGCCTGTCCAGGTCCTTCTGGATCCCTTCCCTCAAGCGTATCAGTTAGGTGAGCAGTGTTGCCTTGTGCCATAAAAAAGGGGCTCTTCAAGATCAGACCCATAGAACTCATTAGAGACGGACCTAAAGCAGACCTATTTTAAAGAGCCACTGTCAGGACTGGGATTTAAGGATGTACATAAACAAACATAATAAACAATAACTTGCATATACAGTGAACAAATTGTATTTTTATATACATATGTAGCTGTGCTTATGTACTAACCAATGAGCATCCCTATCAGGCTGAAACAGCCTATGTAAAATGCTGATACTAACAACAGAAGCAAAAGGATTACTGGAAAATAAAAGAAAGATAATTGGCTAAACGTATCCCTGAGGCCTGCACAATAAGCACCACTATTTTATCGGATAAATAAAATACCAGACCTTGTTCATTCGAGCTACCTGATGAACTAGCTGCAGTTCTAGCTAGTTTAGGGAGATAACAGGGAGCTGATAATCCCTGCCTATAAAACTAATGGGTTTGATGCAGATTCTCTCCTGCAGCCAATTGCTACAGAGAGGGAAACTGTTGAGCAGCTAGTCACACTTTCTGATTCTGAGGAACTGATTTGTTGCAGCTTTGGTCCAGTCAAAAGCAAAAACAGGCAAGGGGCTGCTTTAATTTATGCCACTGTCAGAATCTCTCACGGTCTCTCTACCACTGGAGTTCCTCTCTGCCACAACCTTTCATGCTCTGACTAGGGATTTCCCATGCAAAAATATATATACGTGCAATGCACAGATGGTTTGCATATGCGCAGTAGGCTTAACATATCTGATTTACTGTGTATGCACAGACCATCTGTGCAGCACATGTGCAGCAGGTCTGATGTGTACTGGACACATTGGACTTACTGTGCATGTGCTACACAGTTAATCTGCACACACACAGTAGCCACAGCTCTGACTGAGTTGCCAGACATCCAGATGGCCAGAGTCCTTAAATCCCTTCCAGAGAAAAACTGAAGATGGAATGAGGACGTTTGGGGTTTTTTTTCTGTTGTATATCATAGCTTATCCTTTATTCTCAAATGTAAGAGTATATCAAAGTGGATACACTACCTCATCATATTTTAGTCTAACAAAGAAATTCCCATACACAGAGGGCAATTCCCTTCTGGTCATGTGTGTCCAAAAACTGGCTATAGAAAACAAAATAGAGCTGTGATAAAGATTCTTCTCCATAAACTTTTACAAAACAAGCAAATCCATAACAAGTGAACTACACAGGCTTCTCTTAGCGAGGGCTGGCAGCCACTTCAGATTTTCTGACTATAAACAGCCTTTCAATCTGGAAATTTTTTAATTATTCAGGTTAATGCTCAGACAACTCAGCAACCCAGATTGATCGCATGTCACAACCTCAGGAGGAGAGATAGTCAACTCAGGCCAATCCTTGCCATTTGGCTAACTGAGATTCAATGTCTTAGAGCACACGTGCTGCTTTGCTTCCCATTATTCAGACTGTGAGCTAATAACACTGTCCCTAATGCTTTTAGCAAATTTCCCTCCAATAGCTGTTCTGTAAAACTAAGATACAAACTTAAACATGAAAATAACTTATCAGACCCACCAGCATTTTCAATAATGGTAAATGTAAATTGTAAAGCACACTGTCAGTTACAATGTGTGGAGAATTTATCTAAATAGTCCTTAATTGATAGCTTTGCACTGATACAGGGATATATGGGAAAGCAGGAGAAAAAAATGGATGCAGAAGATTCAGGTGAATGCCACCAAGAACACAAAACTGGTTAAGCCTCATCAACTAATGTTGGGATTTCTAATGTCATCCAACAAAAGCCAAGATGGTCCAGCTGCATTGTTGATGTATTAACTTTTGCCAGCCTCCTCAGAAGCTGTCGGCTTACCCTAGAAGAGAGGAAGCTAACTCAATTTTTATCACTATATACAATTTTGCAAGTGTATTGAAGATTGGAAGAGCTATGAAAACTGCTGCTTATATTGTATTTAAGTACTTGACCAGTGGGAGAAAATGTTCTCCATGTGTGCCTTTGAAGTCTCAGTACCCTTCACTATACAATACAGCATGTCTTAAAAGGCTCTTCTCTGTTCTAAACTGGTTTGCCACTCCATTTTTTTACCTCACCCACACAATCTCCATTCAAAACACAATTTATATATTTCAGAATATATTTCCTAATTAGCACTATATCAAAGCAACTTCTTGTAATAAACAAGCTCCGTTAATAAGAAAAACCTATATTGTAGCTAGAGGCTGAAATGTCAGACTTATTTTATCCCACAGTAAAGAAAGGAAAATCTGTAGGTGGAAAAAACTTGCTAGATTTTTTTAGTTGCTTTCATTATTGTGTCTAATCACTTATGAACACTTAAAAATACAAATTTCCTCCAAATTCTTGCTCAAAAATAGAAGGTAATGAATGAAAGCTGGAGGTTTATTCACATAATCTGTGAACAGCAACAGGCAGTGTCTTGCAAAACAGGATAATTTACTAGTACTGAAACCAGCAGTGGGCGTAACATACTTGGCACATTTTTAATATCCTTAGCATATTTTATTTCAAACTTGTTAAAAGGATATACTGTAATTGATCTTCTTTTAGTGACAGTATTGAAGAATATTGCCAGAAGTTGTAACATGTATCAACACAAAAGGACAGCAGAATTAAAATATGCCTATTAAAATTGATTAGACCCTTCAGCAGTAATTACTGTGTATGATATATTATTCCCAAATAACTTGATATCTATACATTTTCACTGCATGCTATAACATCTTTGTGTATTGCATCTTAGTAAACAACACTGTTGGCTGAATTAAAACAAAAATTAATGTAATAGATTGTACCTACATTTTCCAGAAATAATTTGGGTGATGTGGAGGATCCCTGCTGTACCCAGAGCTCCTAGTAGAATACTCACTGGTTCAGTCAAATCTCAAATTGTATGCCACACTAGATACTTTTTTGACAAATAAAAGGAAAAAAATGTAAAAGTGTCAGCAGTAAGTTTGACCTAGTTTCAATTTTTGGTTTTAAAAGAGATGGAGGCTTAAACACCTAAAAATTTGAAGGCTTTCATATTTGTGCATTCATAGATGGTATTGAAGACCAAAAGTTAACTCCCTTCTCTTGAACGACTCTCATAGGGATACCATAACGAATGGAATAGTGTATGTTTTAAAGTGACATTCTCTTTTTTCCATAGATACTTTATGTACAATATTGAATATTCACTAGTGCAGAGAACTCAGCAAGACTGGAACTCAGATGAGCAACATAACCACCTGGCAATATAATAATCGAGTTACCTGCTCACAGTCTTCAAACTTGTTTAAATATTTTATAGATTCCCCATGACAGAACAGTCATCTCAGAATACTGGCTAGCTCACATGTATAAAAGATATAAATCTTGATTTCAGTTCCCATTCTGAATCAGTTAAGGAATTAATCTGAGCCTGAATCTCTCATCTCTTAGGCCACCTTAAGAATTAATGAAAATGTTTAGATAAATTTGTCTCAGTCCCTCTTTTTCAGGTACTCCACTTTGCACCTTTAACAGTAGTGCTCCACTGCCCAGTAATAATGTTCAAAAGTTTAATTAAGTGAAAGTGGCAAGGACAAGTACACAATATGTCTGTTCTTTTGATTCAGAGAAGACAGACGAGTGTTATCAGACCCTGCTGTACTCCTCCCTGGACCATGCTGAAACACCACGGTCAGGTTTCAATTCAGCTGCCAGGGTGTACCCAGGTGTGTGAGTGGACAAGGCAGGCTGAAGCCTCACCTCGTCCTTGCAGCTGGAGACAGCCAGTCAGACTCCAGTCAACTGCCTTTGTGAGCCAGTATCTCCACCTCACTCCCAAAAAACCTCTGTGATAGACCAGATTCCAGGTGCAAGAAAACACTGGTTAGATCATGCTGGTCTCTACTGAATGGAAAACAACAGATCTGTACAGTGAAGTGTCTTTCTTTTAAAGTTTTCCATATTTATGCTCATGGATCATCATGAGCATGACATGGAAATGAGCACATCTGCATAGAAAAAAATGGAGAAAGGGAACTGGTTTTAAGGAACATGATCACAGTTATGTTTTATTTCAGTAACAGAAATCACACAATCATTCATTTGAAAACACTCGATATGTAGCTGAACAAATGTTTATTAACAGCAATTTGTTGAGAAAAAAAGCCTTAATATGAGGCAGGTAGGTCACCTCAGGAATATGTTTCTCTTCTGACAAGCTGTTGAGATTACTCACAATTTTTCCCTGTCATTTTTTTTTCAGCAGAAGCAAATTTCAATAGGAAATCAAACGATGGCAGAAAGTATTTATCTAAAGAAAGTTCATTTTTTGGTTTTTCCAAAAATCTGTGCTGCCAGTGGTCCCTAACTGCCCATAGAAGCTCATTGTCTAGGAGAGGCATTTCTGTTCTTTTGAAGCAGAAATCACCGTGCCAAATATTTTCTTCATCATATACAGTAATCTTCTCAGCAGAAGCAATACCATTTTGCATGAGTAAGAGGAAATGTCTTTATCTAGTTGCATTGCCACTCAGCTTCCAGCATGGGTGATGGGCAGAACTCGCATTTGAAATTTGGGTAATAGTTTCACTTGGCTGTTTACTTGATACTAATGAACTTCCAGTGCCTGTTTGCTTCCTGTAAACTGGCAATATAGCAGACGAATGGACAAGCAAAAGCAAAATTTTAATGAAAAGTCAATTTACGGTAGCACCTCAATTGCTGACAGATTCAATCTTTTATATGCTATTGCAAACTACAGTGCTCCTTTCACTGCTCATCCACTGCGTAAGCACTCAAGGGAGGGTATAAGAACTAATATAGAACAGAGTAATAGATTTGGTATTCAAGGCTTTGGAAGAATTATTCCTGTTTGGCAGTCAGCAAGGAGAGATAATGGAAAAATGAGAGGGAGGCTAACAGATTTCAAGATTCTGTTTTGAAGAAGAATGTTAAGCATTTTCACTGACATTGATCCAACTAATGTATGTGGTTTCAAACGTGTAAATGCACTTAGAGATTCTGAGGCTGTCTCTATAAGCCCTTCAAAATTAAAGAACTGCTGCGAAGTCTGGGGATTCATACATAGAAAGTTTGCAGGACCGAACACTATGACAGGTGCATTTTGATATAGGAATGAAAAATAAAACAGAGACATAAAACCCAAATCTCTAATTACAATTTTTCCCTAGAATACGTAATTATAACTATATGTTCATAAGAGAAATTAGTTTTATTTACAGGTCTAGTGATTCAATAAATTCCATGTACAAACATGGAATCCAAAACAAACTCTTAAAACGAAAAAGGAACCTGAGATCCCACAAACATCAAAATCTATGAAATCACATCACTTATGGTTTATACAATCAGGAACTGGCTTGTACAGATCTCATCTGTCAAGGGAGATCATGGGATATGTGGAATAGCTATGAAAACCAGCATGGGATGGAGAATGTTTTTTAGCAGGGCTGTGTTTCACCCTGTACAGGGGGGTAGCCTAGAGAAAGGTAAAATTTTGGCCCTTTGCTCTCTCTACTTCATTGGGCTGAATGAAGTTGCTCAGTAGGGAGAGCAATGCATGCCAAGTACAGCTTCGCTCCAGTTTCCCCGGAGCAAGGGGATAATCCAAGGACAGATTGGGAGTCTCACTGTGCAGCATCTTCCTCAGGGCTTTTAGCAAAGCCAGTTTATGCCAAAGAAACCATTACCTTAATTTTACATCAGTTAACATTTCAACTTAAATTCTTCAGCTATCTTAGTGGAAAAAATATTTTTTTGTTGTCATATAAGATGGCACAGGATCGAGTGTTTGATAGGTAATTTTTTTTCAATAATCACAAATTTATCGATGAAAATTTCAAATAAAGTAGAAAAAAAATAACACCTTACAGAGGAAAGAATATTATCTAAATTAAAAAATCAGTTTGCAAGAACAGTATTATCTCCTATTTTTGGAATTTCTATAGGATTCTTGTCTTGGCTGGATTTCAAGAACCTGTCTATAGGTTGCATTCCTGAGCCTATCAGCCTTACAAATCAGAGTTAATAAAAGTCAATCAGTGATTGTTTAACTTGCCTGCTACTGCCTGAAGCAGAATTACAAAGCTAAATGTGTGTTCAAAACTCCACCAGGAGTTTCTGTCATCTAAGAACTCTAAGTGTATGACCTTATGGAAACTCTAAGAAATAAATATCCCACAACAGCTTGAAGAAACTTGCAGTTACTATGCATTCATGTTGACAAAATAAGTAATCACGCATAAGGAATAGCTATGTTTTTACTTTCTGCCCTGAGATTGATTCAGTTAGAAATGAGAACTAATTGGTCAAAAGACTATGAATACGAAGCAATTGACAAGGAGAAACTAACAAATGCAATTAATTAGAAAATAGTAGGTTGATTGCCAAGTGAGAAGGTTTATAAGCAATATAGGGTTAAATTGTCATGTGCATTAATCAGGTTTACTGCAGTTGCAATTAGCTGTTCAATACTAAGCTTCCTCACATCTTCTGAATATCCTGACTGATTTACAATGAATTGCTACATAGTTCTGACTTTGAACTTTCATCAGTGTTCATTCTCCTATATACTCAGCTACGGAATATTTTGTTTCATGAAGACGACTTTCAAGTGTACTAAAGTCTTTTGTTAATGCAAATTGTTTTTCTTTCATGAAATTGCATCCAAGTTTTGCAGAGGCTGGAGAGACCATTTTAAAATGTTAAATGTGAGAAGAAACACTGTAAGTAATTGCTATAGATACCAATCTGCAATCAACTTTCATTAATTTTGAAGTGAACTTGTAGTGTTATTCTTATAATAAATCAGTAGTATAAATTCTTAATCTGTTGCTCTAATCCATAACTTAGACCTGAGAATTAGTGAAAATATTTTACTCATACAATGGGAATTGGAATTAGCAAAGAAATTCATTTATTTTTAGTTCAGTCAGGAATTTCAGTTCAACTATTTAAGTAATAGTATTATGGTTTTTTTTTCAAAAATACTAGCATTTCTACTCACGAATCTATATTCTAGAATCCTAAAGCCATAAAAATTTGGAAGAAGTTCTGTATCTTGGTTCCATGATCAGAAACCTAATATTACATACAGTTTAACTCAAAATCTAACAAAACTAGATGCTTACCATTTACAGTAACCTTAGCAGCACAAGTGTGTGAGCTTGGGCAAGAATACAACATTCTCCCTAATTTGTTCACTGTCTGCCTTCAAAGACCAAGCAGCTTTTGCAACATGAGGGGTTTATTTGCCTAACGCTGGGGATGTGGGACCATTGCAAAATAGTGTGGGAAATGTGGTAATAGACTTGGCCAAGCAGGTATAGCCTTGGCCAGCCCAGCCCAGCGACACTATCGGTAAGGGAATAATTGGGCACATTTTACGGCATAACCTGAGTTCAAATTCTTAAACCACATCACACACTGCTTTTATATTTCAAAGCTCATGATGGATCATGGACTTGAGTCTAAAGAATATAGACATGAGAAGAGCTCAAGTTTGAGAAGAGGCATGGATCTGAGCTTAAATTACAGTAGAGAAGTACCGAGGAAGTCTCTGTTGATTTTAATTAGTCTAATTTAATCTGTGAAAAATGAGACTTTAATCTTTGAAAAATAAGACTTAAATACCCAACATGCTGTGAAATTCTGCAACACCAAGAGTCAAATTTGGTTTTTAGTCTCTCATAATCAGTTTCTCATTTATAGGCATAGTGAGTTCCATAGTTGATGTGGACTTACTTTTAACATATACATTTTAATTTCAGAATGCATAGTTCAATGCAAAAGAAGATTAGAATATGAATCAATACCAATGCACTGTAGTATTCAGATTTATTTTGTTCAGAATATTTGGCTAGTTGTAAGAGTAGGATTTTTCTAAAAAATTCCTTACAACAGGCATCTCTGTAAGTAAAGCTCATAAAAGGCTATCAATAAATTGCCATACACCTAGATGAAAACATTTTCATTGGCTCTGGCACAAACCTAACTCCTCTAAAGGCTTCAGAGTCAATTCTGCTAGCTTTTCTCTTTCCTCTTGGTAATTCCTCAGGAATTTTGAGGGAGGATCACCCAAATAGGTGCTGATAGTTCATTTTCCCCTGAAGCTTTCAAAGGAAACTGTTGAAATGAAGAATGGAAAAAACCCAAAGTTCTCAGGCCACATGCAGTCATCTTGTTTTACATAGTTACCAGACTTTTACCATTAGAAAATGTGGTACATTTCTTTTAAAGCATCCTTTGCAGGGCAGTTGTGTGAAACAATGATCTGTTGAATTTAATTCACAGATCAAAGAGGGAGGAAATTAACCAACACAGTAAATTGATTATTTCATGGGTGACATAACCAAGGCAATGATTTATCTTAATAAAGAGCAACATCCCTCTAGTCCTTAACTGAATTCCAGCCAATGCAATAATACTCAGTTGTTAATGACTTTGATGTTGATGTGGAAAAGTGAATGACTGTATAATCACTGAAATGGGACCTCATCACAGTTGGAAATGTTTAAGCCAAATCATTTTGGACTGTGAAAAGAGCCCTGAGTGGTATAGATTGGCTAGGTCCCAGATTTTCAGCCTTAACTAAACAGGGCCTGAAAACTTTATCATACTGCTATGCCTCGAGCTGGTCTGTAACTCTGACAGCCCCAGAGAATTGGAGTTTAATGTATATGTCTGTGGACTCACTGTGGAAAAAAAATTTCAGGGCTTACAGCAGCAATAATAAATACCTGTCTATCAACATCCAGCTAAAAGAGTAATTAGTTAAATCCATCTTTAGGAGAGGGAACAGAAGAAAGGAAACAGAAGTCAAATAGGAAAAATTGTACTGAAAGCTTATTTTTATATCCCACATTACTAAATATGGCTTAAGGGGCTGAAATATAGCATTAGTCATTCACGGCAGCCTCCACCTCCCCCTTTACCCTTCCTTACCAACTCTTACAATAACAAACCAGGCTAAAATTAGAGGTGCTTTATAGTATGTTAATTTGATTATCATTGTTTCAGCACTGATTGAAGAGTTCACATCAAAAGGAAGGATGCCCTGTACATCAAGTACAGCTTCCTTGATGCTGGTGTTCAGCACTCAGATCAGAGAAGGAAGCCAGGTCATTTTTTTTCCACTCAGGTTTCCTTCAAAACCGCTTGATTCCCAGTGAAGGATTCCTAGCATTAACATTGTTCCAGCCATGTCTTGTAATTTTTCTTTTAAAAAGACAGGAAGAATACTTAGCATCCTCCCATCTGTACTTCGCCCCATGCATGCTATGAGAAATCAAGAGGAGATGAGGTAGGAAGAGGTAATAGCACAAAGTTTGCAGCTCTAGCTTTCCTAACCTCAGCAGAGAGGCAGCTGCAGGTAGGGTTGGAGGAATTCCAAGCACTCTCCCTGTTTGAATACCACACAGCCCCCAGGCTCCAGAAACACGATACTCCAATGCTGATCATTAAAACAAAAAAAAAAAGGCAAAGAAAAAAAAAGCTAAGGATTGTTAAACTGCTCATCCAGGCCTGCAGCTGGGGGTGACTCAGAGTGCAGAGTTGGAAAAATGCCCATGTGGCAAGATTAGAAACTCATTTGTGTAGTTTATGTGGCCTTGCCAGGAGCCTCCGTTTTTTCCAAACCTCCTTCAGTTTATTAACTTTAAAAGCACTCCTTTCCTGTTGGGGATCTGGCATGGCTGCAGCCAGGCAGCTCCTTCTCCTTTTGCATTAACAACACTTAAAGGCTTTCTTTCCTGTTCAAAATCGACTCGTGTGAGATCATCTATGGAATTTTCGAATGTGCTCGCTCTTTCTTTTCCTTTCCATTTTGTTCTTTGTCCCAGGGTTCAATTTAAATCCAAGTGCTTTTAAACTAACTGTATTCAGCAAGCCAGCACTTTCAGGAATATATGTTATGAAAGCAGGAAAAGAAAAGGCCTTCTTGTCATCAAAACCATAATAATTATGTGTCAAATGTAATTACTGCTCTGTGGGTAATACATCTAATACTAAGTGACAGAGTAAGCAGCCTGCAGAAGTAGAAAGTAACTGGTGGCCGGACCAAATTTGATATAAAATTAACCATCATGCTTAAATATTCTGTCTGCTAAAGTTCTACCAGAAAAGCAAAGGCAGGGAAAAAAAGGGTTTTTTCCTCATTTAAAATCGTTAATGTGCATAGGATTCTCAGCTCTCTCCACCTCCATACAATAAATCACAACTCTTTTAAAATAAGAAACATTGTGCTAGAAATGTGTGCATTACGAGCTCAAACTCTGGTGAAGGAGCTCATCTAACAGGAAGGAATTAAGAGTGGGAGTTCTCTCCTGTTAACTCATTATGTTTCCTCATTATTACCTTCACATGTACACTTGACTCACTTGATAAGAAACAAGCTTTCCACATTTCCCTACCTTCTTTAAAATACATAAATTAATGAGCAGCTGGTGAAGCTGACATGTGCCTGTGAATTTGAGGACTACTGAAATGTGAAGTCATATTCTGAAGGAGGAAAAAAGTGCTATGTCAGGAACCAGTATTCTAAATATGACAGCATGTGTCAGAAACTTGTCCAGTTTAAAAAACATGTCCTCTTCTCCCTAACACTCTTCTAAGTAGACTTAACAAAGTCTAACATATAAAAAAAGCACTTTAAAACCTAATCTTTTGCTGCTGTGGGTCCCGATCCTGAAAATAATCTGTGTTTACGAGTTAGACTCTGAGTAAAATCAATTCATCTAATTGTAACCTAAAGGCATAAGTGTTTGTAGAGTTGTTTTACCGTAGCTAACATGATATATGTGGGTATCTTTACTGATTTGTATAGGACTGCATAATTGTAAAGTTAAGAATAATAAGAACATGTTTAATGACTGTAGATTCTAGTCCTCAGTTTCACATGCTCCTGCATGATAATCAGAAAAAAAACCATTTCTGTACATTTTCATTTCAGTTTTTTAACATGCTTTGATTTTCTTTCCATTCTCTTTGTTTTTATGTTTCAGGAATATTCTAAGAAATGTTTACTAGCAGAAATATTTAATGAAATATTCATAAAATTAGAGATCTTTGAAGATGAAAATTTTGAAAGATTTTCAAAAATGTTTTTTCATTGGAATTAATTTTTTCAATCTAAAGTTTCTTTGAAGTTTTGAAACTTGAAATACTTATCAAGTAACTATAACGATTTATTTATATAAAGATAACTTGTGCTTGTAATTTATTGCATTGGAAGCCTGATTTTAAAGATCACACTAATCTAATTAAGAAACAATGTTCAGTCAAAAAACTAAAATTATGTTTTTAAAAATCCAGTGTTTAAAAGAGATGCTCCCAATAAGGTATTAACAAAAAAATATTTGGTGATTTTTTCAGAGGAAAAATTTTGGGGAAAAAAAAACCTGAAAATGCTGACAATTCACCAGCTTTTAAAGGTTTAGTTTGAGATATTTATTCTTTTCTCTCTAGGCCTATTCTCCTCTTTCCACATATCAAAAACAAAGCCCACAGGTTTTTTTCTAATTTTTGTATGCTTTTAAATGCTCTAGTAAAAGCTATTTCTTAAGCTAAGCCCAAAGTTTTGCTCCAATGTAAAGTGAGAGAAAACGAAGGCAATTCACGAACTTGGTTTTGCCTACTGAATATATCTGATGGTCATATACTATTCTGCTTTGTGATAAAACTTTGGAACACATTTCATTGACCATCAGACTTAATGCATATGCATATGCAGAGGTACTTAGCAGCATTTGCTATCAATCTCAGAGCAAGAACATTTGTAAAAATTATTGGTATTACTTAGAACAACTGGATTATAGGAAAGTATTTCCACTAATTAACCTATCTGTTCTCCTGTGTTCATTTCTAGAAGAGATCTCACAAATCTGTCTCCTGTAAATGGTTAATTGGCACCAACTTTAATTTATGGAAAATAGGCACTAGAAGAGCTCCACATGCAAGTTATCAGTGAGAAACTGATTATACCATGACAAAAGAGCAGTGATTAATAGGGCTTATTTCCTCAAAAGCAAAATTCATACTAATGGATGAAATATTTTGGGTCTGCCTGGTACACATACCTTGGGTCTTTGCAAGAGTGCTTCCTCTAAATCAAAACTGTTTTCCCAGTTCCACTGGGTGTACTACGCAATACAAGCAGTGCTGTCTATATGCATAATTATCAACGCTTGAGGAACACAAGCCCAAAAGCGTTCTCTGACTTTCTGCCGATAAATAAGACTGATGAAATGAATGGCTCAGAACTGCCAGGTTTGGTTACGGTTTCTGAAAAATTAAGCCAACATGAAAGAAATCTTGTTTTCAAATGGTACTGTTCTCTGTAGACTGATACCCCAATTTATTAAACTCTACTCCTTGGGTCCCAGGTTCAAGCGCTACTTCTGCTCATCAGTCACCACTTGTTTCTTGAACTAAACAACACATCTGTAATTCTCAACTTGACTAGAATTAGCTCCCAAAAGAAAAAAAAATGTTTCGAATACTTCTGACTGGCTTCTAAATTGGAAACACCTGTAAGTGTTATATCTTTTCCTGACATAAATTAGTGACAAGGAGTTCATATAAGAGGTGCAGACAGAAAAAATAAAATAGTGTAATAAGTATTTCAGGTAACAGAAAAAGGATTGCCGCAACTGGGTGGGTATAAGAGACAAGAATACATGACCCCAGCCTGTTGCCTTCCTATAATACCAAAATAGATGTTTGATACCCCTGTTGTGTTAACCAGAAAATGACTGCCTGAAGCAAGATCAAATGTCTCATTAGCACTTATAATCGCTTCCATAAGATGAAAACAGATGAAAGAAAAAAGGATAAAATTCAAATAGTAGAATGAAAAAATGGATCCCTTTTGTTCTGTGGTGTGCTTTCTCCCTCAGATGGGGCCTCCCTCATAATTAACCTGAGTTCAACAGACAAAGTCATTATAAACAGAGTTCCAGAAAACCTGATCCCACTTTCCATAGTGTTCATAAATACAGTGGAAGGTTCTTTGCATAACCATCAGTAATTATGCTAAAGCATAAGGTTTCTTCCTGAACAAATTTTTAATAATAAATGTATTACTTCCCTCCAAACTGATGACAGCATTTTTTAGCCAGTCTCTCACCTCCAGAATTTGTCTCTGTTTCATCTTTTCAATGAGAAAATAATTTGCCCCAACCATTAGAAAAGTAACGTTCTTCCAGGATTCTAGAAACCCACCTTGATTCCAGCTCATCAGGGAAGTTATCCCTTAATTTATTCTAACCTATGGGCTGTGCTAGCCTATGAGATGGTTGTTGATGATGCATGAAGAATAATATTGGTTCATGTTTCAGTTGCATAAATTTGATACATAGACCTACCCAGGCACTCAATACATGGAGTAAGGGATATCTACATGCAGTTGCTTGGCTACATATAATGACTTCTCCTGACGTGTTCAGGATCAGAATGCTAATAAGGATTTGTTTTAAGAAGTGATGCTAAAGAGCTGGCGGCTATTCTAGTCACCCTGCATAGTACAACATTGTAAGGACTGACAGATTTCATCTTTCAGAAACGACAAGATGACTGATAGAGACACCTAAGAATATACTGGCTAGTGATGCCGGGTGATGTTAAGATTTTTTTTTTCCGTACCTATGTTTTTCTCAACTATAACATCCAGTATTTAACGAGGAAGCCAATTCTGTTCAATATAATGGCAGTACTTACAAAAAAATACAATGCTTAGAACGGTGCACTGCTATAAGGGAAAGTAGTTATATAAATCAAGAATCTTGTCCCTCCTCGTTTGTTATGGTTTAGTAACACACAATAAGTTTAGATAAATGCAGATAATCATTTACTTTAACAGTGCTTAGAATTCTCATATTACTTCATATCCACAAATATAATCATTTGAATCTACTGATTGAAAATGCAGAGGTATTGTGTATTTGGACCTAACTGCATTAAGAAAAAGAAAGATCAGAAACAATTTTAATATTAGCATTTCTTTGTAATTTTCCTGGCTTCCACTTAAAAAAAAAAAAAAATCAAAAAAATCCTCAAATATCTACAATAGAAGGAGGATCGCAAGGAAGAAAGTCTATGAAAGTCCAAATAAGTTATTTGTATTTAAGGATAAAGCTACCTGTGTGCAAAAGAGAGATAATTTCCCACATGATTTCCTTGGTGAAGGTGATATTTATCTCCAGATTCTTTACATTAGTTCTGAACCCCATTTTGTCTCCATGAAAAAACCAACCAAACAAATAAGCTAACCCTTTCCAGTTGCTACAGCAGGAGTTCAACGTCCAACAGAGGAATGGAAACCTGGAATCAAATTCCTTTGCACTTATTTACTCCACATTATGAGTGATTTATGAACATAATGAGCTTCCAGAGGAATTGGATAGCATCTTACTGAAAAATTCTTTATGGTCCAGTGGGTTGATACTAACTTCTGACTTCATACTATCAACTGAACATAAGTGGATATCATCACATGAAATTTTATTTTTGGCAGAGTTGTAAGAAGTGACTTGTAAATAATAAAAGCATGAGAGTGTTCTCTGCGAAGAAAAGGTTACTGTAGTATTTACTTGGCCACATTTATTTTGGTGACACCAGGCAAGCACTGTCTTCTAAAGTGGACCAAATAAAATGTTAATGGCACGTGGGGTGACATGTAATAGTATCGTGTGAAATTGACTGCATTCACTTCACTGAATATTCAGAATGTAAATCCAAAAATTACACAACATTTCAACTGGCCAGTATCATTTAACAGCAGCTGTGAAAAATCCCTCACACTGATCAAAGTGCTGCAGAAAATGTACAACCGGTTCTCTGGCAGGTTGATGCTTTACTAGTTTCCCACTTGGATTTATTGCTTCTGATTGAGGGACAAATGTAATGCATGCTGTCAACAATGGGAAATTGTACTTTTGCCACGTTTTGCATGCTGATTTAATAAAAGTTTCTATTTTCCATTCAAACTATATGCTTGTCTTTCCAAAGAAAGTATATAGTCTTTTTATTCCTTTTTTACTCTATCTAGAATAGTAGAACAAAATCTGGATATACAGCCAGGTTCATCCCTATCAGCAGGGACAAATGCACCTTACTGGGTGTACTGCCCCTTGGGATAAGCGAGGTAGGGCTATTTTTCAGGCCATTTCAAGTAACTTCAGTTGCTCAGCAAGTAGGAAATGAGAGAAGGTTGCCTTGCATATGCTTTCCTTCCAAGGAGACTATTCTTCTACAATTGATTAAGTTAGTTTGTAGCATATTCCCTCTTTCAAATTTTTATTGTGTGATACTAAAATGTCTGCAATGGATTTGTTCAATAGTGAAGCAATCTCTTGGAGACTGTGCTTTCTGCTAAATTATCAATCTAACACTACGTAAGTTTTGAGAAGTTCTACTGCTAATCTAACTTAGCATTTGGAGCTCTTCCTTCCCTTTGCTTTGCACTCTGGAATTGCCAGTGACTGATACTATTTCTCCCTCTCCCCCAAAAACCTGTTTTTTTCAAGTGATTATACTCTCGATGGTGATTAACGATTGAAGTTATATCTATGATATTTAATATAATAATAGATAGCTTCACAAATTTTGACAAGCACATCTCCCAATGCCTTACTGTGTACCAGGAAGCCTTCACTGCCAAAAACAATTACTAGAAGACAGATTCAACTTTTGTGATTCCTGTGGTGCCAAGTCTCCATCTAAAACATGCAGTTCAAATGGGGATATCTTCTCTTAGCCTTCAGATAAAGCAAAGTATATGCTGTGGAGCAGGAACACTTGTTATGGGGTATTAACTCCCAGGGTCCCAATTTATAGATCTTGGGGAAGGAATTCATTATAGTTACTGAAGTTACTAAAGTTTCTAAATTATGTTAAGTTAAATTAAAATTACAAGTTACTAAATTATGTTTAAATCAAGTCGGCTTAAGGTAGATCGGTAGATATGGATAGATGCATGTATAAACAAACAAATGCATTTATTCAAAACATCTAAAACACACAACTTCTACAGATATGTTAATGTCTCCTTGTTACTGTAAGAATCTCCTAGTTTCAGCTGAATAGTAAACTGTATGAAATGTAAAACTCTTTCCTCTACCTTTGGTGGTTCACTGGTATTCTTCAGTAGGAAATGCACCTTCTTCCCTACACAGATGCACAATATCCATCTATATATAAATTGTATAGGACATTGACATCTAAACTGCCTAATTGTACTCAGCTTATTAATGGCTTGCAACTGAGACCAATGCAGTATCAATGTATGTCCCCGTATGTTGTCACTGTGGGGTGACAAGAAGATTGCATATGAAAATTATACAACTGAATTTCCTACTCCTCCTTTTTACCATACCATAATACAAACAGCTAAAACCCACTGAGATGACCACTAGCAAGTCTTAATTAGTGACTTAATTAGCTTCCTAAAGAGCCAGTTGCTCTTACAGCAACTGCAAGATCAGACTAAATACAGTGACCAGTGCTAAACTTAAGTGATAAAACTGCTGCCTCTCTTTTCCACAAAGAGATGCAATGCCAGCTGAAGAAGGAAATGCTGATTTTAAAAGTAATCTTCAATTTATATTTTCCATTCTCCCTCCACTATTTAAATTTTCTAAAAACCCCTTCCTTCCCCGAACAATTCTTCAGAATAGTTCTACCCAATTCCCTTCCAGCTACAACAAATATGTTTTCTGTACTCAATAAAACAATAAAAGTGGAAATAAAAAATACATGTTGATTATCAAGTGGTTTTTCTTTTACAATTCTCTTAAAATTTTTCCTCCCTCCATTTCATCTCTTTAAAATCCTCTCCTTTATGACAAGTTGTATATATAGAACAACAAAATCAAGACAGAGATGTTTATGAGGCATTAAGCATGTATCAACTTTGCCCCTTAGTTCCACCCTCTGCTGTGATATACACAGCACACTTCCAAAAGAAAAATAGTTACTGCTTTTAACTCATTGTAGAACTGACAAACTTAGATAGGAAAATAATAATTCTCTGTGTTGTCGCTTTTGCTATTCCAAGACACGCTATCTACTACTACTTAAATTCAGCCCATTACAAAGCACACTGCACACTCTATTACACATGCGGACATACAATCAATTTTGTTTGAAGTAACAAACACATGTGACTACTGAGATATACTTTAGGCTGTAAAACCAGAATTCTTAGGTCCTGAGGAAACCTGAGGTCAACTACATTTCTTAGAAAAGTTCTGCATCTTTCTTCAAATGCAGAAAATTAATCTGATTTTTAAAATTATGAAAATGTGTTTGAACAGATCCATACTCTGTATATGAGAAAAACTTACATTTTTCCCCAAAGCGCCTATGGTCTCATTTTTATGGAGAGACCATCTGAAAAAGAACAGTGCGACCTTAACAGAACTAGCAAGAAAAAATACTGACACTGATAAGTATGATAAAATATTACTACCGTACTCCGTTTTGGTACAACAGCAGTATATTACATACACATAAAATTAACTTAAACAGGAAGGCACCTTTTTCAGAAAATCAGGAAAACAAATTCAGTTTTATAAATAGTATGATCATGAAGTCATTCAAAACAATGGACCTTCCTCTCAACTATAAAAAGTTTCTAGATTTGTCTTCTCATCTATCTTTATAAGACCAGATAAAAGAAAGAATGGAAAAGAAAAAATCCTTTTCATTGAACATATGCTATTCATGCTGCTTCTTTTACCTTTAAAAATATACTCTCCCTATATATAAAGATAAATTATAGTAAATGGAGATGCACACTGACCAACAATGAATTATTAACATTGATTATATACATGGTAAAAGCCACTGGTACTGCTTTTCGTGTGGTTATGTAGATTTTGTGCTCTGTCTGGAATTCATCCCTTATACACATTAGGAAGTACTGAAAAACACGTGGCTACTAATCATCAAGTTTAAATAACCTTGCCCTGCATGAGAACTGCAACCGGCCCCTTCAAAATAAAAACAAAATGAGGAAGGGATGCAGGGGTTCCCCTCCCTCTTTGCCAAATGAATACGTTTCTGTGTCCTGTCCAGGCTCAGAGAGAAGGAAGTTGGGTTCAGTTGTCAGAGTGCCAATGCACGACCCAGGAGAATAGAGCTCCATTGCCTGTTCTTGCACCGACGTCCTGTGTGAACTCAGGCAGCTCATAGTTCCCTCCCTGCCCCTGAAAAATGAGAATAGCACTGTCCTAAAGCCGGCTGTGGCACTGATAAATAAATACAAGGCTGCCAGGTACCCGGACTGTATGAGGAGCAGGGGGGCAGGCACAGCAATACAATCATTTCTGTTCTTCAGTTGCCTCACAGAAGTGTTAACTGCAGAATATATCTGGAATATTCAAATACACTTTCTCTTTCAAATTATCTAACCTAATCAAAGCAACATTTCTTTTTCCACTTTCCTTACTGGTTCCTCTCCAGAGTTTGCAGGCAAAGTGCAACTGAACATGGATTAAACGCTCTAGCATAGCCAAGATCATAGCTTGTTTGCTTTTGCTTTTAAACATAATCAGTCTTCTTGTAATGGAGAAAATCACAGCTAAAACTGCCTGATTCTAACAATTTCAACATTTTTTCTTTTCAGAAAACTGAGAATAATGAAGTCCAAGAGTTTGGCAGTGTCACATCTCCCATCCACTTAACCACTGTTGTTAGACAATAAACGTTACAGCTCTTATTACTTGAATAGCCACAGCCATGACTGTGTTAGGAGATCTTAAAACTAAATCATTTGTGGATCTAGGGATTCGAGATATTTTAAAAATTTATAAGGGAATAGGACTGGGAGGTAGTGGTACTGCTTGTACATACCATACACTTGATGGTATGTATTGTACTGTTCCAGGTAGAACTGCTTTACTGAATTCAGTAAGTGATCCATTTTCCATTTTTGTGATTCTGTCTTTCCTTCCACGCATTCTCATTTTCATTTAATGAAAAAGCTAATAACTGATTTATTTAATTGGAACATACTCCTTTAATTAAACTTGGAAATATCATTCTGAAGAAGATGACAAAAACAACTGTATTGCCTTGATTAGCATACTACATTTTATGGGACATTGCAAAAAAGGACAAAAAAACCCTAACAAACAAACATTTGAAATAAAATCACTTAGTCTTGATGGAAAAATATTTGCCTGTAAATAGTTGATTCTCCATTTACCCCACCATATGTCCAGGGAAAAAAAAAGGGATGGAAAGTGGCCATTTCAGTGACCTTCTGTCCCTCCCTTAGAGGAAGACGGCTGACAGGTAGATATATGAACAGTTTGTTATTGCAGATTCCAGATCTTGTGATTATCTCTGACTCAACTTCTGGGGTTTTATCTGGAATTCCTGTGACGGGTCAAACAGTGTACTACTCCTTGTCTTTACCTTGTAGCGACCCCAGGTTAAAAATACACCTTACAGTAATACATAACAGTTTCCAAAACTTCTGCTTGAGATGAAAAAATGATGGCAAGCTCCAGACTCAGGATGATCCAAAAAATATGTCTCAAAACGTAGATTTCAGTTTACCTGGGTAGATGTTATCATTATGAATTTATCTATACTTTTTTTAGTTTTCAGCTTTAGTTGATGTAGTGTGTACAGTAAATAACTGCTATTGATTTTCTTAATGAATAAACCATATCAGTTATATACTCTTGCAGAATATTAGGTGATACTGCCACATGATATATTTTAAAAATATCTTGCTAGAATTGCCTCGGACCTATGTGATGAGGAAAGATAAGTATTTACATGTAAATCTCTTCTATTTGTTTAGAATATATGTCTATATTTATTCATTGTAAAATAAGCAAAGTATAACTTATGAATCAGTTTCTTTACCATTTATAAAGTACTCTAAGATCCTCTGGAAAAAAGTTTGGAGAGAGATCGTGACACACATTGTCAAAGTTTGTCTAAATCTTCCTGCTTCTTCATCCAATATCAGGTTATATTTCCTTGCTTTCCCTAAAACAATTCAAAATTCTACTGATGTCATGTTCTTTGCTAATCATTTTTGCTACATTAGCTCCCTTCGAAAGCTTAATTATTCTCCTCATCAACTGCAAAAAAACTTTGGATTTTTAAACTTTGAGAGCCATGAATAAGTATGCCTCATTTCTGAACACATCCTACTAACTTAGGATGAGGTCAGCTCTGGGCTTTCTTACAGCAAAAAATAACCCACTTTATCCCTCTTCCACATCATTCACTTCCTCCTGTACATAGCATAGATGTTCTGGCAGAGAAGATTTGCTGACTTTTTGCTTCCTTCCCATTAATCTCTATCTTCCGACCCCCTGCTATATCACAAGCACACCTACCTATCATTCTCAGTAGTGTTGCAGGATTTCTCCAATTTCCTGTGGGAATAACTTGCTAGCAGACACAGAAACCATGAGAGAATTGTGACACTGCAGTAAAAACTTGAACAATGCCGATGTTATTGTAGGACTAAGAGAAGAATGAGGAACAGGAGTTCTGCTATTTCTTCTCATGTCTCAACACAAGATTAGCCTCCCCTGCCCGTAACTGCAGGGAAACAGCACTCTTCTCCTTCAAACTTGGACTTCAAACTTCAAGTCAGAGCAAGAACGTAATTTTGGGTGGTTTGCCATGGCTCACCCTGTCCCTGTGCTATAATTTGTTGCTTCTCAGTAGTGCTGGCTCAATGGGGTTTCCTGAAAGGTGCACAAGAACCAAGAAATACAGCAAATTAAATGGATCTGAAAAACAATAAATGGCACTTCATTAGAGTTTGCATTTATAATGCACAAATATATACTGTTGTATTTTTTCCAGTTACAGCAGTGCACAACTTTTCTATCTGGGGTTGGATACAAGACACATGAAAGAAACACATAGAAGGGGTCTACTGCCTAAACAAAGGCATTTGGATGTAGCTGTTGACTAGATCTCTGTGCCATTTTAGATGCTCTGTCATATCAACCTTGCCTCCAGCCACCGCTTCAGAAGCAGCCAATATTTCCATAAATCTTGCGGCATATCTGCCTTCTCCATGTGAATGTCTCGGGTATCTTAGAGCATCCCAGATGACACTAGAAGTTTATCTGAGCAAGTGAGGACCACCCTTCAGAACTGCACTTTGTGAGACTTTCAATCAAGTGGTCAGAACTCAACAAGTATATTACAAACCCATCTTACTGAGCAGGCACTATATAGCCAACCTCAGACTCACTGTTTGTATGCTTCTCTGTTGGCATTTGATGAAGCCACTGACAGAGGACAAAAGAATGTACTGCATTCTCACTGCAAAGCTTTAGACTGATACTCTTTATCTTGTCAGGTTAGGATCATAATTGAGAGAAGATAGAATACATGATAAAGCAGCAATGCCATGGAAACGGATACAGGGAAGGTGAGGTCCCTGCACCTTAAACTAGTGCCTTCACTGCTTCCTGTTTTCTCAGTTGCCAAAGGAACAGATTTTTTTACCTCCTCCCCATTTTTTTCCATATGCCTGTGCATTATACTGTCTGTGGTACAACAAATTTGAAGGGCAGAAAAGGACTTAATGTATTTAATTTTTAGAAAAAACACTTATAAAAATTCCTTAAAATCAAAGTTGCTTGATTTAGAAGAATGCTCATAACCAAAGTGGCATTATTCCAATTGCTAGCTCTTTACCTGCAAAAACAATAGACTATAATCCAAACTGTACAGAAAATGCATTGCTAGATGACCTGTGAAGTTCACTGTAGTGAGTATGGCTCTAGAATACATAATTCTGGACTAGAAAACGTTCCCTTCTGACACCATATTTCACTGAAGAAGTTAAAGGGCTATAATGTCATGGATGTTGCCATAAGTGTAAAAACGAAAAAGAAAAATTAGCCTATGAAACAAGTTATCTGACATTTAATGGTGAACCTGAAGTATGAAAGGTTAAAGATGTTAAGATCATTGCTGATAATGAAAGACTAGAAAACAAAAGGAATAGCCTATGAAATATGGCTTTTAAGCATATAGAAAAATAAATCTCTGACTTGAAAGGTTTAATCCCTAACCCTTTTACATCTTGCAAGGGAAGCTGCTTATTGTTGTACATTTTGAGTCTCCACTCAATAGGCCAACATGGTAGCATATCATGGCTGATTCAGAAATATGGATTCACTGCCTAACTAAAATGTACTGTTCAACATAAGCTTGATTCTGCTCACGTTACTAACTACTTCTAAGCTTGTTACATCCGTGGGGAGAAACACTCCCACTTGTTAATGCAATCTTATGATTTCCTGTACCAATGATATAGCTCTGTATTCCATACACATTGCATGTGCGATGGAATGACTGTTGGCCAAATTATATTTCATGCACAGTCACCTTGACTATATTGGCCAAAATAAAATGAAAAAGTATCATGAATTGTTTTTTATCACATATTATTTCAGATTTCTTTCAATTATTTCACTAATAACCTCTTATGCCAATAATATTATTCTAATGATGAAAGGTGGACTTTATGAATTACAAAGGAAAAATTGAAGAATTATCAGGAAAACAAACAATTACAAAAAGACTGACTATAGGGAAGGAAATAAAACACCATATAAATAATGATTATATAATATTTTCTCTTTGATAGCCTGAGTTACTGCTCTTCCCTCACTCATAAAATGTTCTCTCCAGTTTTGTTCCTTCATACAGAATACCCTAACAGTCTGTTTATGGAAGAAATAACTCAGCTGACATCGTAACTGCCACCTTCTTCTAAAAATGTCTATAAAGCACATATTTGCATAACTCTGCATGTTTTCAGGTGCAAAACATTACGGCTTCTAAACCAAAAAAACACCTAACAAATGCTTAAGACCATCCTTACCCAAGACAATGCCTTCACTGAGGTTGAAATATAAGCAAAAGGTGATGATTTTATAAATTGAAGCATGAAGCATGCACTTTTCCAAAAATATTCTGTAACAAATACAAATGCAAATAAAAAAATAAGAAATTTTCTTATTGTCATAACTTGTGCTCTCATCGTGGCAAAATGCCTCATTGAACTGAGGAGCCTGTTGCAACAGATAATATGCAGATGAAGAAGCAGACATATCTCACGTCTGCTTAAGCAAAGCAGACTATATAGAAATTGCTGCATGGAAGCATTAAGTAACTTACCAGCATGACAGTGCGAAAGTAAGCTTAAAATGGTGATGAGAATACTGCTGAGGTTTTAAGTCCTGTACCGTAGCCCTGGCTAGATAGATGCTTTTGCTGGCCATTCCAGAATTTCCTCTGCTTTTATCTGTTCATCCCATATAGCACATGCCAACATTGAAAACAATTGTTCCATTCTGATCAACAAGAACATTTAAAGACTTGCTCTATAGGTAAAATAAGTATTTCACCAAAGGATGCATTTTTTATTATGAATGGTTGGATCTGTTCATTCAGAGTCACCATTAAGGCCCATAAGAATTGTGAACTCACTTTTGTCAAGATTTTCAAGTGAAAGATTAACAGTGTGGGTACCCAGACTCTTTTACAGAGGTAAATTTGTTGCCTCTCAGTGGTATCAGCACAACTGGGTAAAAGACTCCAACTATCGGAAGGTAGTAAACACCCGCTTCTGGAAAACAAGCTTATTCAAGGCAAGTCAAGATCTGACACCTTACAAATAATTTTTCAAATCTTATTCAAACTACATCTGTGTCTTTAACACAAAGCACAAAACTGAAGTTAAAAATTCTGATTGTTTCATGGAACACCAAGGGATGCTTGACCAAACTCACGTGAGAGCTATGTTTTGCACACTAAATTTAACTAAGTGCAGAAAATCTGGAGCAGTTCCTTTCCAGTAATACAATGTGTGTTAGGATTAATTTATTACTGTCACTCTTCTTTTGCTAACCTACTCCCTAGGACATTATACCCCCCTATATTTTTAAACAGGTGAGGGAGGCTTTAGCTGCACAACGAACATTATAGCTAACAAAATAATTCATGGATTACTTTGGAAAAAACAGACTTAAATAGATAGTATCCAACAGAGGAAGAAAGTTGACAAAATATGTTTTGTGCCAGCATCCATTAATCAACGAAATGCAAATATTTGGTTAGAAAACTGTCTTACACAGTTCAAAAAGAGTGAACAGTATTGTCAAACAACGCAGGTTAAGCATTTGTCTTGACATCAAAACAATTAATCAGAAATAGTCAGTGGTGTCTTTATTTATATTCAGGACATCTTTCTTTTTGAGAAGTCCCATTGCTGTTTCCAGGACCATTCCGAGAGGCAGGTACAGTGCAAAGGAAACAGGAATATTTCAGTCTGCTCCTCGCTATCTTAGCTGGTATTTGGCGTGCTATTACCTTACACTAGAAAACAAAACAAAACAGAACATTTTGCAAGCAGGTGATTTCATAGTTAAAGGAATAGCTAACAGTCATAAGATGTACATCAGTTCTGCTTGCTCATATTGCAGATGTATCTATCGTTTCAGTCATACTAGGTTCCCCTATTATTTCTTTGTACTGTAATGTGGTATAGATGTCCCAATGGTCAGGGTTCCCTGTGCTGACGAATTATAAAAGATAGTCTTAATATAAATACATGATGAATGACAAGAGGTGATAGAAATCCATATGCTACCCAGAGGATAATGTAGCAGCATTTCCTGAATAGCCTCTATGTTCCATTATGGCAGAGATTAGATGGAACTAGAATTTAACCTGCCTGGCAGCAATCCCAAATGAGGGCCTCAGCAAAAATGCGGCTGTTAGAAATAGGGAATTATGCTTACACGTGTGTGTATACTCAGCGGAAAAAAGAACTTACAGTATGTAATATATATGATCTAAAAATTATTCATTTATTAAGATGTATTATAGTGATAATACATTTTCAAGGAACTTTTCAATGGTTACCTATTTCCCACCAATCACCAGCCTCACCCTAGTTCACATTTCCTGCTTCAAATTATTTTTCTTGTTTTGTTCCTGCCAGTTTCTCAGCACCTCCCCTCTTCTCCAGTGTCTATTTACTATTCTTTATTTCTCATAATTTCTTCTTTTCAGCTTGCATTCCTGCTGTTATACAAGTATTAGAGGTGAAAAGATGCTAGAAGTATTTGATGTCTGTGCTCAGACTCCTAATTCCTCAATCCCATGACAGAGATTGCAAGTAGGAGGGAAATTATAAACACACTTATCTCTACAACTTTCAGAACATTGTGGGAAGTTACATTCCTTTTTGAAATTATTTTTGCCAGATATGGTCCCTACAAATTGAATTTTTTGGGGGGAAAACACATCAGAATCAGTTCAGATTTTAGTTTTGAATCAGAAATGGTTCCTGAGAAATATAAAAATGGCAGAAGCTTGGACAGCATAAGTTTTGTGAAATAAAGGAAGCTACTTAAAAAAAAACCTTGTTAAGAAATAATAAGTAAACATCCTCTATTTTTTACATTTTGTCTTTCTTTCTGAAAATGTCTTTGCCTCTAAATGCTTCCAGTGAAAGTTCCTCAAGATACTTACATAATGCATATACATAAAGCTTCCTTTCAACACACTTGAAATATATGTAAGGTATTTTAAGTGTTTCTGCTTTTTTAATTT
Organism: Calonectris borealis; assembly: GCF_964195595.1. NCBI lineage: Eukaryota > Metazoa > Chordata > Aves > Procellariiformes > Procellariidae > Calonectris > Calonectris borealis. The sequence continues at coordinate 34,496,601 of NC_134316.1, forward strand.
GTTATGCTAGAAAAGGTAACTATGACAGTTAAATAAAAAAAAAAGTTGTTAATACAAATTTAGATTGATAAAACAAAATACAAGAGTCCAAAACTTAAAAGAAATTAATCTTTTGAAAACAAATGCTAAGCTCCATGCAATTACACAATCTTTTCTCAATATTAAGGTAAATTGTTAAAAATATGTGGGAGCAATTCTCATCATTCCTTTAAAACTTGGACCTAATTTTACAATACGTAAAGTATAAAGCTGGGAGAACTATTCAATTCTTTGAAAGAATTTCTTTTGAATTAGGTCCTTATCTCACTACCTATTTTATTATTTAGAGTTATCTCTTTAATTGAGCAAGTACAATTTAAATTGAATTCTCATATACTTCTTTGCTTTCACTGGCAGTAGGGGGAAGTAGGACTGTACGTTTTGTGGGCTCTTATTTTTTCTTAGGCTTCACTGAATGAAAGTGCTGTTGGTAAGTATATATAGAATAGAATAGAATAGAATAGAATAGAATAGAATAGAATAGAATAGAATAGAATAGAATAGAATAGAATAGACTATTTCAGTTGGAAGGGACCTACAGTGATCATCTAGTCCACCTGCCTGACCAATTCATGGCTGACCAAGTTAAAGAAAGCATGGTATTAAGGGCATTGTCCAAATGCCTCTTAAAGACTGAGAGGTACGGGGCATCGACCACCTCTCTAGGAAGCCTGTTCCAGTGTTTGACCACCCTCTTGGTAAAGAAGTGCTTCCTAATGTCCAGTCTAAACCTCTCCTAGCGCAGCTTTGAACCATTCCCACATGTCCTATCACTGGATACCAGGGAGAAGAGGTCAGCACCTCCCTCTCCAATTCCCCTCCTCAGGAAGCTGTAGAGGGGTTGAGGGTTGCCCCTCAGCCTCCTTTTCTCCAAACTAGACAAGCCCAAACTCCTTAGCTCCTCCTCATTAGGACATGCCTTCCAGCCTTTTCACCAGCTTTGTTGCCCTCCTCTAGATGCATTCAAGGACCCTAACATCCTTCTTAAATTGTGGGGCCCAGAACTGCACACAGTATTCAAGCTGAGGCCGCACCAACGTGGCCTCACCTCTTTTGACCGGCTGGTTATACTGTGTTTGACGCACCCCAGGATGTGGTTTGCCCTCCTGGCTGCCAGGGCACACTGCTGACTCCTGTTGAGCCTGCTGTCAACCAGCACCCCCAGATCCCTTTCTGCAGGGCTGCTCTCCAGCCACTCCTCTCCCAATTTATACTTGTGCCCAGCGTTACTCTGTCCTAGGTGCAGAATCTGGCATTTCGACTTGTTAAGTTTCATCCCATTTATCATTGCCCAATGCTCCAACCTATCCAAATCCCTCTGCAAGGTGTCCTGTCCCTCAAGAGAGTCAATAGCACCTCCCGGTTTGTTATCATCAGCAAACTTGCTAATGGTGCATTCAACTCCTGCATCCGGATCGTTCATAAATATATTGAACGGAACTGGCCCTAGAATTGAACCCTGAGGAACAGCCCTGGTGACTGGTCGCCAGCAAGATGTAGCCCCATTCACTACAACACTTTGAGACTTACCGTTCAGCCAGTTCTTCACCCAGCACACTGTGAACCTGCTCATCCCACAGTTGGACAACTTATCCAGAAGAATGCTGTGAGGGACAGTATGAAAAACCTTTCTAAAATCCAGAAAAACTACATCCACTGCCTTCCCTTCATCCACTAGGCGGGTGACCTTATCGCAGAAGGATATCACATTAGTTAAAGAGGAATTTCCCTTTGTGAACCCACGTTGACTGTGTCTGATGACTGCATTATTCTTTAAATGCCTTTCAATATTAACCGGTATAATCTTCTCCATAATTTTTCCAGGAACTGAGGTTGAACTAGCAGGTCTGTAGTTCCCTGGGCCTTCCCTCACACCCTTGTAAATTGGAATAACACTGGCTACCTTCCAGTCAGCAGGGACCTCTCCAGACTCCCAAGACCTTTGGTAGATGATCGAAAGGGGTTCTGCCATAACATCTGCTAGATCCTTCAGTATTCTGGGATGAATCCCATCAGGCCCCATGGACTTGTGAACATTCAGCTGATACAACTGGTCCCTTACAGTATACAGCCATGGAACTATAGAAAACTCTTGTTTTTCTTCTATTTTCTTGGCCTTTTTTGGTTGCCTTTGTTATATGTGAAAGGTCAGTATTGCTCTTGCTGATTCTCACTCAGTGAACGTGTCCCTTAAAGCTGGTGCAGAGCCCTCAGCAGAATTGTTCACCAAACACTTGGCATTTTTCATTCCTATAATTCAGTCATCTCTTGGCTTTCCCACCCATCAAGGGAAGCTGCCTATATTCCAGTCTGTTCTTACACTTTATGGCAGAACTGATGGAATTTACCAACTAAAGATGAAATTTGTCTAATGCACAAAGAAGATGAAATATGAACCACCTTCAGAAAATGAAACAATTATCTCCTCCCCCAGATGAAACTGTGGAAAAACAGAAATTATTTCATTCTTTGTAAACAATATCTAATTTTTTAAAACCTATATCTACATTTTTTTAAACCTGTATCTTCAATACTGTCTTTATATTCTCATGTACATCCCTAACAACTCTGTAAGTTTTTGTTGTTTCTGGACTTTTGATATCATGAGCATTCAGAAAGACATTTGTGATGCACTGTTTTGGTCTTGTACCTACTCTTGCTAAGCAAGCAACTGTAGCATCTCTATATTCCTTGTTTGTTAAAAAAGCATTGTTAGTGTATTTATGATTAACATAAAGAAGCAACACTAGTTAAATAAATGGACTGGTTGAAGTACAACCAGGTTTCTGTCCTATAAAAACATTCAGGACAGAAAAAATGGAGATGACACCTGAAGCATGAAGACCTGCCTTGAACTCCTTAAGTCTGGAGAAGTCAAATAACTTTGAGATTATTCTACAGGTTAAATGAGGCTTCATATAGACTCCAGCTAGAGATGACAGTATACCAAAAGACAAAGCTGGAACTGCACCTGAAGGGAGTAGATGGGCCTTTCCTTCTCCATATCATGCAAAAATTGGAGCACGACCAATAGGGGAAACTCCACCCACAGTAGGGATTTTCACATGGCTTCTTCTCCCTCTGACCATTGATTATTAATGTAAAACTACAGAAACAAGCCAACAAGAAGGTCCAGCAGAAGAAAGTAGAAGTAGCCAAAGCAGATAATTTTCTTTGGCTAAAAATATAGTTAGTTGTGTGGCCCGAACTTTTCCTTCCCCTACAGTAGTTTCATCGCAGCCTTTCTTTGACACCTATATTAGTTACCCCTTTCTTCATTTCTGCATCTTTCTCGTCCTCCAGACAGAGGTGCAGGGGCAATTTGGAGGGGGAGGAAGGAAGCGTGCAGCCATGAGGCTGCTTCCCAGTGTCATCATCGAAAGTATTCACACCGTTGAAAAGTGCTAGCAAAGTCACCATCACCATATTAGACCTAATCCACCAGTAAACATACTTAAACCTCCCTCCTTGCTTTCAGCAAGAAATTATGGAACTAATGTAACATTTGCTGCCATCACATTGTTCACACTACTGTTTTATGTTATGCCTCATCATTCACCCTGTTGATTCAGATTATAAGCTCTCTAGAGCTGGGACCATCTGGTATTCTCTCTTTGTAAAGAGCCTAGCACAATAAGGTCTTGTTCTGGGTTGACACACACAATCATAACAAAAACAACCAATAATAAATAGATAGTTTTATCTCACCAGTTGATATCTTTTTTTATTCCCAGTGGACATTTTACTGTAAAATAAATATTCAAAACAAAAGGGAAAATGAAAAGACAAGGACATCCTTTAGGTATGAGGAACAAATTCAGACTATCCTCAACCTAGTTACCTTTTATCCTATCCACTCTCCTATGTCATTTTGCGTTTATGCAATAAATAACAGCTTTCATGTACAGGCTGGAAAGCAGGTATGAGTTTATTTACTCCATTTTTACATACAAAGCCGGAGACCTACCTAAAACACATAGAACCCACACTGAAAAATACAGTGATGAGAGTAATTAATTACACATAAGGTTAGACAATAATATAATTTTGCTAATTACTCACAGCTTGGGGCCCATTTTTTCAGTGCAGCGGACAACAGCATGCGTTTAATACCCATAATAACAATAATGGGATACATCATTAACCCTATTTTATTCTTTCTTAATTTTTATAATACCAATAACAAAGATCATTAACCTCTGTTCTGTTTAACATCTAATCAGCCATTTTAGTTAAATAAATAAAATAGAAAACATTAAATATCACTTTGTTTAGCTAGATTTCCTCTCAGGAGGAGAATTTTTCCTAACATTATATTAATACCAGTTTACTCAGCAAGTGTCAAAACATCAGTGGTAACATGGAAAAAGATCCATTGCAACATACAGTCTTTAAACAAATCTGTTTAATCTTCATTATCTGATAAACAGTTTCTTTAAAAAGGTAAGTTTTCTGTTAAAATGTATATTGAATATATTTGATAAATTTTCCTTTTGATCATTCTGTTACCTTCTGGGCTTCAAACATCGCTTAGATTCAGATATTTATAGATGTAAAGTTTTGGTTCAGTCCTATATTTTATCCTTTCTTTAGAAAGATAGGAGTAAAATCTACCTCTGTTAGTGAAGGCAAGTTGAGTTAAGAAGAGGAAAAAGAAAAAGAATATTGCTCCTGAGAAGAATCCATTTTGCATAAATGTCCCAAGGAGCAATGCAATAATACAAATGAAACTGTATAACCAATATTTTGAATCACCATTTCTAATAACTTATAAAACATAAAATAGCGAAATGGTTATGTATTAATAAGCAAGAGGTATGGTTTTGAATTTCAAGCTTGGCTACTGAAATATGTTTGTTTACTCAGTTATAATGGTCACATTGAATAAGACCTTGCTTTTTTAGGTTAGTAACTATAACAAGAGAGTAGGAAGATGTAAGCTAAAACAGAGATGAAATTATGTAAATTTTGGAAATTACCAAGAAAATTGAGCTAAAAAAAAGATTAGAGGAGTTCTGAAGATTACTGATGAAACTGGTGGACCCCAAGTCTTTCCTTGTATTTATTTATTTATGTATGAGTGTTGCAAGACAGATCATCTGTTAGAGTGATGCCATGTACAGATCAATAATCAGTTGATTAGAAGAGAGCATCTGTGAAGCCTACACATTTAATAAGAGGGTTATGGGATATTACTTATTTAGAAATGATCCAGCAGGAATACGTAACCATTCGTCATTTTAAGGCCGTAGAGAGTTCCCAAATGCTCAGATCTTTGGGAACATGCTGATATTAAAATCCTATTTGATTTTTGCTGAAAATCTGTTGGGTCTGTATGCGTTACCTCTCTGCTTTAAATTAAATATATTGATTTTTTCACACTCCTGTAGAACTCCTGTAGTATTTATTCTATATTAGGCACTACCAGTCCTCTTTCCCACAAATCAAGCATCCAGAAAGTCAAAAACAGTTATAAGAAGTTACAATTAGAGCAGAATAAAAAAGAGCATCAGGGATTACAACCCAATATTTTGAGCTACATTCTGCTGTACTTAAGAATGCTAAAGGCAGCACCTAAGTTTGAGTTAAGCAATGAATCACGAAATAAAGATTTGCCTATTTGTTTTTGTTTCTTGAATTTAAGAGGACTTGAAACTGATTTCAATCTAACTTTGAAATACTTTCACTGCAACTTGTGTGCATATTCTAAACAATTTAAAGTAAGATTTTAGTGTAGGAAGGACAACATTTTCAATTATATCAACATAAGAAGGCACTGCTTTAATTAGATCTCTTCAAGATAGCCTATTAATAAGTCTGTCACAAATGTTTAAACTGCTACAAATCTTATGAGAAAGGAGATAGAAGAAAGATATCCTCTATAACTCAAAGATACTATTTAGTTCAAGCTGCCATTCAAAAGTGCCATTCTGCTGCCACTGAAGAAGAATTCTGTTCAAGGTGATACTGCTATGCCCTTACATTATGTTAAAAATATCATATTCCTCTACTATAACTCCCTGGTCCAAAATGTTTTTCCAAGCAAGCATGAAAACTGCATTCTTACCTTCACCAAACAATTGAAAATACACATGGCATTCTTCAAAATTGGTGTGAAAACTACATTTAGGTGATTATTAAGAAATGATTTATTTAGCAAGAATGAGGAATAAGACATTTCAGTGTATTTCTGAAACCTGAAAGACATGGGTAATGTCTATTTTTCCTGTGGATGGGATTCCCACAACTGTAGATGACCACTTTTGCATGGAAAATGGACATTCCAGCTTTTCTGCAGATCTAACAATGGATTCTTAACTATTTTAAACAAACACTGTCATAGGGAAGAATAATTGTTCTTTTGCTACTTTATCTGCAATGTAACTTCTCCCCATGTAAGAAGACAACCAATTTAGAAGTCATCAAACACCTAGAAGATCATTTTATGTTACTACTGAGCCAAATAAGAGCTGCTTCCCAAATGGGAAAGGTTCTAAAGGTTCTTGGTTTTCTTAATTTTAAAGGAATTTCATGCAAATCCCAGGAGATAACCTTATGTACAGCCATCCATTCTATGCTAACCATTCTCCACTCTCCCACTAATCCACACAGTAACTACACTGAAAAAAAATCAAGCTACAATAAAGCTGAAGGACTGTTGTGTACCTTGCCTCCTCCTCCTTTCCTTTTCTTAAATCAATGACAGTTGCAATCTTCACCTTCAACTGGACAGTGTTTCTTGTGGATTTTGGCTTTGTGAACAGCTTGTGATGAAAGACTAAACAGCATTTGCATTACAGACTAAACTAAATGAAAAGAAAACGTTCAATTCATATCTTATTAGGAGAAATGCAGGAACAAGAGTTCCTGCTGAATAAGATGAACAAGATAAGGTAAATCTCAAATCTTTTGTTGTAAGAATCTAAATATTAACCAAGCATTATGGGTGTAGTTGTTGGGTCGGGATTTTTTTTTTTTTTTGGTTTGCTGATGATTCAGCATTCTTCTGCAACACCATACTCCCTAGCCCTAGCATTATAAGAGAAGATTATGAACACCTGTCTGATTGAAGGGTGGTTTGGAATGCTCCATTTATATTGTATTTCAAAGAAAGAGGAAAGGATTAAGAGCAGGCTGTGATTTAATACAACCCCAATCTCTATCCATCAACATTATTCACTATTAACATGACAAACCAAAGGCAACAAAGCCTTTACAATTGGTATCGTTTAATTAATCTTTTTCTCTTGTAAAAATATCTGTTGCAAGAATTTTTCTGAAAAAGTAGAATTTATGAATAAGGGAAATTCCAAGTGTTCCTTAGGCTACAATGTTGTCAAAAACAGAGGATGAAATGTAGATGTTACATATGCATAAAACAGAAAATCCTTCCAATCAAAAAAAAAACAGAAAAAGAAAAAGCATGATGTAAACAATATTTTAGAAATAACTATGTAAACCATTAAATTTTATAACAAAATTATTGTTATAACAATGTGATTGATCCTCAATGCTGAAGATCACACTTAAAAAAATTGCTTGTACATTAAATTATGCAATGTACCCAAAAAAAGGGGGCAATTAAGCATGAAGGGAACCTGTCTAAATAGTTCTCTGAATGAACCAGTACTCATTAGTTTAGTTAATGAATGGGGATATATATCTCTGCACTTGCAAGCAGTAACTATTTTAGCTCTTATCCTGGGAAATATCACTATTTGGATCAGTTCTCTCAAGGAAAAAAAGACAGTAAAGTGGGTATGCCTATACGCTAAGTGCAATTTTCTTTGTTTACACATAACCATCTGTCCTGGAACAGAGATGCACACATAGCATTTAGACTACATTTTAACAGGAATTATAAGATGACATAAATGGCCAGTTTCTCAAGAGCCAGTCTCAACATCCATATCAAACCCAAATCCTTACATGATTCTCTCTGTAGAAGATGCTGCACAAAAATGTTACTACTACATAGCATTTTTTCACAATCCTGTTTGGTCAATTATTTTGAAACGATGTGTAGCAATGACAAAATTTATTTTATACTACCTGAGAAGTCCAGTTTGGCATTAAGCGTGCTTCTCTTCTTTATCTACACTGCTCCACTCAGTAAGCCATATTCTGTGTAAAGAGTATTTGTTTCTGCATCTGCATTTCCATTCATTTACCTGGATGTGCCCTTTACACATACAACAAAGCTGACAAGCTGGTGCAGTTGGATTGCCTATCTAGCATAAAAACTGTAGCCCTGGTTTCCAAAATAAGGGCAAATGAAAGGCAAGCAACGCCTTAGCATGACCTTCCTATTGTAGAATAAAATACAAATACTGAGAAGAAAACTATGTACATCAATTATCATAGAAGATTCAGGAATATTATGCAGCATGGACACTTTATGTTTATTTTAATGGGTGTATGTTTCATATTTAACAGCAAAGTTAGAAAAATACTATACTCATAAAGAAAAGAGTTTGTAAAAAAAGAAGCTAGTGTTAGCAAAAATTGGCTTCTTTGATAAATGATTGCATACTTGCTGAGGAGAGAAAAACACTGAAAGCGAATAGACACAAGTGGGGGAGTCACAGTGATAGAAGATGCAGCAACCACCATTATCAGCAACTGCTTAAATAACTTGTAGCAAAGGCAGAAGCAGAGTTTTATTTAAACTCTGGGTTTATTATAAGCACTATTACTATTATTATTATTATTGTCTTTCAATAGAAGAATATAAATGGAAGAAACAAATTGCACATTCTAAACCTGTGAAAATGCTATAAACCTAGCTGCCTATTTACACAGGAGAAATAAAACGTTTCTTGGACTTTTTTTGTTCCCTTTGTGTAAGATCATAAGTATGTAATCAGGTATTTTCAATGTGATACATTATTTTATTTGCCTACTCTCTTATTAAATTCTTAGCGTAGTTACTTGAGCATTTGGCCTGAACAAACCACAACTGCTGAGGCTTAGTATTTTCTTTGTGGGTGATAAATCCCTTTCCATGTATTTCACTAAGGACAACCTCTCATGTGTACCTTAGAAAGGATCACTTTCAAGAGCTCAGTATAAAATTATTCACTTTCTTCAAAAATCTACATAGATTTATGAATCTGCTTGCTTATAATCCAATCTCTTTCTACTGTGTAATTTTTTAAAATCTCTGTATACAAAACTATGTTTTGACATTCATTCTTTTCAAGGTAGATTATCTTTTTCATGCATAATACTAATCCTCCAGATCAGCTTGTCTTCCATCTCTGCCCTTTAAGAAAGAAAACAGTCCATAGTCCAAAGTATCTTCTCAAGTGAAGATCTGCTATTTTTAATTGCACTAATGCGTATGGAGTAAAATAGGAAGCTCATTGCCTTTTTTGCTTATGGAAGTTCACTATATTTGTTACATGCTTAATTCTGTCTATATGTGAGTTATTATACAATAATTTTCTTTGTATTTACTATTTACTTCATCGCAGTTGTATTCCTAGCTTAAGCTAACTGCAGGTAGCCATGATGCATTTTATAGTACTGAATTTTTATTGAAATTTATAAACTGGCAAAATTACAGTTGACTTGAGCTAGAAAATGAAAACTCTGCTTATGAAATTCCTCTGGACAAATTTACTAAGTTCTCTCCAAAACTTATTTTATTTTGGGCAGGTAGCTAGTACAGGAAACCTACCTAAGGATTCTTACGTTGCACTCCCCACAAGAGAGATTAGAGTTATTTTCTAAAATATTTTTCTAAACTATTTTCTCAATTTTATAATTGGTTATTATTTTAAATTTTATGAACATTATTCTAATTTATAAAATAAGAACAATTTCCTAGAAATTGTGTGGGTTTGCTTCAAGTTCCCCATCAGTAACCTGCATTAATTTTGTACCGTCCAACAATGTGGACAGAGATTGAGATCTACCTCATTATTGTATCCAGAAGTAAAGTGTACAGAAATGGAAATGTTTCTACATGAATAAGACATTATAGGGGTTAAAAATAAAGATGTGGCAACTGAAAATATTTCTTTTGGTAGGAAAGCAAATACAAATGCCTCACAGTCATAAAGCAGATAGTAAATACTGTTTATTAGACAAGTTTTAGGATGCAAGTATGTAACTCCAAGGACTTGGAATTATGAAAGAATGTTCTTAACACTACCACTATAGATCATCTTTTCCTCTAATCCTTAAAGTTAGATGATTGTTTCATATTACAGAAAAAGATATTTCATTACTTACTCTTTTTCATCATTCTGATCCTGAAATAACAGATAAGCAATAGTCAATTAACAATAGTTCGCAGGGAGTTCTTTTAAATCTTGGACAAAGTCTATAAATAGATACAAATAACACAAATAACTCCTTCTTTTATATTGAATTGCTATAGATAATGACCTAAATAGCACATGTGCAAGTAATTTCAGTATTTTATACTTGTAGCTCTTTATAGATGCGCCCTTTGGACGCAATCCAGCAAAGATTTGCACACATGCTCAAGTTTATACACTCCGAGTAGTCCCAAGGCTTTTGTTTGTACTGTTTGTACAAATGCCACATGATTGTTCTCTTTCATGTAATACCTTTAAGAAAAAAAAGAAGGAAGGAAAGGAAAGAAGAGGCTCACATAATATTGGTCTGTAGAGTCCATACTAGTTTGAAACCTCTGACACTCATAGTTACACAGGTTATTATAAATTTTTTGGTTGTTTGAGGAAAATGAGAGGAATTGCTTTATGTCTAATTATAGGAAAGATCAAACAGACTTGATTTTGATGGATTTTCCAGGTCTTATTCAAACTAATGTAATTAACTGCAGTATTTACCTAGCAACTTTATGAGAACAGTCTTCATGTGAGATTTCTTGTGGTCCTTGAGCCAGTGTACTTAGAAGAGTGCAAGATCAGCCCTTTTAATTTTGCCTTGGCCCTTGCCTCAGAGAACCAAGTAGAACCAGGAAGTGCAGAGGAACAAGAAAATAGGAAATATTTTTGAAGCTTTTGACAAGTTCACTTCTCTTTTAGTTTGAATTCTGGGCAATGGTTCAGATCACCTCTTATTTTAGCCAAATCTGGAGGCCAAACCTCTGCTGGTTTTGTTCAACCTCTGCCCTTTCTTCCTGTCCCACAGTCCCCAATTCACACACTACCTGTGAATCTATTTTGACAGCTGTATTTTCCCAACAGGAAAATACTTTACACATATGTGGTAATTTCAGAGTCAGTACATGCAGCTCCCTTTCTTACCTCAGTATGTCTCCCCTTCTATACAGTTATGTTTGTACAGGCTAAACCTAGGAAAGGCTCTGACCCCTCAACTCTTCATTTTATTACCCTTTTGATTATACACAGCACATACGCTCATCAGTGTAGAAACAAACTGAAGACAAACAGTGTATCTAATTATTTTTGTATGTTGCTTAAACTTTTAATATATTGCCTCGGGTGCGTCTTGGAGTCAGGGAAAGGAAGTTAAAAAAAATAGGCTTTTCCTTTTGGAAATCTCTTCCAAAGGTTTTAGACAGCTTTTGGTGTAAAATAGAAAGATGTTATTGCAAAAGTAGTGGGAAGTGAGCAGGGATTTTAATTTACTTTCATGTTGTTTCCCTACTAAGTTCAATCTAAGGTGAAACATCGTGTTGATGTCAAATTTTGCTTCAAGCAAAACAATAGAGGAGCTCTAAAATTAATGTAGGTGTCCAGTCAGAGGCCTTATACAGCCATTAACGGCAGTGCCAGCTTGAGATAATGCATTATAAGCATGAAAAATTCAACAGTAATTGCTGTGTTCTGATCTCTCTCCCTTTTTCTTACTTTGTTTTCTACAGAATCTGCTGCACATTCCCAAACTGGTCTTTCTGTTAGTTTACCCCACAGAAATCACTGGATCTGGATCATTATGACTAATGAAATTGCTGAGAAGCAATTTTTTTTGTCAAAATGTAATGCCACTCTAGAACTTTCACCACACATTAGGATTGTGTAACAAGGGCTTATGTTGCCTGAGGCATAACTTTGATTCAGCATCTCTCCATCTTTAGCCACCCAGTTCAATGCACTATTGTAAGATGAGCTGAATACTGAAATTCTGTGCTACTGAGAGATGAATGTCATTTTATAGCTTTATGTTGTAAAATTGTTACGTTTTTTGTTATCATCTATTGGTTTGCAAAAAAAAAAAAAAGGTCTCTGAGCCCATTTAGAACATAAAAACAAATTATAACAGTGCTAAGGCATGGAGTGCTGAGTTAAAATGAGCTGTTGCTCATGCTGTTCTCCAAATTCCACTGTAAATTTGCAACCCACATGTTATGGTTTAAGATTCAAACCTGTGGACACAATTACGATTGACCAGTAGGCTTTTTATCTGACAAATGCCTTGGCTGACTTAGAAATCAGATCTTATAGCCTCCAGAGGACAACATGCTCTTATCCATGAGCTTTCAGCTCTTGGATATTTCACATACAGTTTTCACAAAAGAAACACCTGAGGTGTATCAATGCTTCATGTAATGAAATCTTTCATAAGAGCAAGAAAAATATAACTCTTTCATTCTGAACACAGGTGTACATAAAAGCACATTTAATTTCAAGTCAATAGGTTTGCCTCACATCAGCACTTACGGCATTAAAGACAGGAATAGTTTGGCTTCCCTGAATGTATTGTTATCATTATCAATTCCTGCAGTCTCACAATAAGTTTTCAATAAATTTAAGATTAACTATTATTTTCTCACCTATAAATAAAATATAATCATCTTAAAAATCAATGAAGGGAAAACCATCAGATCCATTAACCTGACTAAGAATTCCTTCAGGCCAATAATATGAACTGCAGTGCACTGGATCTTTCATTTTATTGAGCTATATCTCTTTGTATGGCAACCAGCAGGGAAAAAAATCTAATCTAAAATCAAAGTCTAAGGTTTTTTGTTCTGGAAACCAGGGAGGTAGGGAGTGAATATTCTTTTATGCCTGGGGTTAATTTTTTTCACCTTAATTTGCAATCAGACACAATAAAAAAAAGATGTTGCCCCTGGAAGGAAGCAGCTTTATTACCATCCCAACTATTTTCTGTACTTTTTATCACTCCTAAATCCTTTGGTTTTGAATTCACCTCCATAACCTTGCAACATTATAAACACGTTTACTTGTCTTTGCTGACTGTCAACCAATACCATCTGCTCTTTGGAGCCTTAAAAATAGTAACATATATATGGGTCAAAATGTAGTCTCTAGATAACCATGTAGCAGATCCAGGTGATTAATTTTTCCACAACCTTTATCTCACCCCGAAGCAGACTTTTCCTATGGCTTTCCCCAGTGAACATTCCTCATAAAATGTGAAATTAACAAAAATGCAATCTTACAAAAAAACAGTATTTCATAGACAATCCATGTCAACTAACAGAAGGGGTTGTTAGTCAGCTGCCTTGTTTGAACTTGATCCAAAGGCATTTCTACTCTCTTTCATAAACAGAAGTGGTTCAAGCCATAGAACTGTGAAACTGGGACAAACCAACAAGGTTCTTTTTTCCGTAAAAGAAAAGAAAAATAGTAGCATCAGCTTCTGCTATCAGTATGTCTTGGCGGTGTTACTTCCCTTAAATACCACTATTCCTGTCTGTGAGCTAGGATTCTACTTATACTCCCCCTCGTGATCCACACATTCAAGCTGCTTTATCCTAAACCATACAGGATAGTTTAATGAGCTAATTGACAAGATGATAATATCATATGCCATAGTGATCTATGTCAAACTGAGATAGAAAACACCAATATTAAAAAGGTTAGTAAAATTACACAAGCAAGCACCGATTTCATCTTTGACTTGGTATGCATAAATTGCATATACATATACACAATGATAGTTCCTTAAAGAAGACAACTGCAGAGAATGGATAACATTTGCTTAATAATAAAAAAATCCTTATTGTCTGCTGTTCTTATCATTCCATGTGTCACAGGGGCCTTGTTTACTATTCAAATTCTACTCTAAAGATAAAAATACTTGTTTTACTATTAGCTTATTAGTATAATCTCTAATAATTTCCCTTTTTTTTCACAATAGAGAAGGAGCAGAAATAACCCCATTTTACAAGTAGAACTGTGTTGCGGCATGCAGATACAGCCTTTATCATAACAGAGCAGCCCTCCCATCTCCCTCTCCATTGCACCTCTCTCCTCTGTCTCTCTCCGTTGCCTCTCTTATATCTTCCTTCCGGCAACGATCACATGCTCACAATTCCCTTCACCTGTTTCTGTTCTTGAATCAGCTGGTACTCATTAGGCCACCTCTTAATTCTTCTTCACATCTCCCCCTTTTTTGTTTATGGTTTTATAACATTGCCAAAGTCCTATCCGAAACTCCCGATTCCAGAATTCTTCTCCACAGAACTGAGCAACTGAAAGAGCAACATAAAAATATGCAATAATTTTCACTGCTAGGACCTGATTTTTTCAAAGTATTTTTCAAAGCATGTGATAGAACGCAATAGGTTCAAAGCACAGCCTTCATGTACTGAATCTTTCACAATCAGTTTCAAAGGTTTCGAAATAAGCATCCAAAAATTGGGCATAACCGTTAGTAAAAAAAAAAAACACAAGCCAACACTGCTAAAGGTCTGTTTTAAATGATTTGTTAAACAGCCCGTTGCTTGTATGTATTAAAGTCAGGATTAAACTCTAAATCTGTATAGCAGCATCAAATTGCCTTGACAACAGAAACTACCTTTTCATTTATGAGCTATCCTGACTCATTAATTATATGCTTTTCTACTTATGAACAGGTGAATCAAGGGTCCTACAAACAATTGTATCCTTCACTACATAGCCTTACTTCTTTCACACAACAGATCCATTCTAGGCATTGAAGAGGCAAAATTTGGTGGAATAACCTATAATTAAAGATATGTAACAAAACTTAATTGAAGCTTACCTATGCAATCTAATCTGTCATTTCTTAACTTCTGGGTGCATTAAATTGCACTCTTAGTTCTGTTATTTAACCCTTTCATATGTAATTTTGAACCTTTTTTTTTTTTTTGAGTCATTAACATAGCTGAAATCTTTAGAATTGCCGTACATGTCGGCTAACAGAATAGTGGATGATAATGATAGGTTAACATCTCTCATACAAAACAGCAGTAGAAAGAAGTGGCTTTGAGAGATATTTGATAAAAGCAGAAAAATGTTATGACTAAGGAACACTGAGTTCCATTCCCCTGGGAAACAGAAAGCTCCAGTGCAGTGTCTCTCCACTGCAGATGCACGTGTCACTGGTGATCTCTTCAGGCTCTGAATAAACTCCATAAAATTATTTTTAAAATATTTTTATATAATGCACACACATAAGTCTACAGCCAGAAAAACTTATAAACTTGGTGAAAACAAAGTTAACGTGCTTTCCACCACACCATGAAAGAACAAGCAAGTATTACATTAGTAGAACGGTAATACTACTTTCTTGAGTATAGCCCTGAGTTTTCCAGGAAAACATTATAGAGCTCTTTACAGTAAGCTGAGACATGCTGAATGAATTCTTTCCTAATGAATGTGTGAGAATATGTTTTGGGTTTTTTTCTGGACACACTGGAAAACTATGTGAGGGAACTGGAGGCTCAGTAATTTGCCAATGCATCTAATTTGAGTCCATACTACAGCACTTGTTTCATCTTGTATTTTAGGGTTTTTATTAATTTCTCTGACATATTGCCTCCTAAAAGGGCACCTAATGTACTACAAGAAATCAAACTATTGTTCACAAAATGCTAGTTTGTTCTGTATCAAAAAACCCAACGTTCTCATTATTTAAGGACTTAAATATATCTGATAGGAAAAGTACCACTCTCATTTGTGTAGCTTATTTTTCTGCCTCTGGATCTGAAAGTGCCATATTATAGAAACATTTGCCCCACAACACCAATACACCAATGCAACGTTAACCTAGTTCGTTCAAGTCAATTACCGAAATTATTCTGGATTCATACTGACATGACTGAAAGCAGATGTGGCTCCTTGTTCCAAAGGATGGCTTCCATTTTATTCTTTATTCTTTACTCATTAAATTGGTTATTCATCTACTGTTTGACTAACATGTTATTGGTTTCTGTCCATTCCTCTACAACTGTAAGAAGGCTCTCAAGATTAGTGTTATTGTTTGATTCTCATTCTTCATGTTTTCCTCTTGCTATAACAGCTCTACCCTATTTGATTTGTGCTCCTAAATCTGATGAAGCTGCACTGTTGTACTGAGTTAACCTTTTTCTAAGGAAAGCATGGACATTTCAAAGTGTTCAGGGTATTTATTTACCCACAGAAACTCATCTGGTAACATACGGATTGTAGTGATGTCCTGCTGTTTTACCCATTATGCCAGCAGAGTTGACTGAAGCTGAAAGAGGTTGAGGAACTTCCCCAAAAATCACATAATAAACAGACCATCCAGATTAGAAGTTCAAAATAAAGATCCTCTTGCCTTTGAATTTGTCTCTAACCACTGGACCATATGGTTTTCTTTCTCAGCAGTGCTTAAGTAAGTTGTTTCTGGATTTTCTCTTTTTTATTCTCTTTCTCAGATGATTTTTCTTTTTTTTCCTGGAGAATGGCTAGTGAAATGAAACTGTGCTGAAATGTGCTCTTTGGACTTTAAATTATGTGTGCTGAACAGAATCAAAAGCATTTCATTTAATAGTGGCATAAAGTAAAATAAATGCCCAGTCATTAAGCAGCATGAAGAAACAAAATATCTTTTTTTTTTTTTTTTTGAATACTTAACAATTCACAGTTGTTTGGAAATATGTATACAATTATCTTCTTTCACACAAAGTCAGATGGACTATATTTAAAATGTTGCAAGGCATTCTTCCTCACAAGAGGAAGGTCTTGATCCTTCATTTGCATTTCTAAAATGAAAAAGGAACTGGTGACTACTACGATGGGAGGCAGGGAACCAGTAGTAGATTTTAATCTGATTTTATTTTGGGTTCTTTCAAATGCTTATAATTTTTGTTCTCAAATTAAAATTCTACTTTCTAAAACAAGATTAATTCCTAGCAAGGCAAAGGTAAGCTGGGAACTTAAACTGTCATACTCATTTACAGTTATGTGCTAATAGGTTGAAAGGTTCTTTCTTATTAAAATGAGAACCAGTAGAAACAAACTGCTTTATTTTCTTACATTCTGCCCAATAAACTCTATTTGTTTGTACTGATAAAAATATTGAGAGATGTAACAAACTATTTTTAATTTGGTTGCAATGAAGCTCTACAAAGAAGTTGTAAAAAAGCTCTAAAAAAAAGTATTAGTTTAAGAAAGTATAATTGATGTAACCCTCTGCCACTTGACAATAGTAAAGTGAATTAAAAGATCAGTGCAGGGTTGTTCCTTGTTGTATACTTCAGGCTGTTTTGCCCACTCTAATTCTGCAGAACCCAAGGGAGGAGCTCACAGAATGCTCCGTCCGGGTCTTTATAATCGACTGAATCCCAATATATTTTAGAATCTTCCTGAATTTATATTTGAATAAAACCATTGGAGCTTTGTTTCTATTTTTTTTTTTTTTTTTTTTTTTTTGTTTCTATCTTCTTTTTTTTAACCTGAAACAAGTCAGAAATAGTGACCAGTACAACAGGGTAAGATCTATTACATTTTTTCTCATGACTGGTTGATGTGAATTATATTTTTCTGTAGACTGGCCATAACTGCATTTACTAGTACTGATCATTATTATAATTTCTGTTAATTCAATCCATAACTCATGGGTAAAGTCATGCCTAACTTGAATTATGTCAGAATTTCACTGAAATTTTTGTCTACTTTCACATCTCTAGTCTGTATATAGACAAACCAGTCTACTATCTACTTGATTCTTGATATCTGAAATTCTGGCCATGACTAAAATACCATTCACACCATGATGCATTTATTATATAAGATAGAAGTTTGAACTGAATATTTTTTCAGTTTCTTTCTCCATAGGCCTTTGCACTTCTTTTTTTTCAGTACAGGAAAGACATGGACCTGTTGGACCTATTGCGACCTTTCAATACTTAAAGGGGGCTTACAAGAAAGATGTGGACAGACTTTTTTTAGCAGGGCCTGTTGCAACAGGACAAAGGGTAATGGTTTTAAACTAAAAGAGGGTAGATTCAGAAGATCGAATAGACGAAAATTTTTTACAATGAGGGTTCTGAAACACTGGAACAGGTTGCCCAGAGAGGTGGTAGATGCCCCATCCCTGAAAACATTCAAGGTCAGGTTGGATGGGGCTCTGAGCAACCTGATCTAGTTGAAGATGTCCCTGCTCATTGCAGGGGCTTGGATTAGATGACCTTTAAACATCCCTTCCAACCCAAACTATTCTATGATTCTATGATTCTATGATGAATCTCCCTACTAGTCATCTTAGTATTATTTATTAACAACTTCAAATACTAAAAGATTACTATTTGGAACAGCACTGCAGGCACATTTGCTTCTTCCTGCAGATCCATATACATATTGCCCATAACCATTAAGCTAATAAAGATGCTAAATATCTTGGGGTCTATTCCACCAGTATGATTCAATAACCAGAGCCTCATTCAACTCACTTGTTACATTTATTCCTGATCCTTCAGTATGTTTCCCCTCCACATATAAGACATAGCCTAAACTGTTCATTATTATTATTTCTATATCACCATATGTGTTTTTTGCAAAAAGATGAAACAGATGTTGACATAAAATGAAGGTAAGGTGGTGGAAAAGATAGACAGGAGTGTAAATAGATGAGAAGAATGCTTGCAAACTTTGAAAAAATATAAATGCTTCAGACGGCAGGTGCTCCTTAGAACTTGTTTGGTTATATATATACTGCATTTAAAGCATTTTGTTAGCTAGGGACCTTTCCTTAATTTTTTTCTTAGTTTCTAAATTAACCAACAATATAGTATGTATTGGGCTAAATGAACTGATTCAGCCATTTGAAACTTCTTTTGATGCCTGCTTCAAGCATAAAGGCCTCACTTAGAATATTTAAAATATTACAAATACTATTTCATCAATACAGATCCAAGCTTAACTGAATTCAGTCATCTACATACCAAAAATCACAAAAATATCTCCACTGATACAAGTAAAAAGACTTTGGAACAGGAGCTATCACTAGAGTTTCCACAGAAACTTCTGCAAATCCATTCTTGAATCTTTGTTATTTGCAAAATAACATTCTATTTGGGAAAATAGAAGGGGCACAATTTATGTCATTGCTTAGCCACTTTCATTTTACAATACATTTTTTGTTTTCCTCAGATTGGTCAAAATTTTGTAATGAGAAATACATGTGTTCTGACACAGAGTAGTGGGAAAGTTGCTTACTTTGGCAAAAAAAAGATTTAAAACTGTCTGAGGAGGTAATTTTATATCCATTTATATCAAAATATATGCCATGATTAGAAAAACATAAAAAAAGATGGAGAAGCTAGCATAAATAAATGGATATTGAAATAACTGCAAAAGTAATATCAAGAGTCTTTTAACCTGAAT
The DNA here is from genome assembly GCF_964195595.1 of Calonectris borealis. Taxonomy (NCBI): domain Eukaryota; kingdom Metazoa; phylum Chordata; class Aves; order Procellariiformes; family Procellariidae; genus Calonectris; species Calonectris borealis. The sequence continues at coordinate 34,516,163 of NC_134316.1, forward strand.
GTCTTCAGAAGTAAACACATGCTTCCTCATTTCCAAAGCAGCGTTTTCAAAAAATACAGTAACATAATAATGAGTACAAATTCATCAAATTCCTATAGAAGTACAAGTTTTTTCATCAGCCTGTTTTGCTATTAAAAACAGTTGCATTAGTGCAAAAATACAAAAATTTGCGTGACCCAGTTTACTAGTGTAAGATGTCTTACCATTCCTCGGCCACATATTTTTTCTTAATGTGTCTCTATATACTGCACAAATTCACCATGCCACTCATTTCTTTTACTGGATATTTTCCATGTTCAAATATTAATTCAGATTTAAAACAATGAGAATTTTTAAAAAGCTGACTTTTAAAATTACCTTAAATAAGTAAAATTTAATTTTTAATAAATTTATTTATTTATTTATTAAATATAATACATGCATCACTATATTTGAGATCAAACTTTGGCAGGGCTTGAAATAGAAAGCTAAACTTATAATTGTTTAAAATATTAAATGAAAATGGTCTCAGCCAAAACCAGTATTGGTTCTTTTAGCTCATTATCTAGAAAAATTAGGAAAAATGATCAGGAATACAAAACAGTTTCTTGGCTTCATTGCAAATATGTTACATTACAGTAACTTCCCAAATTATCTGGGATATCACAAAAGACATTAAAAAATCATAAATACCATTTCTTCAGGAAGATGACCGTAAAAAATACCACATAAGCCACATCCAAACTGAACAGAAAGTAACACTCAAAGCCACACCCACCTGTGGCTATAAAATACTGTGATATACCTTAGGATTGTTGATCATAAGGCTATGATGTTACACGTCTTCTAGAAATATTAGTTGTATTAGCAGTAGGACAAGGAAGTATGGAACTTTTTGGTTGAGTTTTTGCTAATATGGGCCAATCAAAAAACATCAAAGCCAAACAACCTACAGTTTTTGTCTGGGTACCATAATGAACTAACCAAAAATTCCAGATCTTAACTTTCTAACCATGCGAGACCTGAAATTACTTTGATTTACTTACTATTAAATACTATTAAATATGTTTTAATATTAGCTGGAAATGAAGAGGAATTATAATTAGGTACTCTGGTTTTTATATGTTTGGGCAATCTAAATTATTTAGTTCTGATATTAGATGTGAAACACGGGACATCTGAAATGGTTTCATCTTGTTTATGCCGTTGGGATATAAGACCTGCTCATACAAAAAATGGTAACAGATTGTACTTTTTTCCTCTTTTCTTCATGATTTTATGTTGGCACATCCATGAAATATGACACAATAATTAATTAGCTTCCAGGATAAAAAAAGAGCACAAGCTTTCGACACTGAATGCACATGTGAAAACACAGTTATAATATCAGCAACAGAATTCTAACAAAACGTGCGTCATTAAATAATGAAATAAACTTCAAAATTGTGTCATAAATGTATTTTAAATTATTACTTGCCAGCATAAAAAGATACAAGTTTCATTACTAAAGCTGTTATATTATTGTGTTGCTACATATATTGACACAGTATAATTTTATCATTAACAACACTAAGCCAAAATTTCATTTTATAACATCATTTCTTATTGGCAAGAGTCTCCAAATCCTACCACAGTACAAATTCTAGCATGTGACATCCATTCAGTGAGTACTCTATCATTAGTGTTCCTTTTTATCCTTTCTGTGTGCAAAACTTCATGGATGTTTATGAAACTATACTGACAAGGCATGATGGAAACAAGAAAATGTCAAATATTTGTTTCTGATGTGACACCCGGCTCTTCATGCCAGAAATAATTTTCTTCAGAGCTGCTGAAACAACGTATTACAGTCAAATAACGCCTTTGGTAAATGCTTAATAGCGACTGCAGTGTTTCTTTGTGATACACTTCTGGTTCACTTGTGGAGGAACTGCTATATTTATCATTTCAGGACTTGTCTAGCAGTACCGTTTAAGATAAAATGGCCATTTCCACAGGCCTGAAAGGAGAGAATAAGAATTTCTGTAATACAATAAATAGCCTTCAATGAATTCTCTTTTGTTTGTTTGTTTGTTTCTAAACTGAGAAGTAATAACGTCTTTTCCAAATTTTTGGTACCCTCTTCAAAAACTTTAGTTGGGCAAATTGTGAATGTCTTGAGCATTCCTCTGAGTTTCTGTCTCTGAGCTCTAGCAAACTTTTGGTGTCAGTAATATTTTGAGTAAATAAGTTCTACAGGGCAATTAAAAAACTGCCTTCCATCTTTTTAAATATAAAGACTATAACCTTCAATGCCTTATTTACTTTTCCTACAATTCAGATTTTCATTCAGATCATTTGGAGCAGGATTAGATCCAAAGGTTTAGATCTTACTTACACCTTTCCACCGAACAGTTCTGCATCAGATTCTGGACTCAGAGCAATGGTTACTAGTATATAACACGCCATGAAAATACTTGAAGGTACAGGTGTAAGAGCTGTTCCTAACTCACCAGTGGAAAAAAAGGACCTCATTCTCTATGTTCTCATAGTAGTTTGTGACAGTGGGGTGAGTCTGTTGATGCAAGTAGTATAGTTCCTGATTTGCATTAATGCAAAGGAAAAGAGTACACGCTGTCTGGAACATGTACCTGTTTAAAATGACTTTCTCTTCCATTAGCATATGAAACCAGGAAATGCATGGGAAGATGTGTGGGGGAGGGATATGGATGGGACATTAACGGAAAAATTTGAAAGATCAAGAAATATCTTCTTTTAATTAGAAAGGTTGAGATGGTTCTTATTTTACTGGTTCCCTTACTGGGACAGGAAAGTTCAGGAGTGAAGACAGTGTAAGGCTTGACCAACTCATGACCATGAGAGATGACCCAACTACGTTAGCTTTCAGTGTGGGCTGTGTTGAGATTTTCATGATACATCAGGGAAAACAGTATAGTATTTGTGGGCGAAAATTCTGATTTTAAAAAGATCTGGAGGAAACAGATATATTTCTTCTATTTTATGTATTAGAATGCATAAATGTATGTGTATATCACACACTGAAAAAAAGCCAACCTGACATATTTCTGTTGTGGAAGAAAAGTTAGTGAACGACAGTGGAACATAGTCTACTCAGAGATACATAGATGTATTTTCAATACAGAAGACAGAAAATCCTTTATGTAAAAAATTACAGTGATAAATAAGTACACATGTTATTGTATGTGTATGTTTCATATAAAGCTTTCTATCTGATTCAGTCTGCTAGCAATATGTGGCTTTGGCACAAACAGGTAGTTTTTCAAAGATGCACTGTCAAGTGCATGAATTCTGTATGTAATTATTTGTATTACAATTCTTCCTATGTAAATCTCACAAAATTACTATTTAAAACAACACAAAACCCAAACAAATGACAGTATATTGATATTTAATTTAAAATTTCAATTGATATAAGCAAGGATTCAAGCTATTAGGAGTTTCCAGCAAAAAAATGATTCTTCATTCTGACAGTAGTGTTGGTCTGAAGTTTTCCCATGTTTATTTATAATTAGATGTCCTCCTTTGCAGCAAGGAAACAAAGAAGGTTAATGTATAGCTGTAATTTAGCATACTCTTACAGCTTACTCCCCTGTAATTCCCTGGGCTTGTTTATTGTGTGTCTGCATTTGTTATTTCCTCTCCCTCTTCCTGCTGCTGCTGAAGTTAACAGAACAGAGCCCAGTTGTCAGTCCCAGTAGTGAACCAATCTTTGCCATATGCCTCTGTTTAAATTTTAAAGTGAATAGACAATCTCTGCCTGGCTTAATTAAGGACCTCAGTATTCTGTTTTCCAGTGCTCTTTACTTTTTTTAATCTTTTTTTTTTTATGCTAGATTAGCCACAGCCAAATTATACAGAAAAAACACAGAAACATCCTTGAACAAAACCGGAAATGAATTTTGCTAGAAACATTCTTCGTTTTCTGTTTTCATGTGGCAATCATTCATCCTCTTCATTTAAATAGCTCTTCTGAACAGCTTTCCATAAAGCCTATCAGCATCAATCCATCACACAAAGGAAGTGTTATACTTGTGGAAGCGTGAAAGCAGAGGGGTGAAGGGATGCATTGCACTATGTGATAAATTCACTTTCCAGTCATACCGTGCAATATGTGTCCAAACTGCATTGTTTGGTTTGTGCCAGTGCTCTACATGGGCTCACAAAAAGAGCAGTGAATGAAAGGCATAGTGCCATCCAGTGCACCTGTTCAGACAATATAGCTCTATACCATACTCCATTGAGTGCTGGCTTTTAAATGTTAAGGCAAAGTTGGAGAGTGTTTCCTTTGTGTTTATACAGGCACTCTGCAACCTATCCAGGCTCATAAAATAACAGGAGTAACCATAATATTACGCTTTTCTGGTACAACATTCTTGATTGCAGAATTTTAAACGTTGTGTTTAAAACGAAGATCTCCATTCTACTGCCTTGCAAAAATCACACCTGTTTCTATACTCTTTGCAATTGAAGTTTTCATCACCACTTGAGAACATGGATACTATTTGACCTTCCCTGAACCATCTTATTTACTTACTTCTGACCTGGAATCCATGATGATTTTCAATTCTACTAATCTAGTTTTCACACAGGTGTTTCTCATTGCATTTCCATTTAAGAATATCAGCAGTGCTTTAGTAACAGTGACTTTGTTCAGCCAAACAGTTTGTGACAGCTCATGCACAGAATTTTTATCTCTTTACATAAAACCCCACTAGTGGTGCCTGCTCACAAGCACACCTGGAAAAGCATATGTTTTTGATCTTTAAGTATATCTAGGCAAGCCAAATGAAAGAAAAGGATAAGTCTGAATCTATGAGAGAGAGCTATGCACATCCAGACTACAAGAAGCTCTGTTTTGAACTTTCAAAAAGTGTTTAGTTTTTAAAATGTTCTTAGAGATGATAAATAAGGAAGACAAAGCCTACCACTGACATTTTTTTAAAAGAAGTATGAAAATAAAGTTCAACATTACACTTTCTGCCCACTATGTTAATGAGCATTTTAGAAAAACTGATTCTAGATGCTGTTTCAAGTGCTTTTATTGAAAAGTTTTTGGAATAATACATTATACAGAGAGCCACACAAAAAAAACACATGTGCAAACTTCAAAGCTCATAGCTGAATTGGTTTTTTCGACCATGCAATTTTAGAGTTTAACATAAATTGAGTTTTTTCACATTACTGACACTGGTGACTAGTTCAATCCAAGAAAGTGGAATCACGGAGATTTCAAAGCAAATGTAATAGGCAGTTTCCAGATACTACCAAGTCTTGCCAGGTTTTTGTATAACAACAAAAAGAGAGGACTCTTTCCCTTTGGAGATTCCTTTTTTAGAGGTTTTTATCCTTAACCAGAAGTTATTGTCATAATTTCCAGAATGATAAGCCAGCTGTCACCCAGTAAACCATATATCATTAATACATGAAGTAAAAAAAAAGTCTAAAATTAAGCAGCATTTGTTTCAGATAACACTAATTAGCAGAAGTTGGGCCTATGGAAATCACTTTGAATTTTCAGAGGCTTAGAGATTTCCAGCTCAAAGCACAGATTTAAACCTATTCTTACAATTTTTGTGCTACATCAAACCACCAACCCAAGCCTATTCATCAGTTCAAATTCAAATTTTCCTGAAAGTGTTTGAGATTATGAAGGTTAATGAGACTTTAAAGTACAAGAGAGTTAAACTTGAAGTCAACAGCTGGTAAGCCTGAAATTTATTGAGAAAACTTTATAATTTTGCTGTTCTTGAATCTGAACCCTAACTCTAATTCTGCCTGAAATCCTACAGCATGTTTAAAGATAATGAGATGGTATTGTACTGGTTTTGCATGGCAATTGACAGATTCTAAAACCCTGAGGCAGGCAGTATTTAAATATCTTAAAATATGTCACCTGTCTGCAATTAGCACCAGCCTCTCATTGTGATTTTAAACATCCCTTCTTCCCCTAGTCTTTAAAGGACTTTGGTATGAAATTGAGATCAGACCATAATTTGGTAGTCTTATCTCCAATAAAGTCAAATCAATCAAACAATAACTTGCACTGCTACAAGCTTTTTTTTATCCAAGCATTTCAAAGTACTTTACAAGCCCTAATGAGTTAAGAATTGCAAGACTTGATAAGGCATCCTCACTCCACAAAAGAAGGAATAAAGGCAGTAGAAAAGTAAGTACACTAGACTCTTACAGTAAGTCAGAGGCACAGGATAAAACAGAATCTAGATTTTTCCATATTTCAGTCGTCTTATTTTCAGAAAATAAACCCTTTCTGCCTCTTTCCTTTCTGTTTTATTGCTGTTTCATGTCACAGGTACTGAAGACCATTGCACAACCTGTGTAAGACAACCCTTGTTTTTGAGACACAGATACCAAATACTACTTTATATCACTGGTAGGATTTACCAAATAGATCTCCTCAGTAATATGAAAAAAATTCCAGTAAATTTTAAAAGCAATTTCCTGTGTATGGAAGGACAGTTTAGCCTATGCTGTCACTTATTGATGGTATGCGGGCTGCTTGAAGCTCCATTCCAGTGAAAGCCACACTGCCTTCAGAGTCAAAAAGGCTACTGATGGCAGAGAGCTACCATTTTAGAAACTATCTTCTCAACTTTAGAGTTTCAAGAGCTCTATCTTCTAACTACAAAAGCCACCTTAAAGAAACACAATGTTTCTTCCATTTTACAAACATGAATAAACTTTGGTAAAGGAAAATCAAAACTAAAGTTCCTAGAGTTCCACCACAAAAGTACAAGAGGAGAAAACAAATACAGGAAATTAAGTTGGATTAGTCAGATTTTACAACTACTGTGTGACTGATTTCTAGCACGCCGAATATTTCCCCAGTTGACTTCAATGAAAGATGAAGATAGCCCTTGAGAAAATGAGATCCAAAGAGTACACTATTTACATACAGAACTTTAGAAATAATTTTTTATTGCTTTAAAAAATACATATCTCTGTCATGTATTTAATTTTTGAGGCAATATCATACAGCATATTAAAGTCAGAAAGCACAAAAGATTAATTATCTTTTTAACAAAATCCATAGATTTCTTCATACTGGTGCTGTGCTACACAGGTAAGACCAAACAAGAACAGCAGAGAATCCATTTTGCATCACAACACATATCCACAAAGCACTGGCTAATGTGTTCTAAAAAAAGCAATTGTATTCATTAGCAGCTTTTCACTTAGCATGGCGTGTGTGTATTACACTCAAACAGTCAGCTGTCATATGAAATGATGGGAGCTGACAGTTTGGAATTTTAAAGTTTCGACTCCTTTTGAATGCACTAAATGAACAAGAGCTGTCTAATTTTGGTTGAACTGAACCCAACAAAAAGCCCCTGTGAGTATGCACGATTCTATTCTACCTTTTCAAGTTTAATATGCACAGTGAATATTCAGTGCTTTTCAGCTAGATACTCAGTTAATTCTATGACTAAGAAAGATTTCATTAGGTAGGCTTCAGGCAACAGTGAACTACAAATGGAATTCCTTCCTTATTTTCTGAAACTCACAGTTTATGATCCATATCCAATGATGAATGGTCTATAAACTCTCTTATGGTCTTTAATTGCATAAACTTTACATTATAGTCTTACATTAACTTGTGAACATTTTTGCTACAAGGTGTAGAAAAAACAGTAAAAACAGAAGTTCCCCCAGCTCTTACACAAATAGAATATGTAAGTCTTCAGTGTAACTTGTTCAGTACTTATGTTCTTTGTTTAAATTTGTATTTTTCTATAAATGCAGAGAAATAAGGCTTTATTTTTAAAATTTAAAAAAAAAATAGTAATCACTGCTCAATTGCCTAAGCTCACGCTGCCTAGTTAGCACTCTCTATGTTCCATCTCAAAGTGAATTGTTCTTAACCCTGTCAAAGTCTTTTATCTCATAGCTGTTGCTTATATTGGTATACTAATAAATGGCTTCCTATACCCTAAGTGCTGTATGCATGGTTCTTGAGCAGTGCACTCCTCCACTGGATTCTGCTGACATTTTGACTTGCTTTAGAAAGCACTAAATAAATAAGCAATAAAAGCTGACATAATGCATTTGATCAGCATTATAAAGAAAAAAGCCTCAGGTATATTGTCTATATTTACCCTCCACGAAGATAAAACACAACTATCTAGAACTAAAATTCTGAGCAGCAATTTACATGAAAACAAAAAAAGACTTCTCAATCTAGGTTATTATTAAGACTACAGGCTGTGTCTTGTAAAGTGACTTGGGTTTTGCCCCTAAATTACTGTCCATTAGTATGGCAACTAGTTGAATCAAGTGCTATACATTGCAGACATCTCCTACTATAAGGAATACTGATAGCCCTGCTTCAATGCTTGAATCAACCACTAAGCAAGGAGGAGAGCATTAGGAAAAACTGAAAATATGTTATTTCAAAACTGTTGCTCCTGAAGTGGCTACATTTGGTACTGATGATTCTTTGTAACTGGACATTGGAAAACCTGTTGAGATAATTTTTATTCCTGTGTTTTAAAATTTGTTAGACAAAGAAGATTAAATGCCATTTCAGCCCTAGCCTTTTAAACCATTGAAACGCACTGAGTAGCCAAGACCTAAAACAAATACATTACATTATAGAAACAAATACATACAATTGCATTGAATTAACATGTAATTAATGTAATTAACATTATTTGTTAATGTACTTAGGTTCCTCTTCTGTATATTGTAATTTTTCCTAATTCTAGAAAACCTAGTTCACCACAACACTTTAAGTTCTGCCTAAAACTAATTCAGGAGTACTTGCTAGTTTTGTAACTTAATCAAGAAAACTGTATTTTCAGTCTGTTCTTCTCCACCAAAGCTAAAATTATTTTTTTAAAATGAGATAGAAGTAAGAGAATGAATATATTATACCATATTTTTTAATTTATTAAATAAATTCTAGGACATTCTACTCAACATTTTTATTGCAAAAATGTAAGTATATATAAACATTTATTGTCATAACATTTTTGTTTTCTTCATTTGGTCCAATCTAAACAGAAATTATTTTTAAAATACTCTATTGTAATTGTCCCTGCTTCTCATATCCATGATAAACTGTTAGTGGGGGTTGTACAAAAATAGTACTATCAGTCACAGAGTGGGTAAGATCTGGCTTCTCCAGAGATGCCATTATTTGTCTCTCCTCCCACTGTGTAGCCCTTGGTGAACACCAAGCTGACCATGAGCCAGCAATGCTCCCTTGCAGCAAAGAAGGCTAACAGCATCCTGGATTGCATTAGGAAGAACACCACCATGAAGTCGAAGGAGGTGATCTTTCCCCTCTACTCAGCATTGGTAAGGCTGTATCTGGAGTCCTGTGCTCAGTACAAGAGAGACATGGACTTACTGAAGTAAGTCCAGCTAAGGGTCACAAAGGGATCAAAGGCCAATCTGCCATAGAGAGGCTGAGAGAGTTGGGACTGTTCAGCCTGGAGAAGAGAAGGCTCAGGGGGGAATCTTATCAACGTGTACAAATAAAGAAGTGGGAGTCAGACTCTGCTCACTGGTGCCCAGCAACAAGACGAGGCAATGGACACAAGCTGAAACACAGGAAATTCTATTTAAACATAAGAAAAATATTTTTTACTGTGAGGGTGATCAAACACTGAAATCAGTTGCCCAGAGAATTTATGGAGCCTCCATCCTTGAAGATGTCCCAATCCAACTGGACATGGTTCTCAGCAGCCTGCTCTGGGGACCCTGCTTTGGGCAGGGGGGCAGACTAGATGATCTCCAGAGACTCCTTCCATACTCAGTGGTTCTGTGTGATGCTGCCAGAGCAGACTGGACAAGGCAACAAGCAGGGGAAATTTATAAATCAGGACTCATGTGGGGGCTGCCCCTCGACTTTAAGATACGGACAGATTAGTGGTAGCGTACTAGTCACCCTATCCTGGTAGCAAGACATAATATTACAAGATAACTGCAGGGACCATGGTAGTGGTCAACAGAGAGTTTTATTCTAAGTGTCAGACTTGCTAGCACTTTTACCTTTTTCACAGTGTTAATAAAACAGAAGCTACTGCTGGGAAGGTAAACTGTTTAATACATGGAAATTCAACAGAGGGACATATCCATATAGTCAGATATCTTTGGGCAGAAAATAGTGGCATAGAGCACATGTTTTGGGAAGGGAGGAGAAAAAGTTGGCAGCCAACAGACCTTAGTCCTGTGGAAGTACTGAACACTGTCATATGAAGCAAGACTGTATAGCAATTCCCTGTAGAATATATGGGAATTCCCCTATACCTAGGCAGTGGAAACAGTTTATTCCTAATTATATCATAACTGTTATTAATAAAGATGAGGTTTGTTGTGTAATCCCATACCAGGTGTTCTTTTCATACTTGTCTATCCAAGCCAAAACATGATCTGACATTTTGTAAGATGGTGTTGCAGTACATTTTTCAGTATAAATAAAACATACAGCAATTCATAATAGATGGGGTACGAGGATTTTGTTATTTTGAAAAGTTTATATTTTGATGATTGAGAAATAACGTAGGAGTATATAGCCAGGATGTAGATGACTCCATCAATTAAGGATTCTTTTTAAATGTATGTATGTAATCTTGATTATGGGAGAGTATGTTAATAATTTATTCTCACATTTTAAAGTTTATTAATGATGACCAGAAGTCCTTAAAATCAAGGAGAAGTTCTAAAATGTAACATTTACAGGGATCGCCAGCTCCAAGGTAAAGGGTCACTTGCCCTTCTAAGGGCAGATGAATTCTGTCTCCATGTTTCCAATTGGCCTTGAATAACAGACAGAAAGCCTAGGACTGAAAATTATTTGTTGTTGGCTTAAGCAGCCATGATGCTTATGGCTGATTATTTCTGCTCCTCATGCTACGTTAGGATAATTGTTGAATAGTTTAAAGTTTTGTAGATAATGGTATCAAGAAATGAATTGTGTGAATTTTTGTGATGTTATTTGTTTTGCTTAACTGTATTGAAAAAACAACATAAAACACAGATACTCAGATTAAATAGAACCATCTTGTACTGAGAAATGGCTGCTAGGAATTTTTTCTTTCATATTTTGCAGTTCTGCCTATTCTGACGACCAGCATATCTTTAATTCCACATACCTTAACAAATTATGAAGCCCACATCAAATAGATTCGAGACTCAAGTAATTCCAAGTTTTACAGTAATTTTGCAAAAGATGATGTTATGTAAACTTTTATAACCCCCCCAAAATATCCTTAATTTTGGTCATATATACTTTCAGCATACTGTGCTTTTATGGGTATTAAGCCAGCCAAATAAATAAATAATCTCCATCTCACAAAGATCTCTTCAGTATCAACTATCATAATATTATTATGTATGACAATAAAAACATGTTTGTTTGGAGTATTATTTGAAGTAAACTTGCCTCAGTACTGCACAGAAGACCAGTGTGTTATACTTACAATTTAACTCTCATGTTGCATTAAAAGAGGTGAATGTTTTGGTTAGCTACAGTATAATTTCAATCTTTTCAGCACGTTAACCGATTGTTCTTTGCAAATCTGACTTAATCTAGACCTAGAGGATCATACTCTCTGTTATTAGGACTGGTTATTGATTCTCTTATTAAATTTCTGCCAATAAAAGTGTTTTTAAAGAACAGTATATATGAATGTATGCATTTTAACCATTGTTGATTTCTATTTTCAGCATTTAGTAAAACAGATGGAGGTGGCTTGCTTGCTAAATGTTTTAGTTAATCATTTTCTGTAATTAAGTGATCTCCGATGATTCAGGAAATGAAGATGTGTAATAAACTTACGGAAATTGAACAGTCAATAACTGGAATAGATGACAGTAGTTAACTACTGTATGGGGAGTTAAAAATTCCCATGCACTGTCTAACAGTATGCCTCTCCAGCCTTTGTCTCCTCTAATATAGTGAGCACCTACAATGTGTTGAGGAGGAATAGGTCCATAAAAGCAACTGTATTTTGGGCCTCTCTAATCTGTGGTAGGCTAAAGCAGTTTTAGGATGCAAGAATAACTGTAGAATTTCTTTTCTGCTACTATCAGACCCTTCCCTGCATACATTATTTATAAATATAGGTCATGAGGGGCTTTACTAGGAACATTCCCATCCTAAATTACTGTCACCATCCACATTCCTCCCCCAGAAAAGAGGAGGGCTGCTGAAGCGCTGTCCTGCAGGATTTCCTGTAGACCACGTATAGCATGGAAGGAATTGGAAGAAGATGAAAGAATAACACTAATGGAACACAAGGCAAGTACTCCAGGTCTCCCGAGCATTTCCACAAAATGTCATCAACCAAACAAACGTAAATGGTTGGAAGGAATGTGCTTTAGTCAAGGAGCTATTTAGGAATAAAGTGTCACACAATTTCTTATACATGCTAGTCCAGACTTCAGCCTGGGACCAATCCCATTTTTTCATGATTTCTACTTTGGAAAATAACAATACAAATTTCAATAGGCACTTGTGTTTACATGTTCTTTATGCTAATGACTCCTCAGTGTTTTGTGCAGTTGCTTGACATTAAAACAAATTATTTCATTTCCAATATAATGTATTTGCGGAAGGACTAATACTAAGTTTTCCACAGAGATTCTAACTTTGCAGTATTAAGTAAGGCTTATGAAAGCCATCTCATTTTAATTTCTCTAAATTTTAAAATTCTATTATTCTCTAGACAATATTGGCTTTCCCAGTTCTTTCATTCCTTTCTGCTTTGACAACATCTACCTATTAAAGAAGATAAAAAGAAAACAGATTAAATTATAATTGTTAACAATGTCAAAAAATGTCATTTATGCGAGTAATATTTACCATACAAAGATGAAAGAAATGTGAATGAACTAAAGAAATGTATTCCTGCTAACAAACAGAAGAAGAGGGATATGAACTTCATTACTATGTTTTCCATAGCTAAATTCTGTTGATTAAGTAATCCTTTATATAAGCAAATCATTCATTTAATGATTATACATGTCTAAAAGACACAGCTACACTGCCTCAGGAATTTCAGAGTTCCTGAATAATACAGAAACCTTCCTAGAGCTCAGAAGATGCCCTATAACTGAATATCATTCAGTTCTGCCAGCTTACACGCTCACGGGAGGCACAACATGAACCCAACAGCCAGTTGTAAAATTGCCAGAGGAATAACTTCCACTGGAAAGTGCCAATTCATTAAATAATATTCATTCTTAAGATCCAGGCAGCATGTATGAAGACCTCCCAAAATAGTAACAATATAGATGGTTTGTTTTGTAGGACAATTTCTTGTGGACACATGGAAATGTAAGAAATGGGGAAATGTCAGTGTTTCAAAACCTACTTTGATCTAATCAGACACTGAAACACATCTTGAAACACTGACATTTCTTACAATTCCACATTTCAAATACCCTTAATAGGTAAAAGAATAACCAAGAGTCATAACTCCACCCCAATACTTTCTTTCTCCCTTTATCCATCAAAGTATATTCAGAGAATACATTCTGTGTATATACTGCTTCTGAAGAAAGGCCATTATTCTGTGGCGAGCTAATGCATGGGTGTTTAACCTGGCCTTATAAACAGTAAGTTCCTTTCTATAGTTATAAATTTTTGTTACAAATATATATTTCTGACAAAATTTTTATACCATTTTTCTTTAGCAGTGCTGTGTAACTGCTAACACAAATGTACAGGCTATGGCCTCTTCAGCTTCTATGGTCAGATCTGAAAGGATCTGGGAGTAATTTGGGTTCATTTTGGATATCCTGTTAAGGCATTAGAAATGTATAAACTCCCAGTTGCCTTGCTGCTTTTATGTGCTCTTCATAAAAGGTTTCAAAACTAGAAGAATAGTATATTTGTTATTTCTGGCTCCGTTAAACACAATAGCAATTAACATTAGCTATTTAACTCTTATAAAGCATGCAAACCACAATATGCTTATGATGTACGGCACTTTAAACATATGCTTACGGTTATACAATGCCACCTAATCACCTGCATGAGAGCACTGGCACAGAATGCCAAGATTATACAGCCATGCTTCCAAATGGCCCCTAAGTTGTTTAAAGTTGTCTACTCGTCTAGCAAATATTGTGATTTGAAAACTCTTCAAGTATTACATGGTGTAAAGAATAATTTTCAAGAAAAGGAGAACAACCTGTGTCTAGAACAGGTTGTAAATACAAAATACAGTTATTTTACAAAGGATACAAAAAGCAACCAAAAATGAGTGCCCAATGGGCACATTCGCTTTGCAATTTTATTTCTATATAAAAAGCTGCAATTAATTACAAACCAGTTTTTATGCAGTTTTTGCTTTCTTTAAATGTGGAGTGAATTCTCCCCATAAACTAATGAACTGAAGTGAAGCCAAATAGAGACCAGCTGGCTGAATTGCTAAGTAATTTTATCCACATGATTGACTTTATGATCCTTTCACTACAGTAACTAGTCTTTATTCTCACAATCAGCATCAACCATAATTCCAAGAGGGAAAGATGATTAAAAATCTAGAGAATAGAGAGGAGAGGTTTGTTTGATGTGGTACAGTGCATTCTTGCACACACTTCTTCTGTATAATAGGTGCTGAATTACAGGTCTTTATAGCCTCCAAAGTAGCACAGTGAATAGCTGCCTCAAAGACATAATAAGCAACCAATGCCTAAATAATCATTACAGATACTCCATTAACAGCATCTAACTGTGTGGCTTTTAACCATACAAATTGTTTTTTGACAGCTTGTAACCTTTCCAAACAGTTTCCTTTGGGCATTACACCACATTCAGATCTAATTTTAACTTTTGCTTTGTCTATAATTTATTACTTTCTTTGGAGACACATAATGTATTTCAGTGGAATGGATAAATTCAAATAAAAGATAAAAAAAAATCAATTGCTGTTTTAATCTATGAAATCCTTGCTCTCTGGGAGATAACTAAAATCTGATGAAACATAACAGGGGAAAAAAGGCTAAATGGTCTAGAATTCCTGAGGGTATCTGTTTTACAACAAGCAATATTTTTTTCCTCAATTTATTTAAAATAGGACATAACCAACTGAAAAAAGAATAAAAGTAAAAACATATATAAATAAAATATAAATCCTTTAAGGCTTAAGAGCCACAGACTTTACATTACATAATAAATAACATGTTATACAAGAGTTTAATGATGTATTGCAATGGGATAAAGAGCTAAGAAAGATGTACAGTAGTATCTTTTTTCCAAAGAGAGCCCATAATTACAAATCAGTAAAGATACATGACTTACGAAGAGCTAGAGGGCAAGCATGTTTTTCAGAAACTGGCGGAGATGTGTGAAGTTAATGTGGGGGATGATGTAACAGTATTAGGTGATCCGTATTGGCTGTCACAGTCATTATCTCACTTCTGGGGAAACCATTTCCAGGAATAACGTCCAGTAAATCAACATGTAGTAGTAATCAGCATAGAAATACCATAATTCTGGCAGTCAAAATTTCTCATTTCTTTCACGACATTCAACTATTTTTCAGCAGATTCAAGTACTTTTCCCAAAGTTTTCAACTCTATGTAACAGGTAAACATGTGTGTCCAATAGACGGAAAAGTGATTTGAAACAACGTAAGTGTTCACTGCTCACAAAGGTTCCTGTTCTTCACAGATGTTATTCAGTGGCTAGTCACATCAAAATTAACCATCATTGTTGAAAGAAGTACAAATCAGATGGGCACAAAAATCTTCTACTTAGAATCAACCGAACAAGTTCTCTCCCATCTCCTGAATCTTAAAAAGGGTCACTAAATTTAGTACGGTTTTCATAAATGACAGGGAAGGCAGAGTAAAGCTTTAAATAATATGTGGAAATATCCCTCTCAGTATGAATCTAATTCATCATGCTAAAGTCAGTACATCAGCATAAAATTAGAATAAGGCAGTTATGAATCAAGCAGATTCATGTCTAACTTGCATTTTACAACTGAGTTATACCACAGTTTGTGTATCTGAGTAGCTGAAGAAATAACGGCGTATTTCTTGGTTACATATAAGATAATCAATAAGCAGATTTTCAGAATAAACATTGATAGGGAAAAGAGGTGCCAATAGAAGAAGTTATTAGAAAGGCCTAATGCACGTGTGAGATATAAAGACCTAGAAAAATTATGAGAAAATCTCAGGTATTCTGTTATTTTCTGAGCAGTATTCAGTGTTTTACTAATGCTCCAGCCCTTTCTGTTTGGGGTTTTTTTTTGTGTTGTGGTTTTTGGTTTCTTTTTTTTTAATGTTATCAAGAGCATTACTTGCAAATTAAGGTATTGAAAGTAGAAGAATCATAGTCAGACTATTCTGGCACTTTCTTAAAGACTCCAACCTTTATTTTTGTTTAATTAATAGATATTTAATATCTCAACATGCCCAGTACACAGCTACTGCAAGTATCATGGGCCAACCAGTAAACTGAGTACTCTGTGATTTGATCAGTCAGTGTCAACCTGATGAAAACAATAAAAACATCCCTGTCTTAGGCATCCTAAATTTTGGGAGGGGGCAGGAATCAGTAAAGTCTGACCTATTTCATTACATAAGTCAGTTCTAATGACTGTGGACCAGTTCTCATTGACTTGTGCGCCAATTTGGAGTACTGTATTATACGCCATTCATCATTATCACCAACAGTAGTTAAGGACATTGCACAGTTCTCATTGTAACACAATTATTCTCTCTCAAATATTTCTTCTTCTAATTCTTTCCCAATCTTTCAACCTCGACATGGAAGCACACCTAACTGTGTGAGTATTTATTCCAAGGTATACTGCAGTGATATAATCTGGCTGAGATGCGACAAAGTTGAAGAAAAGAAAGGCCAAGTCAACCAGTATTCTAGCTGATCAGAATTAATAGAAAGCAGTGTTCTGAGATGCAACAATATAAATGCACTGCATTTGTGTTACAACAAGCAATCACAGAGTGAAATGACCAACTGAGGTTATGAATTTAAAAAAAAAAACGGGGGGGGGGGGTTGGAACTAGGAAATTCTAAGAGTGCCCTTAATTTACTACTTCTGTCTTCATCTGGTTCAGGTACAATTAGCTGGTTTTCTTCAGTAAAGGACCAATCTGTTCATAGTTACGCAGTCAGATGTTATGAGGACAGTCAAAACTATGTTATCCATATATTCTGGCAACTATAATAAAAATATCTCATTTTCCCCAATTAAGCTGTAAGTGTATCCCTTCAAATTGTACCAAATTATTTAAGCCCATTATTTTCTATTCCTACTACCTCCTTTAGGAGGTGAGGCCATATATAGTGGCCAAGCACAGTTAAATACATATGTATGTAGATATACACATATGTAAATAAGGCTACATAAAGGTGTAAGAGGCTGGGACTGGATAACAAGAAAATTCAGATTGGAAGAGGTATCAGTCCAACCTCGTGTTCAAAGCAAGGACCAGCTATGAGATCAGACCACATTACTCAGGGCTTTATCCAGTCAGGTCTTGAAAATCTTCAAGGAAGGAGACAACATAACCACCCTGTGCAACCTGCTACACTGCTTGACTGCCTTTGTGGTGAAAAAGTTTCTCTTCATATCCAGTCTGAACCTTTCTTGTTTCAACTTATGCCTGTTGTCTCTCATTCTTCCACCACATACCACTGAAGAGCCTGGTTCATTGTCTTGATAACCTTCCCATAACCTTCCCTGTCAGGCTGCCGTAAGTTCCCCCGAAGCCATCTCTTCTCCCAGCTGAAGAAGTCCTGTTCCCTGAGCCTTTCCTCACAGAAAAGGTGCTTCCAGCCCCCAGCCATCTAGGTGTCTCTCTGCTGAATTTTCTCCAGTTTACCAATGTTTTTCCTGTACTGGAGAGTGGGGGGTGTGCAGAACTGAACACAGGATCTAGATACGGTCCAACCAGTGCTCTGACTAGAGGTGTAAAATCACCTCCCTCAGTCTCCTGGTACTGCTCTTTTGAATACAGGCTTGGGTGCTTGGCTTTCTCTGCTCCCAGAGCGTGCTATTATTTCGTGTGCAGCTCGCTGCCCACCCCCTGCCAGGGACCCCAGGTCCTCTTCCATAGAGCTGCTCCCCAGTCAGTCAGTTCGACCCTGCATCGCTGCAAGACTTTGCATTTGTCCTTGTGGCTGTCAGCCTGTTTCTTTGGTCTGCTTAGGTCCTTCTTGATGGAAAGCTTCCCCTTGACTTTAATAACCAGTCCCCCAATTTAGGGCCATCTGCAAACTTGATGAGAGTGTGCTCCATCTCCCACAGGTCAATGATAAAGATATTAAAGAGGATGGATCCCAGTGTAGACCCCTGAAGTACTCCCGTTGTCACAGGCACCCAGGAAGACTACAACAAAGAAACCACCACTCCCGTACCCAATCATCCAACCAGTATTTTAACCATTTAGTTTTTCACTCATCTAGACCATAACATCCTAATGTGGGTACAAGAATATTGTGAGAGACAGCATCAAAAGCCTTGCAAAATTCAAGGTTAATGACATCCGCTTCTCTCCCCTCATCCAGAAATCCAGTCATTTGATCATAAAGCCAGTCAGATTCATCAGACATGATTTACCCTTTGTAGAGGCAAGCTGTTAGCTACCTTCTCCTTCGTGTGTCTAGAAGCATTCTCCAGGAGACTCCATGGTTTTCTTGTGGATCAACGTGAGGCTGACTGGTCTGTAGCTCCTCAAGCTGGCCTTTTGCTCTTCTTTGAAGATGGGTGCAACATTTGCCTTCTTCCAGTTGTCAGGGATCTCCCTAGTTGACAGGGACCTCTCTATATTTCCACAACTTTTCAAGTATGATAGAGAGTGGCCTTGCAAGGACATCAGACAGTTCTCTCGGCACCCTTAGATGCAGCCTCTCAGGTCCCATGGACTTGTAAAGGGTCATGTTCTCTTAAGTAATTCCTGAGTCGATTGTCATACAACACTGGCAGTTCATCTCCTCCTCAACCCCTTTTACTAAACATAGATGTCCGGGAGATCTTGGTCATGAAGACTGAAGCAAAGAAGACACTGAATAACTCAGACTTTTCTGTGTTTGTTGTCACTGGATAACCTGCTCCATTCAGCAACAGGCCCACGTTTTCCTTGTACAGCCTTTTACTACTGAAGTAGCAGTGCATGTTGGTCCTTATGACAGCAATCATCAGGGCCTCAGCAGTGCAAAAATATCCCTTCTTCCTTCAAATACACAATGGTTTGACAAACACTAAAAAAGAAAAATAATAATCATCTTCCTTGTATTGAGTAGCTCTGGAGAAGTATTGCCCAATGCTAAATTTCTACTCTTGAGATAGTGTATTGTATGGACACTAATAGGCAGGAGCTGGCATGATCCAGATTCAGCTCTGTATCTAAATCAAAATACTTTGGTGGCAATACTGGATCTCAGAATCATTGAAATATGGCTTGAAGAGATCTGAAAACAGCTAGAGCACTGCTTAACCAGAGTCCAATTATCTCCAAACCATTAACTTTTTGTTTAATTTATTTTTAAAAATTTTACTGAAGAGGGTGCCTCCCCAATCTATTCCAATGGATAGCCATCCTTACTATACAGAAGGTTTTCTTATGTTTCCTTATATACCATTTTAGCCAGTAAGCCACAGCATGCAAAAAAGAGAAAAAAAACAATAGGGCCTTGCATTTTATCTATATAACTCTATTGTTCCATCCCACGTAAAACTTAACTTTGGTTAAGACAAACTAGATTGCAAGATGACCACAGGTGCACAATAAAGAACAATTTCTGCTTTGATAAAACCAGCCACTTCCCGAATATTACAACGAGAAGTTACTGTTACAAATGCAGAACAACTGCTGAGCTCATTTTAGCTCTGATCAAAACTCAATCTGGATGCCAGTATAGTGATGAATGGCATGATTTCTCCATTGCTTCTGTGCTATACATAATTTTCTGTTGGCACACTATGTATTAATTAAAATGGCTGTAATATACTCAGAAACTAAATTATGTTAAAAATTAATTAAGAGACCAACTTTATACATTTTATCATATATTTGTGTACACTTACATATAAATATTGCAGCCTGGCTTCTCAAACGATGGAAAACACCAGTCTTCCACTGAAGTCTGAAAGCCTACATCAGTAAAATGTCTGGCCCCATTTTACCTAAATGCACAATATTTACATATTTATATGTATTTATTTTCTAATCACCACAATTTCAAGAGAATTATTGAAAGCAGAAAGACAGCTAACTATGTCAACACATTCAGACTTCAGTTCTTAAGAGTCAAATACCTACATCTACAATATGGATCTAAATAATGTTTCAAATTGCAGATTTCAGGAGGAATAGCACATACTTGGCAACGGAAAATCAGGACCTATGACTATCATATAACAGCATTATATTATTAAAAACCATATATTTCAGGGCCCTCCTAGAATAAGATCTGTGTAATTTCTTTTGTAATTTATTTGTCAACTTCTTTTCTGATTTGATATCCTTTCCAATGGATTGTGATGTGCCTAAGTTGAAATTATTTAAAAAAACAGACCCAAATTCATTTCACAGCTCCTCTTCTGGCAGTTTTCTGCTAGTTTTCCAGACAAAAAAAAAAAGAATTAAACATAGGACAAAAATAGTCACATACAGATTACCTTGACTTTTCTCTACACATAGTTTTTATTAAAAAAAAAAAAAATTAGATGACTGTTAGGTCACCTAGAGGATAGTAAATTAAACAGTGAATAAACAAAGTCTTTCACAATAAAGAAAATGATGGAACACAGATTTTCTCAGCATAACAAGGTATGGGATCTGGCTTCAGTACTTCACCACAATAGTCTAAATTAAGAACAGCAGAGAACAAGTTAGAATCATACATGGTTAGGAAAAAAGGTTTTGTTTATAAACCATAAAAAGAGGTATTCTATCAGTTGGAAAGTTGCAGTACTCTGAGATCAGTTTAAACAAAGTTTCCCCCACAAAGCTTTTCCTTTCTTTGTATGTCAGCAACATATCTGTCTTTTAAAATCAGTTTATTGTCACTTTAACCTGCAGGAATTTCTCCTACACACACACAGAGTAAGTAGAACAAAATATTAAGGGGGCTTTACAACTGAAATAGTATGAGAACAAGTGTTACTGCAGTTGTATACTAGACCAGAAGATGTGCAATCCAAATCTTGATTGCATTTTGAGTTAATCTTCAGTTTCTTTGAAAACAGATCAAAACAAATATACTTAGCAGGTTAAAAAAAAAAAAAGAAAACAAAACCAAAACCAAAAAACACCACCACAGCAAAAAACAACCAAACAAAAATGGAGTAACCAGGGTTTGCTCCAACTCCCATTGAAGGCTATCAGAGTGAGTATGGCCACGCATTTCAGCTTTTTGCCCAAGCACTTGTACAGAATTACAATTACTAAGTAGTGATTTTTAATTAATTATAATATTCTACTTCCTACAGACAACCCACATTCTGAATTTGGCTAGTAAAATCGGTTCTCCCCTGCATTATTCAATTCCTAACCTCTCTGAGCCAAAAGCTCTGGTTCTTTCTTACTATTTCTAAATTATAACAAATAAAATATTAATCCTGGAGTTTATTAGGACCTAACTGGCCTAAAGTCACTATTGACAAGAATAAAAAAAGAGAGAAGAGCAGAAAAAACTGCAGCAAGCAGGTAGATACAATAGTCTACAGGCAGTAGGTGGATTTCAGCACATTTATCTTCATTTGACTTAAACATTTAAACTATCTGATTTCTAAAAGCAGTTCTAAGGAGAATGGTCAACTTAAGACAGCCCAATTCTGCTCTGCATTTTATTATTTTCAAAAATAATAGACGACAATGTTTCCAAAACAGGAAGAATTATAACCCACAATTAAGCAACATGGTAGACAAACATCTTCCAGTTTTACGTCATTTGTCAGCAACCTGCTTTGCTATTATATAGAGGTAAATTCTCTGAGGACCCTAGGACCTTTGAGAATGCATAAAAAGCCTCCATATTTTTTTTAACTTACAATTTTATATAACGGCTTACAGACTTTCCTACCCTTTAAATATCCCCTATCAGTAGCACAATTTCAGACTTCCAACAATTGCTAACAAAAGCTTTGCACTTAGCAGTTAAAGTAATTTACACATTAACAAGCAACCATCAATAAATACCTGTAAATATCACTCAGGCTGCTCAGATTAAGGAAGGTTATTTTGGATTTAATCTGGACACTCGAAAGACAGATACAGAATACAATGAATTAAAGTTATATTTAAAAAGGAACTCCACATATTCTAAAGATATTGCACTAAATAAAACTAAAAGCAGCATTCGGTCTAAGCATATATTCAAACATTTATAAGAGAAGCAATAGTGAAAATCTGATAAAATAGAAAAGTAAAGGTAGGACATACGTAAGAATCAACCTTAGAAAAGAAAACAGCTGGTTTTGGTATACTAAAAAAGAACCTGGGACTTTGGTCCAAAACATTTATTGCAAAAGCTAATTACATTTAGGGGGAAAAAAATAATAAAACTACCTTCCCAATCACTTACTGAGTTGTTTAACTCCCAAAATCAATTAAAATAATAGAATAATTTATGATAGCAAATACACTACAAAATCCAAAGACACAGCAATTCTAGCTTATATGTTTCCCACATATTTCTAAACTGAAAGCTCTCACACAAGTAAATGATGTTTAGGGCATGCTGACAGTTGTGTTGATCCCTGCAACCTAATCCTAGAATTGGGAGCAAAATGGAAATCAGTGGTCACAGGCAAATTAAGGATGATGCTAGAAGTATCATGATGCGAGAGGGTGAAAACTGGAAGAAGCTTCCTACAGAGGTGGTCGATGCCCTGTGCCTGTCAGTGTTTAACAGGCATTTGGACAATGCCCTTAATGCTTTAACTTTTAGTCAGCCCTGAAGTGGTCAGGCAGTTGGACTAGATGATCATTGTAGGTCCCTTCCAACTGAAAATATTCTATTCTATTCTAGAAGTAGCACCTTTACAGAGCTAAGTTCTGGTAACTGAATTAACTCCTTGTGTACTGTGTCAATCTGATGCAGCATCTCTTCACATAGCTAGCACTTATTTTTTACTTAAGGACACAGATGCACTTTTGGAAAGGACAGTCAAAACACCTGACGGCACTCAATAGTACCAATATCTGTTGACTGGCTGGGGGTCCTGAGTCACAGCTTCCATTGACTGGCAGCATTGCTGTACTCTGAGACCCGGCAGACACCACCTTAACCACAAGTATAAGCCTTGGTCTTCACTGATCTTAGTACTACTGAGATCCTATAGCCTCAGCCATGCAGAGGCAGATGCTTTTGGCTGCCAGATCCTACTGAGTCTAATGGAAGCTGGAGCCCAGCTAGCACTGAGCTGAGAACCATACTTGACTTTTGCAGCTGCAAGTTCAGCATTGAGTTGATGCAGTTTAAGGTGAAGATCTTTATTAGAGGTCTTTCTGTTTTCACTATGTTGTCAAAATCACATGCATCCTTTGTTGACTTCCGAGCTAAACATCTTTACCATCTGCAATATAAGCGTTATTATTATGACTGTGAAAACAAGTGTATGAATGTGCCTAACTACAGCTCAAGGAGCACTGTAAACAGATCCAAAATTGTTTAATGGAGAGAGTTGTCTCCAGTGTACCTGTACAGCTCTGTTACACTGAAGAGTTTAAGTACCATTTGACTTCACTGCAAATAAGAACTAGACTGTTATCTAGAAAAGTGGCTACACAGATGTACAAAATCTAACATCTCAGGGTACAAAAGAAAAAGAACATTCAGTGCCTAAACTAGTTGAAGTTAATATCCAACCTACAGCCTTAAATTGAAAAAGTAGACAAAAATACTAGAAGACTAAAAAAATAAATACCAATTCTCTTCTTTTATCTCTTCAAGGTCTTCTATTGTACTACCTGAAAATACAACCTGCCTGCCTGCCTGCAATTATATATCAAATGCTACTTGAATGCAGTAAGCATCGCATTCCCATAATGATTGATGACAGATGTCCAATCAGGTTCTTGTTACTGAGGTCTGGAGCAGGGTGGGATCAGCAAAGCAGCTGCCAAAGGCCATAGGCAAAACTGAAGAAAGAACAATGCAAATTTACAATTAGGGAGTCTCTGGGGTGTGGGAGGAGAATGATTTGGGCCTCTGCAGATCATTGCAAACCTGTTTTTGTTTAGGAGAGAAAAAAGCTTTATGCACTTTCAAGTTCCTGACGGATTTTTTGTCCCTAACTATTCTTTAGAACCCCTAGGCCACTGTATCAGCTGCCATATGTCTCTCACATTAGACAGCCTGGACCTTTTCCATCAGCTGCAAGAAACTTTCAACACATCTGGTATAGGCTTTTCTCATCAGCTGCTATGAGCCTCTGTGCATGACTATCAATTCCTTCCGTTGGCTGCTATGGTCTTTGTGGACCCTAGTGAATCTCTCTTAGCAACTACAGCAGCCTTTCACAATATGTAATTAAATTAACATTTCTAGCCAGCATAAACCCTGTGACAAAGAAGTCCCAGTTAGCCCTCTCCCATTTTTTCCTCCGTCCCTGCTCTTGTCCCTCCCTTCTGTGATGCCGTAAGAGAAACTGATGTGACTGAGAAGTAGCCTGGAAAATAAAATAGGAAATCATCAGCTAAATCAGTTCCTAAACTGGTTGATTTTATACAGTCATGCTGAAGAGAAAGCAGCATACGCCTGAAATGAGTGGCTAAGGATAGGGTCAGGGTGCTTTTTCTTTTGGCAGCTGTGGCAGTTGTTCCAGCTCAAAATTTTAGCTGAACTATAGCCTCAGGCTGTGATTCCACAACAGTTTACATCAGCCTGAAATGTCACTCTTGGAGTCCCTCTCCCTTGCTCTGTTTCAGGAAATAAACTAGCAGAAAACTGTCCTTACAAGGGAAAACAAGACAAGTAAAAAAAATTTGCAGATTTACTTTGCCTGAGCTACTTCATCTCAAGATCAGATGAGCATCAGTGTTAAACACAAAAGATGAAGGGAAAGGATTATATCGCAATCCCAGGGCCAAGGCAGGCAGGACCACAAAAGCGCTGACACAGCTCGGCTTCAGCTGCAATAGAACTGCTGCTCATATTTTTTTGCTAGAAATTTTATACTGTCACTTCGCTGAAGATCTGGTCTGCTTTAGACTCTGTCACCTGCAAAACTTCTAAAAAGACCTCAGGGGCATCACCACAAGGCCCTTGGTGAGATCTACGATACCTGTGGTAGTTGGATGGTGATGAAATTTGGATGTATCAATACAAACTGAAAATAACTTTGAGAAAAATATAATCAAGGTCAATTTTACAAATGAAAAAGCATTTTAATACCTGAATAAAACACTGTACACATAACTACATTAAGTGGGTATTTAGGGAACAATTCATAAATGGAATATAATTTTCTGTATCAACAAGCAAAAAATACATAGGGTGGTCTTTGATGCTGTGAATAAAATAATACCTTATCAGAAAAGATATGATTAAGATTGAGGAAAAAATGGCAGCGATTAAAAAGCAGAACTATTCCATTTACTATAGGAGAATAATAGCTGAAAGATAAGTAAACTTTAAATATTCAAAGCATACTTTTAAAAATAAACATTATTAAGAATAAACCATTTAAGATTTTACACATCTGTCAAGTCATATTGCTTTTTCTGCACCTGAACTATAAAAGAAACCTGATTCTGTTAACAATTAATTGTGATATTTTAACTACCACTTACCTTTGGCTAACGTACAGTAAAAAGAAAATGTCTACCTTGGGTAGTTTTCTAGTGATGGTGAGGGAATAATTATTCTGCTTCTACTGTCATGGTTCAAATCCCACAGCTCAGGTAAAAATTAAAATGAATTTAGGCTACTTTGTAGTTAAAGTTAAAATAATATACCTAGTAATTAAGATAACAAACCACTGAAGAATTACATTATAGAATGTGATTCCTTTTGTTTAAGCTTTTAGCACCATGTGGAAAAAAGCTGGCATTTAAGACATCTGTAAAACAATCCCAACGTGCATCTGTTTTGATATAGCAGATTTATTTACATAAAACATAGCTCCTTATTCACTAGAAAAAATTTTGGACATAATCAACATCTGAAGGTTTTTATGCAAAAGCAAAATATTTATAATAAGAGATTACATAATAAAAAAAAACAAGGGCAGATGATTAGAAGACTTCAGATGTTTACATATCCCTGTCTGCATAAGGTGTTACACATTAATTGACCTTACCTGCTAAAGTGCAGTTCAGAACACTAACCAGGAAAGACTACTATCAAGTAGGAAGGAAGAAAAATTAAAAAAAAGCAATACTCTATGAAAATCAAGTGCTAATTTAATAATATTGATCTCAAACTTGTCTGAGAGAACATAAAGGGAAGGTAGACCAAAATCTTGAGAAAAAGAATTTAACTTTAGTTATCTCAAAAGCTAAACTCCAGAGAAATGAGGACATAATGGCAGAATATTATCACAAAGGTCTAAGGTTCCTGCTGGAGTGCAAAATATTGACCTTACCTTACAATTCATTCATTCTGTTAAAATCAAAACAAAACAAAAAACATTTACATTAAGATAATTACCAGAAAGTGGCTGAATACAGGAGAAAGAACAGAGAAATGTGAAAAACACTAACTTCAGGTAAATGTAGGTTGGAATGCACATGCACATTAGCCAAAAGGCCTGGTAAGAGTAAAGACTGACTCAACAGAGCATAAAGGTCTAATATTGTAAATGACAGTAAGAAATCACATATAAAGTTGGTAGTTTTATCCCAGATGCTTAATAGTCGAATCATATCTGCTAAACAACCAACCTGAAGAAACATTTGGTCAAGTTTAACATTAACAGCTTTCCTCAGCAAAAGCGAAAATGACCCACTGTTTAAAGCAAAATGTAGGAACTTGTGGAAGAAAGAGATCTAAAGCAGAAAGATGTTCAAAGCTAACAGAAGACCTATAAGAATAAAGGTCCAAGACTGAAGGTCCATGAAGGGATAACAATATTCAGTAAATATGCAGTTAGAGCCTTGTTTTAACAAAATATTCAAAAAACTTTAGCTCAAAAAAACCCCACCCCAAACCATCCAGGTTGTGATCTGCCTGCCAGTATTCTGTTTTAGTCAGTAGAAAAACTTCCACATTAGGATTAATATCCTATTGAGCATACAACAGGAGGATATTAATATCAGAAATAATTGGCTGCTACTGTTTGGTTGACTACTAAGTTTGCAGATTAGTTTGCTTTATTTGCCTCTCTATATTACGACTCTTTCCTGCATTCAAATTCATTTGCAAGCACAACCTAACACTAAAACAACTTTCGCATGCTGATGATGTCCATGTTAACAAGTTAAAAGAAACTGCATATATTTTCATCAAGACATAGACTTTGGTCTTGTATTTTATTTTGGAACTACATCCATTGTGTTACTTCACTTTAAGGAAATTCACCAGTTGGAAAAATCAAAACTTTCAGGACTTTACAAGATTTAAGGTTGAGAAACGGCAGTATTATATTATTTCTTTAAGTCAACAGTTTTAGGAGAGGAAAAGTTCCACATCATTATATCACAGGTTTTTTTACCACTTGCACAAACTATTTTAATTTACAAGCCTGAAGATTTTTTTATTGTTTTGTTGATACAGTGTGTCTGAATTCAATAAACAAACAGGTCAATTGTTATTTCAAAAAGACATTTTTTAAAAACACAAAAAAATTATCTCACTTAAAATAATCACTGTTGTGAAACACAGGCATTAAGGTACATATATAATATTAAACACATGAGTAACGATTAAGGATAACATAGTAGCAATTTTACCATTTACTGAATAGTTGCAATCAATCTGTGAACTGCTTTATTAACAAATCATTGATAAAAACAAGTAATTAATCTCATAAACGATTTGTTCTTCTTAATTTCAAAAAGTCAGCTTTCTACTCTCTCTGAAAACTTTGGCCCGATCACCTACTTCACAACAAAATACACTAACACCAGGGCCAGAAGAGAGAGAATCAGTCCTTTTTGTCCCTTCCTTTCCTCCCACCCTCCTCATAAGCTTTTGTGTTCATACTGATTATGAACATCTATTAATGCTTTCCATCAAACAGTACCAAGCACCTGCCACCTGAATATCCAGGTTCCTTTATGCATAAAATGTACATAAGAAATCTTGTAAATAATTATTTAAATGCATCCAAAACGTTTGTATCTTCTCAGTGTTTCTTGGACATTATGACAATGTATTATATTCATCCAGCTCAGCTCATAAGTTGACAGACAAGTCCCATCAGACTACATGTTTGCTAAGAAAATCTGCTTTCATCTGTCAAATCTGAATACTACACAATGGCAATGCTGTTTTGTTCCATCGTTTAATAACTTATATATTTCAATTGACGGTTTGTAATCTCACAAATTCTATTTTGTCAGATAAAAATAAATTCAAATAAAATTAATCTTCAGATATTAGTTTCTCTCTAAAATACTGCTTATTGTTTTTTTAAACAGAAACTTGTAGACAAACATATTACTCATCTATTTCATGAAAGTTAGTACAGAAAAATGTGGTGGCCCTCATATAGAAGTTTATATTTTATAATATCCTATTTTATTTCAATATCCAGAATCAAGTTCTAGCAGAATATTAGGTTTTTTTCATAAACAGAAGTTATATCAAAACATCTAATCATGTACATACCAATTTACTCATTATAAATGTATCCAATAAATAGTCTTGCATGTATTATTCAAAAGATGCAGTATGTTTACCTTCACTGCACAAAGGTCAAACAGAGAAAGTAAAGCATCTTTTTTTTTTTGTCACTTTATTTTAATAAGCTCATTAGTATTTAGCTAGAGTGCTGAGAAAAATATGTAGATTTCCCCTGAAGCTGTTTGACATGTTACTATCTTGCTTTAACCCATTTTTCTTAATTTCAATTCCTTCCTTAAGTTAGAAGGAGAAAAAACTGTGACTTGCATGTTAGGGAATTTTCTAGCAAACTCAAGCAAACTGCATTTGCTCTAGCTTTCATTCCGTTTTTGCCGTATCTGACACGCATCTGGATTACCAAGCAAAAAACACATCTAAATGTACTCTTGATGAGTGGACAGTGAACTTAAGTTCTGCCAAGCAATCATTAAACTGACCCAAATGACAGGTTTTCACAAACACACCAGCCTTTGTTTTTAAAACATGTGACTGAAATCAAAATGGACAGAACATTTTAGCTAAGAGCAATTAATGAGAGCAGTAAGAGAAGTCCCTTACTAATACCTCCAGAGATCTCCAGATTCAGCAAAATCTTTGCTACCCTAGTAAAGCTGCATCAATTATTCATTTTTAGTTTGGTCAAGAGATGTTTTGAATTCAACAAATATATTTGTTCTTGTTTTTCTTTACAGAGTCTTTACAAAGCAAAGTTGCTCCAACTACTATCTTCCATTTGGAGCAAACACAGTACTTCAAAGACATTGGGAAGAGATTATAAACTCTTACAGAGTTATTCATTGGGTACAGTACTTACCCCAGATGTTGGAGTTTTGATTTTAATTCTCTCCTCTGCAAGGGAGGTGGGGATGGGGTCCACATCACCTCACACCCCTGAGATCGTCCCAGACCTCTATAGGGATATAGGGAATTCTGGGGGATACAATGTTCTCAGTTAATTTATACTGACCCTGTCCTGTTTTCATACAAAAGCACATGAAGGAGTCTCACGCGCTAAGGGAGTACATAAGCATCAGATCTATTATTTGTTATTTTAATTATGTATACGTCTATATAAAGTTAAACTGTCTCAAGCAGTGGAACATGGGGAGACTGAGTTGTTGACAAATTTTTTTTGGAACAGGATTCTGGGAAAAGATGAGAAGGATCTGAGAGCTCATTCACAGCATACATTTAAGTGTTCTCTTCTTTCTTAAAGAGCATGCTGACATCCCTTAATTTTTTGTTGCAGTTGTACAATTCCTATGGAATACTTGTACACAAAGTTATCTCTAATTGGTAAATTCTGGTGTCTTCCTGGGAAGTGAGCTGAAATTCCCCAATATAGAACAGAGTCTCCAAGTTCCACGTTTTAGTTGAATGATGTGGCATCATCTATTTAGCCTCAGTTGCTAAAAGGAAAAGGGTAAACTTTCCAAAAAAAATTACACAACAAATTCAAACTAAGCTGACTGAGCAGTTTTGATGTTACCAGAAACAATTTTAGCAATTTTCAGCAGATCTATGATTCATTACAAAATTCTTGCCCAGTTCTAATATTCAGCAGAACTATATTCTCAAGCCTGCACTTACTTCTTAGTATCTTGATCATCAATAATTACATGAAGAAGTGACAGTTTTACATGATATATTGCATATCCAAGTACAAGCTTTTATGCAGTTTATACATAAATCCTTCCAAATCTAGCTGTTAACATTAAAGCCTTGTTTAATCACTCTTTATCTTTGTTCTAGCTGTTGTACAATATCATGCCGATTATTTTAAAGTAGTGTTTAACGAGTTATCTTCTGAGTTCTATTTCAAACTTTTTAGTGTAGCTAATATACTGTGTCAAGTGGTTAGCAGCAGCTGTAGGTAACATGCTCTGCTTCTATCTCTACTTTATGCCCTGGCTTGGAAAGCTAAATAAAAACATGTCTTTTTCTTAAGAGAGTTTTATTTAGAAACTAGTCCATACTCATAAATGTGTACTGAGCAAAATACAGAGCTGACTTCATTTTCTTCATATGTCAGTCTGCGACCTCCAGATCTAGTCCCTGCCCCTTGCTGTTTACGGCTCTTGCTTGGCAGTAGCAGGCTGAAGCTGACTTGAGTCTTACAAATTTCCACTTTCCAGTGTGGTACATCCTTAGGGTTTCATGTTGGAAGCAGTGTTTTATATGAGCACAGTCCTTTGGCCTGAGGGGTGCTAATTATGACTGAGACCCTGAGTGGGATATACGCCAATATGAACAGCAATTGCTTGTCCACCATTAAAAAATCCCTTCCTTCTGGCAGCTTCAACAGAGAAGCAAAGAGCCAGCTGAGTATAAAGATTAAAGTAGTCTCTGGTATCCACAGTTGATCTTTTCAGGAGAAGATCAGGACAATGAGAAGACTGTTAAACTTGTCACAGTTTGAAATCATAGGACAAAAATTAGAACTGGTTTCCAAAGCATCAGCCTTTGACCAACAATAAATTCACTTGAAAAAGAATATATTATAGTGTAGTTAATCTTTTAAGTGCTTTATATTTACTTATAGGCAATCTGATATAATTTACTCTAAGAGTTCAATGATATTACGTTATCTACAGAAAAAAGTATAAGTATACACAGAAGTACTAAGGTCATTTTACACAAAATGGTTTATCTACTGAAAGAAGGACACTAGATATTAAGACCTGGTATAAAACAATCTATGAGAGTATGGGGGAGTAGGGAAAAATCACCAAATTAAGTAATTTATACCTAAAACCAATTTCTGATCTGAATTACCATTGACAATTGTCCTCCATAATCCAGGGTAATTTGGGGGGGAAATTATGAGGGATTAATTGAGAGATACAAAAAACCTAGTATTTTCTTTTAACCAGTTTTCATCTCAGATATTCTTATTTCCATATGACCTTTAGAGTAATAAAGGAATCATTGTCAGAAACAGACACCAATATTGAATGTATCAGAAAACCTTGTTCAAAAGGATTCAAGTTCAGTAAGTTAACTGAAATCAATACAAATTCCGTTTTCAACCAGAAATGAGCCCTACATGGATAATTATGAAATTAAGTAAAATTAGTCCCTTGTCTTGGGGAACTACTGTTAATTGGGATCAAAATTTGACTTACTGTCCTACAAGCAACTTTTTTATAAACTCTGTATGAAAATGCATTAATAAATCAGGAACAGAGTTTAAAAAACAGCAGCATCAATGGAATAAATAGGGTCATTAGTTAATGAATGGACAAGCTTATCTCATTTAAAGTTTGACTTTATCACCTACAAGTGATACTTCATACATATACTGTAAATACACAAACATACTGTTCATTATTTTTGCTTCTGTACTATATATGTAGATCATCATACTATAGTAACTATGTGTTAATGATGGTATTATCACTTGATTATCTTGCACTTTTAATGAGACTTTGTGCTCATTAATGTTGCCTGTAGAAATTTTTCAGTGAAAAGAGTATCTCACAGCAATTCAATACAACAGAGCACATTTTTCCAAGGATTTCCCAATTAAAACACGACACCAGTTTTTTATTAATGTGTTCAATAGAGAGCTCAGTTAAAAAAAAAAAAAAGCTATACTGCTTTTAATTTAAAATAAACATTTTACAGCCAATATAAAATAAATTTCATACTGATAGAAAAACTTGGTTCAGAGACTTAACAAAGACTTTCCTGCATGAGCACTATTATGTTTGAATGGTAATCTTACACAGCTAGTGTTTTCTTAATGTCCTGGGGAGCCTGATCATTGTAAATTACCTGTGACATCTCATTAATCCTCTTTTTCCTCACAAACGCATAATTAATGGTAACATTGACAATAATACACAAATTAGCTAAGTGACGCTTTATGGTGTTGGTTTTGATTAACGTCAGGAACCCAAAAATGACATTAATGTAATGCAGATCCCAAAAGGCAACCCGCACTTTGACCTCAGACATACATTTTGTTTGCACCATCACAAAGATTAATCCTTCCCTGGATGAAGACAAGACAAAACTCTGGCCACTGGCATTGCGTGCTGCGCTGTCGCTGAAAAACAAACTGCCTCAATTGCATTTGTTTAAGAAGGAAATCTTAATGCATAGAAAACAACGGCTTAGTGTCATTTCCTATTGTCTTGTTAGGACAAAGATAAATGAGCTACTGTCATGATTTAGATCAACTGCTTCTCTGCTAACTTCTATTATTTGCTTATTTATGGACTAGTGTTTAATTAAAAACATACCTAGATACAGAACTGCACAATAAAGTTATTAAAAATGCTTTCTCACTTAATACATGCTTATTTAGATCAACTTGTGTTTAAACCATCCACAAGAGGTAGACACAATACTGATGTTATAGGAACAAATAGGTAGTGCAAGAATACTAAAATAAAGTAATATCCTTATCCTAGCTTAAACTAACAGGATAAAAGGTACAATTTATCCCAATAAATAAAAAAAAAGACCAACTGTTTTCAGAATATATATTTATTTTTTCAGAATACATATTTATATATACATATATATGTATAACTGAAGGTATCTGCCTCAAAACAGTTAAAAGCTCCATTCCCGAATTTAAAAGCACTGTTTGCAGCTCCATCACCACCTAAGGTTAATTATTATTATATACTCACATACTCTTTTTAATAATTTCATAAATTTAACTGATGTTACAGAATGCATTAAACCACAAAGCAAGCCGTAATTATTCTGTAAGGTATAGCAGTCTAGTTTTCTTCTAATAAAGGAAATTCTCTCATCACTTCTCTCTCATTAAACTTTTTGCTGAAAAAGCTTATCTGTAAAAAGGAATGATTTAGTTAGAGCTAACATTTTTACATTCATTAGATTTTGTTAGTCAAAAAAACATAAGCAGACTTTCCTAAAAAGTGCGGAACAGTATTTAGATTTCCCATTGCAATAAAATACAAGACTGTCTTCAATTAATGAGGTAATTTTTCTTTAATATCTCTACTTTTGTACTGGTTCATTAATATAGACAGATGAATAGGTATGGGTTTATCATGAACATGACAGAACGGAGGAAGGAAATATTATACAATACTATAACCACGAAAAGATTTTAACACCACAAATACAAACAGAAATTAGTAGTTCAAAACTGAATAATAAGACATGTAGCAGGTAGATAAAACCTTTTCAACACCTTCAATGTTTTGATTATAATAATATATATATTATATAAATAACATATAGGTTTCAAACTTATAGCTTTCAAATGTCTTATCATCTGATCTTAACTCTGCTGAATTTAAAACTGCAATGGAGACTTGGAACATCTTGTGTACCTTGTCAACGTTATTTTTAAGTTTAATTTCTCATTAGTGCAAATTTTAAAGCATTTTATGCAAAACATACTAAACTTTCTCTAACTCACAAATACATTTTAAAGCGCTGTGGAATTTAAGGGGCAAAAGGGAATCCCATAGAGGCCATATATTTACTCTAACTAACCAAGACATAAATCCAGATTACTGCAATAAATTATTTTTATTATTTGAACAGAGTAAGTACAGTATCACATTTGAAAGACATTTGAGTTTAATTCATATCTTAAAATTGACAAAGATAAACAATCACAACTACATCAACTGAAATGCACTAATGTATACAGGATATACAAGCTAGACCCAGGAGCAGAGACAAATCTGTTCTTTATATCATCATTGTGGCACAAGGTCATTCAAAATGTAATTGTACTTCTTTGTAAAACATAAAAAATTGTCTGGTTGGAGCTGCAAATTTTAAATGGCTTTGTCTGTGTAGTAATCCTTTATCAGCTTGTATGAACCTAGTAATTCTTTGTTTCATACACAATTTTCTGGCAGACTACAGTAACCATTTGCTACTTTTACTTTGCTGAATTAATATTCAGCCAGATACAACAAAAACCTCCTAAATATAAGTCTGGAAAGAAACCAGCCCACTTTTAACCCTTCCAAGTTATCTCAATTTCCTCTTCACCATAGATATGATTAATATTACCCTATTAGCCTGACCGTGTCATTTTATTCTTTCAATTCCATGCCAGCCTTGTAGAAAGCAATCTGTCAAGAGATACATTTATAGAAATGATTTGTTTCAATGTTTAAGTGCTGCACATTGACTTTTAATACTTAAAAATGGTTACAGCAAACTGATCTTTAAAAGCCTATAGAATTGTGTGCACGTGTGTGCATATGAAAAGAACTTAGTCCGTAAGGAAACATAATTTTCTCACAATTCACCTCACACTAATACTCTAGCAGTTTCAAGAAATCTTATTCTAAAAATAATCTTATCAGAGTTGTCTATCTAAAATTCCTGTTTGTTGTCATATCTTGAAATTTAAGATCTACTTGAATTCTACAGCTGAGTGATATCTATGGGTAAGGCATTTCCTTATTCCACAGTTTTACACTAACCTGATTAATACGACAGGTCCAGAAGGCAAAAAATAGCAATGTCGGTTTAGGTTTCCTTTACAGTTTAACATCATCAAAATATTTCCATAAATATGAAAGAACACATAAATTGGTTAAATACAGATTGAGTTTTATCTCCTCAATATTCTGCAGTTCATATAAATATTTGCAAAAAAAAAAAAAATACAAAAGCTATATGCTATAAACACACACACACACAGAGGCACTTTTCCCCAGCTGGATTTAACGTACATGTCTATAACTCTGTATTTCATCATAGAGCACAACATTGTATTTTCAGAAAAGATACTCAGCATCACATGTCAGCATCTTATATAACCTTTTATATATAACTAATTCACAGAAGAAGGGCTTTCAGAAAAGCACAACATTCTACACATTCTACATTTCAAGAAGTTAATACTTATTTTACCTCAGTAAACAATTATTTCTTACATTGATGGAAGAAAATAATTACCATTTCAGAATGTCAGCATTTACCTGTTGCTCTGTGAAATACTGCACAGTGACAAAATGCTTAGTTACTTAACCTAGTTGTGAGTTGAGCAATTATTTATATAAACATTCTTTACACATTCATCTGCAGGTGTTTCAATTTCTTATTTAAATAGTAATAAAAAAAAAATTAACATCCAATCCAAACCACATGATGCGCACATGCATGTTTTGGTTTTTTCCCCCATTTTTGGGGGGAGAGGTAACAACCCTATTGAGACTGTACTTTATGAAGGACTTTAATGAGATTTCTGACTATATTTTTTTACCAAGAATGTCAAATAAGCTTCAAAAGCAAATGTAAACTGTAATGCAAGTGACACATACTAAAAATAACCCTATAAATCTGTTCATTCTGTTTAGATAGTCTCCTGAGTTGTAAAAAGTGAGGCTGCTTAGCTTTATTAGATGTTTTGGAGAAAACTAA
Organism: Calonectris borealis; assembly: GCF_964195595.1. Lineage (NCBI taxonomy): Eukaryota > Metazoa > Chordata > Aves > Procellariiformes > Procellariidae > Calonectris > Calonectris borealis. The sequence continues at coordinate 34,552,284 of NC_134316.1, forward strand.
TTTTGGGGAAGTAGGCCACTGATAGTGTTATACTGTTCTAGTGATTTACAATGAAGCCATCTATTTTCTACTCTTCTGTAGTATCTTAGTAATAATTAGGTAAACTTATACCAAGCCTTTTTCAGGAAATTCTTTAGACAGCCATAAACATATAAGCTCCTAATAAAAAGGATATAGATAATTTTATCTTTTAAGCTATAAACAAGCTATGTTTTGCTAAAACAAAGTTACACAACATTCCAAAGAAAAATTTCCATTCCATTTTAGCCTGTCAAAGCAGTTCCAGTGTTTCCCATAACACAGCAGCTATATCTTAATATAAATCTGCTTACTGAAGAGTTATTTTAAAAAATGTAAAGAACACAACAATTTGTGAGAAAGCATGCTGTAAAAGTTCTACATTTCAATTTAAGATATTACTGTTTGAAAAAAAATAAAATCAAAGAAGCAATTTTGAAAGCTGCACCACATCATATGAAAAAGTACAAATAAAGGGGAACAGATTTTAAGCCTTCTTGTACAATCTGAGAGCTTTAAAATCTCTTCTTTCCACATCTGAAAAATGATATTAAGCAGAATGTTAACATTGGTTGCATTTTTGTGTGTTTGTGCCCAAAGCAACAGTACTCCGGGGCTTTGTTTTGGGATATCTTAATCAAACCTAAGGATGGATAAGCAGATCTACACAGAATTGCCATATGACTACTGAAGTCAGACAAGGCTCAAAAGCTAGCACCAATCCTTCTAGTCTTTTTAAGAATATAAATTGTAACTATTGTCATACCATGTTCTTTCCTATTTTCAAACCAAGGCACACAGCATATAATGAACCATTTTAAGAAAATATGGTGGCTGAAGGGTTTCTACCTTCGCTCCAGTTCAAGATAAAAGGGTAAAACAGCAGTTTTAGTGTGATAGTTATTATAACCATAATACTCTAGTAGACAGTGCCAAGAAGTCATTAATGCAATATATATCTCTTTGATTCCTAAAATGCTGAGTTAATGGGGCAAATTTCACTATACCTTGTACTTCCAGTGCTGTCATTTTTTATAGCTATCAACTAAAAATAGTATGGTAGATACTAAACAGGCATTTCTTGTACCGACTTCTTTTTGTTAATCTTATAGAAAGTTTAAGAAAAAAAACAGCTTAAAGGAGTTCTCATTCTTTTAATTCTGAATGTGTGTCTGTGTGTATGTGTGTACATCTACAGTTTTCGGGAAAAAAAAATAGTTTTTTGCGCCTTCATTCAAAATTTCATTGGTTACGCTAAATGAATTCTCAATTATCTTATTTAGATTTTCCAAATCTGGGGAAGAACTTAACTCCTACGTTAAATGTGACTCGTCAGTATAAAATTACGTGTAACAATCTGTACTATCCAGTCTTTTTTTTATATAGACATATAAACTACAAGATAAAGAAATATTCTAGTATTCAGTGTAAAATTAAATCTATGATCAGCATGGGAGAACTAATCACTGAAGCCCATGACAGCAGGGACTGTAGCAGTCTGCTTCTGGTTGCATACAAAATGGAAAAAAACCCGCAGCATATCCAAATCAAAAACTAGATGAAATTGAGAAAATGTGTGACCCTTACTGAATGTGAAGAAAGGAGATACACACATACGTACCCACAAGAAAGAAAAGGCAACTATGCATTTAAGAAAGTAAAACCTATCAAATGTGTATATCTATATAGAACATACGGAAAACTTAAGAACTCCATTTTCAATAGCTATCAGTTGAGATAGCTACTAATATGGTACTTCTCTGTAATGTATTAATATTTGATGTAAAAGTGACACTGTGGGGTAAAGTAAATTTGCTAACAATCTAGTGGAAATGCAGTGCGAGTTTAAAGGGAAGAAAATAAAAGGAATAGCTGGAATGCATGCTCTAAGACTACTGACAATAATTCTCTAACCTGTCACAAATTACATTTTAGCTACTGTAGGGTATGTATAGGCTCGTCACAACTAATAACATTTTTCTTTCATCAGGTTTGTGTTAACATTCTGCAAATCTGAAATGTTTACTGTAATGAAGTAATGCATTATATAGATAGCATATGGTTGCTGGCTTTGTTTATATCATTTTTAAATAGCTGAAAGGACCGCTTGGGCTAAAGAGCAATGTTATTGCTTCCACAGTCAGTTGATGGGTTGTTTAATAGTATTTTAAATGTTTGTTAACGATAGTCTCAAGGAAACAGAAAAGCACAGAAGCAATGCAGAATGGCAATATCACAATAGTTACAAAGATTAAAATGCCACTAGGGGACAGTAGAAAGTCACAAAATGAGGTTCTGTTGAAGAAACCAGAACAAAAGGCCTTTCTTTGTCAAAAAAGAAATCACAAATACGCATTTCTAAACAAAAATAATTTCACATGTGAGGGTTTTAAAATTCTGCATTAAATAGCAAGGTGGAAACTGGGAGATACTTGCATGAGTCTATTTTTAGGTCTTTTATATTTATAGCCATGTATTTTAAAATATGCAGCACTTTCCCTTTAATAAGAATAAATTCAAGTGTGAAATAATTTATTTGCAGCACTTTTACAGTACTGCGAAGTTTTTAAAATCCAAAAGGTATTTACCATCACACATTAATGCAAACATACAAATTGACCTTTGTAATACTGGTAGTTTACCTGGCAATAAAATGATTAGCGAATGTATGATATTGTAATATTTATTAAGCAATAAAAATAAATGTCTAGAATTTAAGGACTAATATACTTTAGAAAATGGTTAGGAAAGATCTGCTTTGTTATGGCCTGCTATCAATGTATGGGCACGCTCCTTTTTGATGACATCAAAGATAGTATTCACTCAAGAGCAGGGCAATGCTCTTCAAAAGTTCATACTAGAGTCCAGTCTTCATATGCTGAATCCCTGCAAAATAAAGCAAAGTAGAGCACTACTTTATCTGGAAAAGAGCATCAAAATCCTTTTTTCTTCATTCAGAAGATCAGCCATGGACTCCCAATAGTATCTCAGACTAGAAAGTTTGGTTCAGATATTTGTAGTTACAGCACTTTCACAGCTTATATGAAAACATTCAAAGCTAAAAAAATCAGAGGAATCTGCCAGGCTGGTAAGTCCTTCAGCTCACATGAGTACAGGAGGTAAATGTATATTTCAGAAGTACTTCAAAATTTTTCATTTCCAAAGCAATGCATTTCGGCCTAGAAATTATCTAGGTTTTAGGAGCATCTAATTCTCAGCCACGTATTTCACAATACATAGGTGATTATGTGATAGCGATGTAGCACTGAATTATTTTTTGTTTCTCTTGCACACAAAAACACACAAAGAGGTTGCAGTTGCTGAAAGATTATTCCCATTCCAGAGTGCTAAAATGCAGATTCAAACAAGCAGTGCAACTCTGTCTCCTCACAGCTTTATAATTGCCGTCATCTCATAGCAGTGTCACGAGCCTGAGTACGTAACAGACCTTGGACAATGATATAATTAATCATTTGAGAGAAAATAGTAAATCTAAGAAGTGTTGTTCTATGATAAGGGATGGGACTGTTTTCAAATGGAAAACATAACAGACATACCTTTATGTGTGTGCAAGAAAGAGTGGGGAAGTCTAATGAAGCAACGTATGTGGAGCAAATACATAGAACAGGTATACAAACACCCTGTGCTTGAAAAGACAGCTCTTGTACCTTAACACAGAAGGAAAGAAAAGAGAGAGAGAAGAAAAGGTGGGGGTGGGGAGGAGGAGGGGGAAATGGAGGAGATGATGGGGGGGGGCAAAGAGAGAAGGGGGAGAGAGAGGAAAGGCAGAAAGGAGAGAGGGACAGAGGAGAGGAAGAAAAAGGAGAATCATCTAAATTAATTCTAAATATCTAAAATAATTTGTATCAGATACCATATGCACAGAGAAGACCAAAATGTCAACATATGCTAAAATTCATAGGCCAACGGCGTAGGCAATGGAGTCTAGAACTACAAGCCCATTTTGCAGACACTACTGTAAAAGTTTTTTAATCGATGTTGCATTTCAAAAACTGGTTTAATGAAGTGTCCCTCAAGATAAGTACGTATATCACGTGACTGAAAAAGAAGATACAACCTTAAGCTGTGATACTTCAAGAACAGTAATGTTTCATATGAGATGGGATGTCTTTCTTCTGAAAATTTGAAAAAATGTTTCAAACTACCTGGGTGACAGATGTTTTAAAATTAGGCAGGGGTGCATCCACTTCTATGAATGCAACAGGGGGTATTACCTTTTCAGTCATTATTATGTCCTTGGAAACCCAGCTAAGATGTTTACTCTCAGGAAAAAAATGTATTTGGAGGTCAAAAGGACTTCTAGGAAATGACCCAGGCAAAACACTTCAGCCAACAGTGGACTTCTTCAAGCACTTCCTCAAACCCTCTGAACTGTGGTAGTATACAAACATACTCTTAAATGCTTTGTTGAACAGCATAGATTTATGATGCATTTTAAAATCGTAATTAAGCACATTAAAGTGTTTTACTAAATTAAAACTCAAATCCTAAAAGGCAAAATGTGCTCAGAAGCAACTGATGTCACTGAAATCAGCCACTAAATGGAAAAAAAAACAATAAATAGAATAAAGCCTGAAACTGCAAGTCACTCAACAGCAAATGACCCTGATGTTCTTATAGTTTTGTGTTGAAGTTCTCAGAATTTTAGGGACACTTTACAGAAATGGCACCTTAGGAGTACAAAGGTTCAAAGTATTAGAATCTTGTGAAAGGAACTAGTACTCCGGGAAAGAGTGAAATCACTAATTCAAGGTTAGCAAATATTTTTATACTTGGTTTATTTAAAAAAAATCAGATTCACAGATGTTTCAGACAGGCTGATGCTTGGATCCTTCTATAACAATATCTTTGTGCCTTTACTGTGTGTTTCCAGCATTTTTTTCACTATATGGGACTTCATGTCTTTAATCAGTAGATGATTTGTGCTCCCTTTTCCCTTAGCTTCCCACAGTCACTTTTTCAAACACTCTACCGAAAAAGAGTACTTCTTCCAATTGTCTCTCAAACAAGACTTTATTTTGCAGCAATACTTCCTTCCTGCTATTCTCAAAACTCATCCTCACACTGTTGCGTCCCTCCCCTACCTTCCCACCTCAAGATTCTCACCGAACTAATTGCTGTTTTTACTATCAGTGTCACATGGCTCTCTGATGTAATTTCTTTCCTTGCTCTTCATCTCTTGTTTTTCCATGCTTGCATAATCACAGAAAATCACATAATAACATAACGACTTGTGATTTGGTATTCTCCTATAGATCAAATTTAAGTTTTCCTAAATCAGGATCCACATTTGTAACAACTTAGAATCTGGTGCTTTATGTGTTCAACTGTAAGCTACTTCTCTCATGATTATTCCTTTACACATTCATTTAACTGTAGGCTGTAGTTGCTTTTAACTGAGCTCTGAAATCTTGATATAGTTTGTGAAAAATAAAGGTCTATCCCTGTAAAAGGCACTTTGAATGAGATGCTGTTGTCTGTCTTAATAGATGAAAAAAACAAATGGATTTACACGTAATTATCAAAAAGCCATGGTTTGCAAAAATATTTTGAAAACTGTGGCGATATCAGATGTTAAATAGAAACTAATATTCCATATCCTGTAACAAATTAAGGAACCTAGGATACTCTTCTTTTTTTCTCTTTTTAAAATCTGTTAGTTAGTTTATTTAATGGAAAATATATTTTTGAGAGAATAACTTGCTTCTCTGTACTAAATAAAGAAAGTAATCTGGAAAAAATAGTGTAAACATACTAAAACTTAAATCTACTGATCTCCCATTTAATTCTAGGTACATGGAAAACAATGGATAGTTCTGATACAGCACCTGATTGATATTTCCAGGGTGTGAAAACCTCCACCATGAGATTAGGCTGATATTGCATATTCAAACACATACAATGATATATTTGTCATTGCTATTGACCTTTATCTCTCCAGTTTCCTGACAACCTTCCACAGTTATTGACATTACAAATACCAGCGACAACGTGCAGGGCAAAGTATAACCTTTCATTTACCTTCAAGTCCCTCAAATGACTCACGTAGGTAGTTTCAACAAAAGCTGCAAACAATGATACTGTTGATTTTTTTTTCTTAACTTGCTAAAATGTTTTCCATTTCCCTCTTGTTCTCTGAAAATCATGCCAATAACTCACTACAAAGGAAACGATTTCAAATGAATACAGGTAATTAGAAGTGTCAAGAAATCAGCAGAGAGTAGGGTGTCTGCCATCATTTCTGTGGAAAGAGTGCCAGATTCCCTTTCAGAAAGGTCTTTGTCATTTTTTAATAGAAGGTAATTAATGTAGACTACAGTAAAGTGTACAGGATCCCAGTCACTTGTCTTTCTTTCCTTAGAAATGGGACCATAAAGATGTTTTGATTTCTAGAAACAATCTTCTGAGGTTATTCAAAAACGACTTTTAATTACAAGCATAGTCTTTTTAGTCTTTTCATTATTTTAAAAGCAAAAAGAGGAAGAATTTAGAAAGGGCACATTTATATGGGTGAAAAGAAAAAAGTTTTATTTTTAAAAGTCCAGAGCTAAGTAGTTTGTTTTGAAAGTGACAGGATGATTTCACATAACTGATAGTATCCACAGAGGAGAACACTAAAAATAGATCCGAACATGGAAAACTATCCACGACTAGCTCAACATTCAACTATCTGGATACAGAAAGGTGAAACAGCAATGCTTTTGTAATGAAAATTACAGATACTGAGTTTGTGAAATGGTACATACTAGTGGTAACAAAAATAATTATTTTGATATTTTGATAACCATACCTCTGACAGACAAACCCAAATCATCTTAGATAGACCTGTACAAAATTTAAGATTTCAAAGAAAATTGTGCACTTTATGGAAAACTATTTATTCTGAAATCTAGAAAAAATAGGGTTTATGTTTTTTAAAAATGTGTACAGTAAACCAGAAAGTCGAATCATTAAGTCATTAGTGCACTGAGATCAGTAACTTTCCTTTACGAGGAGTTAATGCCTCATGATGAAACAAAACAACCAACCCTAATAAAAAGTATCTTACAACACATCTAATCAACTGGATAATCCTAGTGTGCTACTAGTATGAATAACTACAGACGCTCTTTGCAGTCATAAAATTATCCAGAACTTTTCTGATTATAATTATTTCCCCTATTTCCCTTCATATTTCCTACGATATGTCTGCCCTCCCTGATCCTTGATGACATAGGGAAATAAACACTGAATTAAGAGATAAAAATGTTTCACCTCTTTTCTATTTCATTATGGTGGACAGCTAGAGGGCCTCAAAATTGTATTTGTATTGATACAATGAGGTGTACCAATACAGAAATTTTATTTTAAACAAAAGCCCAAGTTTAGTGAATGTGGTTCAGCATTGTGAAACACAGACATCAAAACTTTTTTGATAATGGAAAAAAGGTCTCAAAAATATGGAAGACTGATAATAAAGCATACTTTCCTACATAAAGTATGTAGGAAAGAATATCACAAATTTTAACTTTGCATTTCCATCCGTATGTTCAGTAATAGAAGAAATTTATAATAACATTTACCAACACTATTTATTTGTGTTACAATGAGGTCATCAGTTTGGATTTTAAGGCAACATAGACATCTAAAAGGAAGAAGCTGACAACCTTCTGATTTATGTAAATCAAGCCTAACACATTTCATAGTCTGTATGTCACTGCCAACAGGAATTAAAAAGTAGTAACAAACATAAACAGCTCTCTGCTTCATGGCTTGGAAAATAGTAGATAGATTTTACGGCAGAAATTCCCAAAGTCTTCAGTTCACATCTTTTCTTCTGGATCTGCAAGCTGACATTTCCTAGTGCACATGTAGATTCACAGCTGCAGGCGTTCTCTCATTGGCGATTGCTTCTGCTGTATGCTAAAATCAATGGAAAGACTTTCACAAATTCCAGTGGGCATTATACTATTTTCTACAGCGATAAAATCCAGAAAAGGTGCTACAAGAAATCACAAAGGCTTGTTGCCTATTCTATAGCTCTGAAGAATGAGAGTTGGAGAACCACTGTTCTTCATCAGGCTTAGTCTGTGTTTTTAACTCCCTTGAGCAAGAGTGGCAAAGGTTGGAAAGAGTAGACCCATATATGTATTTTAACATTAAGAGGGAATTCAAACCTTTGCTCTTGAGACAAACCTGGCAAAGCAGCAAGAGTACTACTTCAGATCAATGTGTTGTAGAGCACTGTACTCGAATATTAAATTTACTGAAACAAAATGCTGCTAGAAGTTGAGGAAAACAGTTGTAAGCCTATAAATAAGAAAAGGTTTTTGTCCTAGGAAGCCATGAAATTAAGTAGAATAGTCAGATAATACTTCTGAAAATTAACAATTATTGTACTCCTGTATATTATTCTCAAAATAGGTAAAAATTTGAAGTTAGTTTATTACTGGGCTAAAATCGATAGCATTGTAAAATTATCACAGAAAATATAGCAAAAAACAACTATCTATTGCAGTGATACCACATAATTTCTTAAAAGAGCATCAAAGTGAGCAGGTAGCCTAGCAAGTTCTCTATTACAGTCGTAGCTTTGCGATGAGCCACTGGTATAAAGTAATCTTAACCACAGCATAGCTGTCAAAGGTGTTAACTGAAGTCAATCAGTAATGGTCTGATGTATAAATTCAGAACACTCCTCTAACAATTATAAGACCAAGTTTGGGTCACTATTTTGCAATATAAATGTGTGCCCTAGCACTAAGTAATTGCTTATCCTGAGCAACTGTCTCAAGCTCTCTGTGCTCGAACTACCCCACTGTGTGTAAGACAGCAGCTCTCCAAATGTAATACATTAGTAGTAGTATTAAGACATTTCAAAATTGCACATAGCTGGACACAAGAGCTGGAAGCTGCTACTTCAGGGAATGGGAATCACCACTGGCAATATAGTAAACAGTGGTACCTAGCCAGAAATTCAGAGTTAGGTTTCTGACACCTCAGGTGAACATCTCACTACTGAACTCTTTAATCTGTCTGCTGGACTAATTAAAAGTCGAATAGCTCAGAGGAGCAGAAAAGCTACACCCCACTCATGCCACTAGCTGGGAAGTTCAACTTCCCACACTTGGGAGATGGGTGACACAGATTAAAGACCCAGCAGGGAAATACAAAACCCTGGCCAACAGACAACTGATTATTTAAAGACCTTTGTCAGTTTGCCCTGGGCCTGAAAAAATGTATGTGTCATAAATTATATTACAGTGGATATGCTTGAGAAAAAGTTTCCGCTGAATCCCATTTCTATTCTAGTAGGTTGGTTTGCTTTACAAAAACACATTTAGCCCAAGAGAAAACCCATGAAACTCAAAACCAGCTCCATTCTTATTATTCCACTCATCTCCGATCTGGGCTCTGCACCTTTTGACGTTCACTCATATTCTTGTGCAGTCCTTACTTATAGCAGAGAACTGGGAACTTTTTAATATAAGAAAACAATTCCACTTTGAAAATAAGTATATAACATGAGTCAAGTATTTCATAATTATGACAAAGTGTATGAATTTTTGCTTTTTATTAGCTTGCTAAGCTAAATATTTCAAACAAATGCCATATAAATATTACACAGAATATGTACAACTTATTTATGTATAATCAAATATGTTGAGTAATATACTAAGATTACACTTCCAGCAGGTTTTTTTTTCCTCTTAACACATTTTATGAATTACTAGCAAAGATACCACTGGTTGTGTCTTGCCATCTAATAGCACAGAGAAAGAAGCATGACAGAGCTGGAATTGTGTGTTGCGCATGCAACTTTTGTTTTCAATTATAGTATTATACCAGATCAACAGAAAGGGAAAGGTCTGTATTTTATGATAAAAAGTAAACACAGTGAACATTTAACTATGATGATTTCCCTGCCAAGTTATTTTAAAGAGCCTCATTCATGTGCAAAAATCAGTGAGTTTTGTAATGATAAATCTATTTCTTCCACCAAAAAAATGTGCTTCTTCATTAAATCTATATCAGTATTTTGCAGTCCAAGCATATTAAAACAACATCAATGTTTTGAACCTGCATGACATAAAAAAAGTAGTTGGTCACAAAGATGTGAGTGTCCTTTGAACTGTTTACACTCATGCATCCCAGTGGGACTGTTACTTGTTGAAGGATGACAAATAAATGAAACAGGAAGCTGTTTTAAATTGATATTGGATGTTGCCTCAAAACTTTTCCTAATTTGCTTGCTACAGAAGTACAGCTTTCATTACAGCACAGTTCAGCACAGTAGTAAACACTGTCTCTTTCTTCCTGTGTGTATGTGTGCACGTGCATGTAGACATCTAAATACCATGTTGGTGGAACAAAAATTCCAATATTAACAACAATAAACAAACATAGCTTAGTATTATTTATTCCATTTGCCCCTCATGCAAGGTTGCAGGAGCACTTGGAATATCAATATAATTGAAAAACACTCTGCAACTTATTGCATTTCCATTCTTATCAAGCCAATTTTTTGAAGATGAGAGGGAAGCAATCCTTGCAGTGGCCATCAAGTTCTATAGATTCACCTGGTTTAGGTCAATGTGGAACGATTCAAGCATTTTTAACTATTCAGTGAGGACATCTCTTTTTTGATATTTACATTAAATTATGTGGGTATTCTTCACTTTAATAACAAGAAACATCTAAAAATAACATGATTAATAACATCTAATAATATATGGCATTTAATAAAAAGATTAATATATAATAATAGAATAAAATCAAAACCTAAGTTTAAATAATAAGAAATAACATCTAACACATAAGTTAATGTCTTAAAATGGATTTTGAAAGGGAGTTAATGAAACAGTGCTAGCAATTTCAGCTGTCGAGGTACCGAACTAATTCAACGTGAATACAAAACTATGTCAAAAGAATCTCCCCACTTAGATCAGCCACAAAACTGGCCTCTGCTACAATATTGTAAACAATATCAACCATTATCTTGTTAATTCCAGAAAATAGGGGTACAAAGTGTTACCACTTAGTATCACCAAGAAATGTTAATTTTCCTAGATATTCTATTTATTTCAAATTTAGTAAGTTGCAACCACCCCTTGCTATACCTTTCACATCTCCCCAAAGCACTAAAGTGTAAATGCCTGGGAAGAGATAAAAAATCCTTAACTAGAGATACGAGTACTGAGTTTAGAAGTAGCAGCAGAACAAGAATTAGAACAGTACTGGGACATCTGAATCAGTGTGGAATCTAGGAAGATCTTACCAGTGGTCTCAGCTTCTTCATGTGTAATAAGGAATTATCTCTCCCATTTACCTCAAACTGTGATAGAATTAATCACATGATTAAGGGAGATCTGTGAATTGCCTTGTACATGTAAGTTTTAAGGACCTTTAAACAGGAAATTGGGAGGTTTGACTTCTTTAAGGTTTGCATTTTTGCTTTTGTGAATTCATACCTAAAAAAATATTTTCAGGTTTTAGATTAGAATGAACTCAAGCCCAGACACTTTCATATACCATTTTAACATAACATACCTAGAAATGCCCAAAATTAAACCCAACTTCTCAATGGTATTCCAATTTGATTACAGTTTACTCGGGATCTATTCTTACAGTTTTGCTCAAAATAAAAAATGGACAGGCTTCTTTTCAGTTGGACAACTGAAATACAGTGGATACAGTCCAAAGCAACAGAATTACCAAAAGAAAAAATTATTATTCTTAAGTAACAGCAAAGCGAACTCAAGTTTCAGTTCTATTTTGGCCTCACACCTAAATTCTAAACTTATCCACATCCAAATACAGCTTTGTTCATTGTAAATAGACCAGATATACTTGTCTCTTCTACACCCTCTTACTCTCAAAAAAATTCCGTTTAATGGAACAACAGACACTAAACAGAACAAGAAAAGGGCCATGTAGAAAGAAGGAGGGAGTGTAAGATTTTCATTATGAACAAATACAACAGAAAACAATCTTGAGAAATTCCATTATTCTTCTAGAAGTCTACAGCTTATAGCAATCTGGTCTAACGGATCAGAAGGATGAAGTTCTCCAAACTTTACTTAAAAATAAATAAGCTAATAATTTGAAAAGTAGAAAAGGGAAACTCTGCCTCCTACAGAATTCATTGGTTCAGGTAAGCAGACTGTTGTGCCTTAACATTTGTGCAACAAAGCCAATAAATAGTTTTCTTTACATTGTTTCATAATTGTCAAATAAGAAATTCTGGATCACATAACTTTTCTGCCACTTAAAATCTACGCAACAGTGATACTTTTTGCATTAACATAATTGCTATGCAGTGTACCAAATGTGACTCATTTTAATGCTATATCGATATGCCTGACCTCATAATAAATATTATGGTTGCTGGTCTTTAAATGTTGAACAGTGGTGCTTGGGTCAATGGCATATTAATAGGAGTCAATTACTTTCATGAATTGTTAATTAATTACTTTTGCTGTTTTGCACATTACACTGGTCATCACAGAAATAACAATAGTGCTTTTTTCCACAAGAGAGAATACGTAATTGCTGAGCCAAAGCAAAGAGGTAAATCCATATTGTTTCAATTGCATAGATGCTGGCAGGAGCCTTCTTAAATATTACTTAATATTTGGATTAACATACTGCTCTGTTTTGAATTATCACCCCCAAAAGATATTTTGGCTAAGATACAATGCCAAGAATGTTTTGTAGTATGGTGAGACAGCTGTAGAGTTGACACAAAAATAAGCAAGTTGATTTCAAGCTCTTTCACTTCAGGACTTTTCAATGTGAGCAGAGCTCTCTACAGTAGCTAGTCCTCTGTGCGTATCTTCAAAACCTGCATTACTGAAAGATAAAATCGTATTTACAAATACGCAGGCTAAAGTGTAGTAGCACTTGTTGACACTGAAGGGTACTTGATAATCATAACTATATATCATACAAACAGAAAAAAATTACAGACTGTGCTCCTATATAAAAAAGGAACACATTCTCTACTACACTGCAACCTATCTAAAGCGGGATAATTCTTTGGGTACAGTAGGCTTATGCTGGACTAAAATTCTACAGACTGAAGACTCAGAACTACGAATCTAATTGTACTTCCAAAATGAAAAGGTTACCAAGAAAAACTACTTTAAATACTCAGGACTTCTTAATTTAGTCTTCTTAAGGGAACGGCACGAAGAATGTGTTGAAGTTAACGATTTGGGAGTCAGGAAGCATCAAAATTAAAGTTAGCCAGGCGACATTAAATACACAGTAGTATATTTCATAGAATCATAGAATCATTTAGGTTGGAAAAGACCTTTAAGAACATAGAGTCCAACCATAAACCTAACACCGCCAAGTCCCACTAAACCACATCCCTAAGTGCCACGTCTATACGTCTTTTAAATACCTCCAGGGATGGTGACTCAACCACTTCCCTGGGCAGCCTGTTCCAAGGCTTGACAATCCTTTCGGTGAAGAAATTTTTCCTAATATCCAATCTAAACCTCCCCTGGAGCAACTTGAGGCCATTTCCTCTTGTCCTACCACTTGTTACTTAGGAAAAGAGCCCAACCCCCACCTCACTACAACCTCCTTTCAGGTAGTTGTAGCGAGCGATAAGGTCTCCCCGAGCCGCCTTTTCTCCAGACTAAACAACCCCAATTTCCTCAGCCGCTCCTCATAAGACTTGTGCTCCAGGCCCTTCACCAGCTTCGTTGCTCTTCTTTGGACACACTCCAGCACCTCAATGTCTGTCTTGTCTGGGCCCAAAACTGAACACAGTATTTGAGATGCAGCCTCACCAGTGCTGAATACAAAGGGACAACCACTTCCCTAGTCCTGCTGGCCACACTATTTCTGATACAAGCCAGGATGCTTGTACTGGCCCTCTTGGCCACCTGGGCACACTGCCAGCTCATGTTCAGCCAGCTGTCGACCAAGACCCCCAGGTCCTTTTCCACCAGGCAGCTTTCCAGCCACTCTTCCCCAAGCCTGTAGCATTGCCTGGGGTTGTTGTGACCCAAGTGCAGGACCCGGCACTTGGCCTTGTTGAACCTCATACAGTTGGCCTCGGCCCATCGATCCAGCCTGTCCAGGTCCCTCTGCAGAGCCTTCCTACCCTCGAGCAGATCAACACTCCTGCCCAACTCGGTGTCGTCTGCAAACTTACTGAGGGTGCACTCGATCCCCTCGTCCAGATCATTGATAAAGATATTAAACAGAACTGGCCCCAAAACTGAGCCCTGGGGAACACCTCCTGTGACCGGCCACCAACTGGATTTAACTCCATTCACCACAACTCTTTGGGCCCAGCCATCCAGCCAGTTTCCATTTACTTTATTCTACTGTCCTAACATGCTTTTTTTCTTTATTAAAATCCACAGTCGAACACATGCTATAACTTAAGCATTTTATATTTTCCCAAATTGCTACAAGCAAATTGTTTTTAATGCCATCATAACCCTCTTCATCATTACTGATAGATGGCGAATACTTTTTTCCTCAAATGTAGAATTATTAATATGTTTAATCCAAATTCGGTTACTTTTGGACTGTTTACTTACAGTTCAGGAGACAAGACAGTTAGTGACAAATTAGATTTAGGTGGTCTAACTGAATGCCTGAAAATTTTCATTGTCAGTGTTTGTTGTTACATTTACCATATAAAGCTTTGTGTAAAAATTGTGCTATTTTCACATGTCAGTGGAATATACCTGTTTGCCTCCCACCATTACCGCAATGCTTCCATCAGCATTTCTTCCTATTTCAACATGGTAAGCAGACAAACATGGCTATTCATCAGTGCTGTAGTAAACTATTCATTATTTTACAGGATTATTAGCTCACAGTATTAAAAGTATGATTACAAGTAAGATACTGTTTTGTATGCAGTGATATAAACATACATAAACATTTTATCATTATCAACCCATTTAAGAGGACTCAAGGTTGCCCATACAATTTGCATTTTAAATTCCTTCTTTTTAGTATTTAACCATGCAATTTTAAAATGGATGAAAAAGCTTTAATTAAATATATATTTTTAGAAATATAAGAAACAGCTCATAGGATGTGCACAACAGGTAACTACTTGGCTACACAGCCTCAGAACGCCCTATCTCATTCTTCCTCAGACTTGGTTAAGTGCACTCTTCCTGCGTTGAAAAATTATAATTAAAAGATCCACCGATACTGCTGAAGCAGGAATCCCTTCCTGTTTATCTGTCAAGACTGCAATTTCTCAAGGGTTTCTGAAGATCCCCAGTTTATTCATCATTCCATTTTACTACACAACTAAGTTAACACCATGGTAACAGAATAACAACATGATCAGGTGTGCATAAGCAAGATATTTAACAGAATAACAACTTCCAGAGATACTACATGAATAGGTTCAGCACATATGGTTTTGGCACAGTTTTTACTCAAAACAGCCCGTGGATAATATACAACTAAATATGTTTATAGGAAGATTTTGGTGTCAAGAAATGGGTCAAGATCAATTTTGGACAGTGGTCACTTTTCTCATAAATGGGACCATAACTTATATAGAAAGCTTAGCTTTCTATGGGAACTATTTTGAAAACAATGCTAGGGCCTGGGCCAGAAACACTCATCTAACAAGACTCAAATTAATTTTGACTCATTCTTCTAACACTGCAAACTAATGGAATATTTCTGTTCAGTCTTTCAGAAAAACAGTTCACTTTAACAGACATTTCCAGCCAACTGTAAGTTTACGAACATCTAAACCCAAACCAGGGCATTTAAAAATTCTTGTGAAAATTAACTACAGTGGTCACTACTATTTTGTTACAATTTATTACTCTTCTAAAATATAAGAAGTATTTTATGGTTGTTGAGTTATATTTCTGCTCAATCAGATTACATTCAACGATTTTTAGAAAAAATTATGGACAAAGGGAATGTAGAATGAAAATGCATATTCTAACTACGACTACTATAAGGTTTTTCAGAAACTAATTTGGAAGTATCTTACTGTATCCTGATTTTTTTTTAAGCTAGGAAACAAGACACATCAGATAGAGTGAAGAAAGAAAATCTATGCCACTAGCAACACACTATCCAATCACAGCACATCTGCCTTTCTTCTGTGATGACAAGGATGCACAGATGTTTTTTAATATCCATAAACCAATATGCTAACTATAAAAACAAAGGAACACATACAATATACTGCCAGTAATTCTATTAATCTAAGATAAAAACAAAGATGAAAACAGAATGAATCAGTTTCTTCAAACAAACTTCTTTCTACTTATAAATCAGAGTACTAAAGAGAAATAAATACATATGTATCCTAGTGATCTAACACCCATCCCAAGCTAGCCCCATCTTGTGTCACTGCCTAAGTCATGCAAATTACACCAGAACTGCCAGTTGACTAAGATTAATGACACTGCGCCAGCTTCTTTGTTTCTCTCTGCGGCCGTTTAGTGTGAAATACTATCCAAAAACATTATCTATCCTCTATTAATCCCACAAATTTGTTCACACCATGCACATTGTTTAGGGCAATTTACAACAGGAACATACTGAGCACAATTGCATTTAATTACTTGGGTTCTAATTACATTCATTAAAGGCTAATAAAATAAATGAAACAGCTTTAAAAGCTTCTGCAAAACACATGGGTCTTGTCTCCCTCATGAAGCATACTGTAGAGGTTTGATGTGAAACATAGATTTCAACATATATGTCTGCCTATTATGTATCTGTAATATGCACAAAGACATTGAATGCATATTTATTTATTTATTTATTTATATTTATATATAAACCATATGCACATCAATTCTGAATGATCCTGAATACTGCTGATATTTACTTATATTACTAGTCATGAAGATGCCAGGCACCCCAAACTACTTTTTAATGTGGTATGTTGAGACGGAGGAATATCAGTTTTAACATTCCAACCCAGTTCTTTTAACTGTTTCCACCTGTACCACAGAGTTATTCCCTCGTTTTCTCTCATCTTATATCTGCATTATAAAAGATATAAACTGACATCAGAAAGAGAGAAAGACAGCACGAAAGAGAAGAAGAAAAGAGCAGGGAAAACCACTTTACTTTTTTTGGTATATATTCTTAAAAATATTTTGTTAAGGCTCATTTCTGACATTCATCTGAGGATCTGAATTTTTTCTTAGTAGCTATTTACATTAAAAAACACATTCTGCACACTAGGCAGTCTAAATAAATCCCCCATGGTGGTTAAAAATGCAGCTTGTTAATAACACAATTTCCTAATTCTTACGTTTCCATGCTATTTCCATTGTGCTTAGAATGCAGTTTATGGCAAAAGACAGAGCCAGGAACATGCTGTTGACAACTGTGACAGAGAGAATTCAGCACTGGATATTTAGAAAAAAGTGCTTATGTTGAGCTCCTCTTGTTACAACTATTCATTGTTCTTGCATTTACAAGAAGATGATCTTAGTAATCAGTGAAAGAAACAAAGTTCTAGTTAATTATCCTACAAACCTTATACTATGTACATGTGTGGTCTTAGCTGAAGATCCAACTCGGCACATTTGGAAATTTAAAACTCTTATATGTTCTGCATCACAAATATAATGGTAATCAAACATATCTGCCCATAGTTAAAAAGTATATAAACTTACACACAATTTTGTTTTATGAAGAAATGCAAACACAAAAAAAAATCAGCCTTGAGGATTAACCTCTAAGTATTGTAGAATTTTAATAAATGTTTTTAACCGCCATGAAACACTCAAAGATTTGGTGCCAATTCTATGAAATAAATCAGGTCCATCCAATGTATCTTCCTCTTATAATTTAATAAACATTCTCTGGCTAGCAATTTGTTAATTTAAAAATATTTTAACAATTTCTGGGTTTTTAGTCTATTACTGACAAAATAATTATATTTTACCCTAAGATAAAATATAAAAGAATTTTTCTCTTTGGAATATGTTTTACAAGAAGCATGCTGTGCTGTACAGTACTTCAGGCAGTTTAACCGAGAGCAATAAAATAACCATGCTATGTGTACCATTTTAGAAAGTTCACCTTAAAATTATACAACTTTGCCACATATACGTCTCAAACTGTTTCTTATTATGAACCCAGGATCAATTTCTTTTGCAAACTATTAAAAGAGCAGACATTAAAAAAAATCATATGAATCCCTCATTCAGATATATAAACCCCTCATTCGTGAATCAACATTTGCTTTGGAGAAGGGAGGAGGGGCACCCATCCTGCACAACAAAGCAGCAGCTCAATACAGCTGCCATCTGGCTTCCTCCTGCAGTTCACTTCCCATAGCAAACAAGATCCATAGTTTAAGGAGTGTTGGGGAAGGGAGAGGGGCTGCAGTTTTAACCTTACAGCTTTATGATGGGGCATTTTTCCACTCTATAAAACCCCCTCTTAATATAGGAGAATGGAAGGCTCAGGAAATTGTTAGTAGGATAGAAAGCCTTTCACTTCTGTGTTTCTGGTTCAGATCCACATTAACTCAGTGGTAACCAAATATAACTACCACCTAAAGGACTTTTTAATGAAATGAGTTAGCTGATCTCAGTACAATACCTAGTGAGCAAGCATCCATATCACTAAAAGCAACACCAAATACGATAACCTCTTTCCTCCTCACTGTGCAGAAATTGCTTCTTACCAGTAGCAGCTGAGAACATTTCAAACATTAAAGCATAAACCAAACTATTGTAACTACAAGAGAAGCAAGAGTGCTAAAAGCATGACACAGTCAGTGAGGGGTCTACCATGTACTACGTTGTTTCTGCTTAAGTTCATAAGAGCACAAATTTGTCAACTTTCGGGTTATGTTCTAATGTCTATTGTCCTTACCTTTCCTTGGGTAGTAGTGATGGAAATCTGAGCAGAAAAGAATCTAACAGTTCAGTTTTGCATTTATACTGGAGCAGCTAAAGACTCAAACTGACGGACATGAATTCTCCATTTTTCTTCTATGTTATGTAATAGTGTGCATTCATCATTTTGCTACATTTGCAATAGTAATAGACCCAAAGATTCGGGCTGTGTACTCTGATGGTTCTATCAAACAAAGATGACTATAACATAAATATATGCGGAAACAATGATAAAGGTGCTGGTTTAAGCAGTAATATAAAAGCTAGCAGTTTACTTGTTGCAAACAGTAAGGATCCAAGTCCTTTCCCATTAAATTACCATTAATATCAATGGGAGCCCTAAAAGGTTTCATTGAAATCAATGGAGTTTTTCCATTCCTTCAGCAGGATCTGACTTTATACACATTAATGTTGAGGTATTCAACCTGATATACAGACAGTTCACAGCATGATGAAATGAAAGACAATTTCTTTCCATATCTAAAAAGCAACATCCAGTTTATAGTCAAAGTAAAATAAACTTAAAAATCAAACTTTCATGTTGTTGGAAAAGTCGAATGCAGTTCTAATACCATACAACTGAATGGATAATATCCATTAAGACCACTCAGTGAAAAACACCAACAAAATGAATAAATACAACCCAAAAGCTAATGACCTCAATCCCTAGCAGCCCCTTGACCCTTATTACTACAGCTGCTGGTGTAGGAAAGGATTAAAGGGGGCTAGAAATCATTGGGTTAACATACAAGGGCTCAGAAATTTGACCTTGGTTACTTACAACATATATCCCCTACTAAAAATGAGTATATGAGGAGAATTGGAAACAGAGCTAGCAAAGGTCAGCTTGAGTGCAGATAAACTAAGAAAAAAGAGGCTGGAAAGGCAAAAAGGTTTTATTTCTCCCACAGCACTTTGTTGTAACCAAGATGGTCTAAGAACAGAAGCAGGATTAGGGCAGCTGGCATTGTTGAACATGCTAGATAAAAGTTTTGGGCACACAAACCCTTCTTCATGTCTTAAACAGAAGCTGCAGATTTCAAAGCTAGGTAAAAGAACAACTACTCACCATTAGATATGTACCACCAGGTCCATATGTCATAAGATGTATGACTAACTTCCTCATCACCATGACCAGAAACTGGACTACCTCACTAATTGCAATCATAAATTCAATAATCATGACTCTCTTGTCAAACTGCCTCTGAAATACTCCTATACTAAGATCTTTTCCTAGGTATTAAGGTCAACATCAAAGATGGTAATCTACAAACTAAAATGCATAGAAAACCACAGACTAACAAACTTAACTCCATAAACCTGCAACCAACTGAAACACAGACACACAAATCAGGCATCCTCAGATGGCATCCCATTCACTCTGAAGAAAAATCTCACGATACCATCCAAAGAACCATCAACCATCCAATGAAGACTTTTAGTCAAAAAGTACACTTCTATAAAAAGATGATGTTTATTTGAAAGAGATACCTGAGCATCACAGAGGGAATTACAGCTGTCAGATAACACTGTACTCAGTACTTAAAGAGAAAATCAGTAACCAATAATAAGCAATTCTAAAAGAAGATGCCACTTTGAAGATGTCTTCCAAGAACCACCTTGGCCTTCTAACAGTCTCTAGCCTCAGAAAACTCACCATCAGAAACATCCTAGCTACAGTCCAAAGACACTGAATGGATGAAGACCGTATTTGAGCAAGAAATGTAAAATCTGACAACATATCTCTATGATTACTGTAGTAAATAATCTCTGAACAGAACCACCACTATCTTTCAATTCTACAACTGCACTTTCAGGAATATAATACAGTTTATCCCAGTAACTTGCGATCACAACAGCTATGATGTATGTAAAACTAAGCAAAAACTATGTATCAGAGTGAAATGACACAGTCTGTAAAGGAAAAAAGTACTCATCTGTGAACACCTCTCACTAGTCACTGTGTTTCTGATCTCTCATTCCTCCCTCTCTGATTGCTCACACACTATGCTCCTACGCTCAGGTAAAACTTTGAAATTTTGGTAAGCAAAACTCTTAACTCAACTGGATGCCAAAAATCATGGATGCAAGAGAGTGGTTTTATAGCACATTTTAATCTGCCTTCCTTCGCTCCCAGACTAATCTGTGTTTCACATGCAACAAACATCATCTTCTTTCCCTAAAGGTAAGTATCTTTGTCTTTCTC
The DNA here is from genome assembly GCF_964195595.1 of Calonectris borealis. Taxonomy (NCBI): domain Eukaryota; kingdom Metazoa; phylum Chordata; class Aves; order Procellariiformes; family Procellariidae; genus Calonectris; species Calonectris borealis. The sequence goes on from NC_134316.1 coordinate 34,573,389, forward strand.
TCCTGTTCCTCTCCAGCCCTATATCACCCTGTCTCTTCCACAAGTATCAACTGCTTTTCTTTTAAAGATGGTTGAATTGATATATGTCTGCTATCTCTGGGCAACTGTTCTCAACTTTTATTTTGCTGCTGTTTCTATTTCACACATGGAAGAGAGGCTCGTGTGCCTGCAAGCCTAACTTTTCCAAATATTCCAATTGGTCTAATAAAAGATAATACTTCTATCTACAGACCTCTTCCTGTATTTCTTTAAAGTCAAGTCTGTTGACAACCAAACTGAAAATGTGAGACAATTAAAAGGCAAATTATGGCATAACAAAACTTCAGGTTCATTCTACTTTCAGAATTCTGAAACTTAAGGAGCAATTTTCTATATTTTGAAAGTTTTTTTAATCATAACCAGTAAGCTTTTAAATGGTATTCCTGTAGCTCTGAATCTGAATAATTAACAATATTTAATTAACTTTTTTCTTGAAAAGAAAAAAAGGTTAAATTTGCTAAACATATATTCACTGAACATGAATGAACAAAAAATTACTCTCTAAAGAGGAGTTCAGGATTCATGCACAACAGAGAACTCTGGATCAGGACAAGCATGGGAAGAAGACCCGAGGTGTATTTTCTATTTTTTTCATGATGAGTTTCTTGCACAAAGCAAGCCAAATACTATGAAAGAAGTAAATTTTCATCCGTCAGTGGATCTAAGCACTTACAATAAAATGAGAAAGGGATAAGAACAGTTAGTTCATCAAACAACAGGGATTAGATTTCATTGAGGGCCAGTGAAGAGTCATGCAGTAGGAAAAGAATGTAACAGCTTTGAGTAGCTCTCTATGCTTAACTGGGAAAGCATTTAGATTGTACGTAACTGTTCCTGGTATTTACGAAAGAATGTTGAGTGGCATTTATCTACTGAAATCGAGAGAAAAAGACTGAAACAAAAGAACGCACGTGTAGCAATTAAGAAACCAAGGTGTGTCCCGCTAACTCAGAGTTGAAAGAGCCTAGTTTCAAAGTAACTTAGGTAACCACATCATACAAATCCTTACATAAATTTCTAAAACGTTGTAGGGGAAACTATCTAGGTTCTTTGTCTCTGCTGCATCTATTCATAAGGCAGCTCCAATAGCTCATTCATTTTAGGGGTAGAAACAATTTTTCAGTTCACATTTAATAATGGCCCAGTTTACGATAATTTGTTCTTTTGATAACTGCCATTTATTTTATTCAGGTGTTTTCCCTGCCTTGTGGTTTATCGCCCATTCATGTTTTCATAGGTAACTACTGCACCACCTCCCAGTCTTTGTTTTACTAGACTAAGCAAGCTAAGCTCTTAAATTTCCTTGAGACTGTACCTTACTCTGTTCAGCTGCACCCATCTCAGTTGAACTCATCTTTATTGAAAGCAGATAACCAGAAATGCACTTCAGTATTCCAGGCGATGTTCAGACATACCAAACTCTTGTACAATGGAATTAATACTTACCTGTCTTTACCTGTCCACAAGAACCTCGAGCTGTTTATATTTTTACAGTCAAAAAAGTGTAATTCATAGCAGAAATTCTTGTTATTTTCACCCCATACTACAGACTTCCATCCCATTTTGTATTACTACATGCTTCCGGGTCACCCAGCAGTAAGGTATTTTTGCATGAAAGCCTCTCTCTCGTGTGCTCTAACACCTACCACTTTTTTAGCACGTATTTTTTGTGCCAGTGTCATTAATGAAAATATTAAATAAGATAACATTCCTTGAAGAACGTTATTCCTGCATCTGATCTTTACCTTTTCAATAACATCTATTGTCTCCTTAGACATTTTTTAATCTTAATTTGTAAGTGCCTTCATTACATTACAAATTAAGTTTCAGAACAACATCATAGCCTATAAATCTAGTGACAATACACTGAAAAAATGTTAGCCATCACAAATGTGTAACTGGATTCTGACATTAACAGTAACATTTGTTCTCCACTCTATATCTGGGAAGTTAATCTCCCATGGTTACACAAGTCCTAGTAGGGTTTCTCTCTAATAATATTTCAGGAATCTGAATGTATCTAATATATCCAAATATATACTAGACCCCTGGGTGCTCTTCCAGTAGGATCTGTTTAACAGCTCTTCTAGAAGTGAAGCAGTATTTGCAACTATCTCTAAAAGACAAAGGTAGGTATATTCTGTTTTTTAAAGCATAGCATAGTGATAATACAATGCTTTTCAAAAACATAACAAAAAGACGTACATCATCTTGGCTTTAGAAGATAAAAAGTAGGTAACCCTCTGAACTAGAATACATTTGCAGGAAAACAAATGCATACTGTGGTAAATGTTGCCTCGGTATTAATATGTACTAATGCATGATCCATTGTAAAGGACAGAAAAACACACACAATACACTTCTAAGTTGCCTGCAAGTAGGGTGAAGAGCAATACACTTTCTCTTTTCCAACAAAGAAAAACAGAGCGGAGTCTTCAAGAGCAAATTAATCAATTTTTCTAATTCCAGTAAGAATCTAACTTGGTAAAAGGCCAAAACGATTTATAGTTACAAAAATGTTTTTAAAGTAATAAATAATAACAAAAGTAGAAATAAAATATTATACTGCTGTATCAGCAACACAATATACACTGAAAATCAGATAACTTGAAAGCTTAAGTATCAAGTTTAAAAGCCCTACTAGGTAGCTTTTGGATCATTGGCTTTTTGGACCAAATCCCATAGACGTTTTTGGACCAATTCCCATGGGCTGTTAGAATAAAGTCAGAGCCTCCACACTTAATCATACAGAACAATGGCACAGGTCTCATTTTTTCAGTTCATATTAATTCCACAGTGAAGGCACAAAAATGAAGAGCTAACTAGCTGTTACTGGATGAATTGGTATTGAAATACACTAAAATGCACGATTACCCATTTTATTGTTGATTAAACCAAAAGGCTTTAAGGAAAGAAAGAAGTACACAGATATTTCTTTCATGGATTATTTTTGTTTCTACTGATGCATGGCCAAAAAGTGTGACAACAGGTAAAAAATTATATATTTTCTCCCTCTTTCTCCACTAGAGCCAGAAAAGTTCCTTGCCATGTCCAAGCTGTCTCACTATTTAACAGTTTCATAGCTTTGTATCGATTTCAAGCAAGTTGAAAGTTTAACCCTTTGGATCTTATGTCACACTAAAATGTAGTTAGTAAGAATTTGTTTTAGAGTCAACACAGTAACACAATCTCTAAAAGACAGCTGCATCTACACCCCAAAATTGTACTGGAATAATCCTCCACACTAGTGACTTGTAAATCTTTTATTAAATGGAGCATAATATGCTGCTTGTCCTTAATGGACTAGAAAATACATTAATAGTATATACATTTTGCAGTGCTGAAGTTATAAAATATAGCATTACTGTTCTTAGTAATGGTGAATACTGTTTTATAAGCAGCACGCGAATACATTACTTTGAAGCTGGTTTAGATACCCCTATCTGTTAAGATACGGCTTGGCTGCAAATCCATTAATCTAAACCAGACTGTAGCATACCTGTGATGTCCTACAAGCACTAATTGATAAGATTTCCCAATTATAAACTTCACTTCATTCTTATGAATGCAGTAAATGAAGATGTGGAAGTGGACGAGATCTCATTTTGGATAAGACTCTAGTCCTTGTTAAAATGTTATTACTTCAGAGCTAGTTATATATCATCATTGATATAACAATAACAAAAGTCTTATTTGTGCATTCCTTTTCTGCCTGCCTTTCAGCTATGATTTTACAACTTGTAAAGGATCAGAAAAAATTGCTAAAGGATTTACAAGAGATTTCTGCACTATTATTTAGAAGACAAGTGCAATATTGTTTTTACAAACTCATCAACTAACATAACTCTCATTCGAAGGACTATATTCTGTTTTACTTTCCTAACCTGTGAAATTATTGATTTGGGGCTAAGTTTATCAGTAAAGATTACAATGTGATACAATTACTACATGTGATAACAGTGACAGATAAGTGGTAGTGCTAACTATGAGGACACCGCCTAAGAACATTTCCACTTGCAAATAAATGCACATAAGCTACAACATTATACTCTCCCAAGGATTGTACGAATCATGCTTTGATTAGTGATTCTATAAATAGTTTAAATTACTAGGGATTGATTTGAAGCAGTTTCCTTTTCATTGTTCTGTCCTTCACTTCAATAAACAGGAAGATTGTAATTACTACTTAAAATTTCCTTAACCAATGTTCTTCTCTGTGGCATTTCACTGTCAAGAACAATGACTGGAATGGGATTAAACAACCAACCAAAAATATGCAAAAATTTTTTATTTGCATTTTTTGGGTTAAAAAATGTGGTTTTTTTTCCCCAGTGTGCTAGCATTTTCGCCCTCCTATTTTTTTTCAGTTTTGAAATAAAAACTCCATTAGTCTAACCTGTACAGTTTCACCACTGTATACGGAAACTGTGGAAAAAAAGAACTCAATTTTGCACAATTTTTTTTCCATAAAACCTTAAACTAACCTAAGTTTTGGCATGGAGGTTAATGTTAGGACTCAGGGAAGGGTTAGCTCTTCAAAGGTATTAATAGAAAAGCCTTGTGGTATGTAAAAGACACATCATGCACACCTGTAAACTAATAGAATAAATATTCCAATTAATTACCAGCCTGAATTGTTGCTAGAACTAGGAAACAGTTCTCCAGTTCACCAAATGAGCCGTCTGATATAGCTAAACAAAATGCTGAAGCTCTAGCATTTAAAAATGAATAATGAATTTTACAAATAGTCATTCCAGGAATTTTAACCTTTGCCACAAATACTTACCATTACCTTCACTGGAAACTTTGTTCTTCTGAGGACTGCATAATCAAATTCTTAATCTATTTACATTTTCAGTTGCAGTTTACAAAATCAAACTTCACCCAAAAGCTTTGAGATGTTGTTCTCCAATTATTTTTGACCAAAGCCATATAAACTCCATTCCCATTCAGTGACTAACTCACATTTATGTCTATGCAGATGAGTACAGAAATCACACATCCACATTCCGAGGTAGTCAGGAGCAGCCACAAGCCTGCTGTATAAGCCCTGCAAAGGAAAAGAGAACACTGATTAACATACTATCATACTAACACAGCAATCTGGTTTCTGGACCTGCGCTGGACTCACGTTGACCAGCTCAAAGCACAGAAAGCAGCTCACATCCATTTGTATCACTCTGTATAGATGTACACTTTAGATATGTCTACATGTTGTAAATGTAGTGCAGAAATATTCAAGTGTATTCTGATCATTATTTTTGAGTCCTGGAAATCACCTATCTCACCTACAGTAATCAGCTATGTTGAAAAGTACAGAGTGCAGGTACAGCATCGGTTATATCCATTCTACTATCTAACGTATGACTACTAACTCTGTGCCATGCAGCAGACCTGGTCTATAAGCTGTCCAGTATAAAGAAAGTTCAATTCAGCTTATTACATAGAAGTTTTCCTAAACTTGTATTTAATTTTTTTCTAAAAATGACTTAATTAATTTAAAAATTCCTACTGATGCAAATTCTGAATTTTACTTAGATGTGGTAAATCAAAGACACATAAGAAATTAATCAGTTCTGATCTTTAGAAATTAGGCCTAGGTGGTATACCAAATATAAACACTGGAAGAAAAATATAATGCTTAAAAACAGCTTAAAGATAAGGGCCATCATGTATAGATAGATGCAATACTTGTCAAGAAAGGTAAGCATTTTATCCACTGACAGTATATACATCTTTCTCTGACATATCCAGTAACAGGGAAAAAAGGATGAAAAGACCAGTTCTGGGAGTCATCAGTTGCAATTATAGGATGACCATATACAGCCTTACTTACAACCCAGATCAAAACTCAAGTTGTTTAAAGGTTGGAAAAGACTTTATGAGGACATACATCAAATAGTGGAAGGTTTTATTTTCCTCTATTATTATTTATTTATTTTCTGCAGGCAAAGTGCAAATCACTGCCTTGAGTACATTGGTGTATACACAATAATTAGTTTCAAGGTAGAAAGAAATTCATCCTTCCATGGTTATTTTGCAACACCTGAACTGGTGATACAGGAAAGATTTCTATGCCACAGGAAAGATTCTATGCATTTCTATAAAAGTTCCTAATGCAGAGAAAATGTTAAGGTCAGCTGAGATTCCCCCACACCGAAGATACTCTCTGGCTACTCTTCTAATCATACGACCTATCAGTCAGAATGCAAGCGGAGCTTCCCTGGCCAAACTACCATTAAGTCTCCATTAATTCGAAATCCTACCATTAATTCCTCCTTAAGCAATTGTATTGCCAGTTCCCTCAGCACGGAAAAAGAAACATCTTATTTTGCCTCCATATATTTATGAAGAATGTCCAGATAATTATGTTCACTAGCTTCTTGCTGCACCAGTGTCACTGATTAACCATAACTTGCAGGACTACAAAGTAATGAGTCTTGAATTTGCAAAATATGTGATAAAAGAACATAATTAAAAAATTTAAGTTATTCTGAAAGTTCTTTTACAGTTGAACAGTTGTATACAGCCAAAGAACCTGCCTGACGTGAATTACTAAATAACACGTCCATCCAAGAGCATACCAGTGAAAAACAAACAGGCTCTGAAACTCCCACCATCAGAAGAGGAGAACTGAAACTGAGCCTTTGGTGCTTATACCAAGGATAAAGAGCTAAATCTAAAATACTGTTCTATTAGTTGTAAGGACTTGCTAACACTAAGTGGGCTTAAACAAAATGCACTTACCTGATTTTTACTAAAATCATCTCTCTTTCATCATTCAAATTTCACAGAACCACAGAATTGTTTAGAGCCTCATGAGATCATCTAGTCCAACTTCACCCTGCTCAAGCAGGTCACCTCGAGCCGGCTGTCCACGATTGTGTCTGGTCAGCTTTTTAATTCTCCAGAGAAGGAGATTCCACAATCTCTCTGGGCAATCTCTTCCAGTGTTTGATCACACCCATAGTAAAGAATTGTCTTCTCATGTTCAGATGGAATTTCATGTGTTTTAATTTGTGCCCATTGCCCCCTGTCTTGTCAGTGGGCACTACGGAGAACAATCTGTCTCCCTCTTGTTCATTCTCTCCCACCATGTATTTATACACATTAGTAAGATCCCTCCTGAGACGTCTCTTCTCTGGGCTGAAGAGTCCGAGGTCTCTCAGCCTCTTCTCATATAAAGATACTCCAGTCCCTTAATAGTCTTTGCAGCCCTGCTCTGGACTCGCTCCAGTAAGTCCGTATATTTTTTGTACTGGGGAGCCCAGAACTACAAATAGTACTCCAGATGCAGCCTCACCAGTGCTGACTAGAGAGGAAAAATCACCTCCCTCAACCTGCTGACAATGCTCCTCCTAATGCAGCCCAAGATACTATTGGCCATTTTTTGCCATGAGGGGGTGCACTGCTGGCTCATAGTCAGCTTGTTGTCCACCAGGACCCCAACATCCTTCTCAGCAAAGCTGCTTTCAAGACTGCTGGACCCCAGTGTGCACTGGTATCTGAGGTTATTCCTCCCAAGATGTAGGACTTTGCACTTCCTGTTCTTGAACTTCATGAGAAATTCAATTACTTTAAATTACATTTAGTAATTAAGAGATAGCATAGGAATGATCAGCTGGACCACTAGATTCCAACCTCTACAAAAGTTCAAGAAATTTTAAATAAGCAAATTTGTTTCCATTTGGATTAACTTCAAAATTATACAGCAAGACAGCTTAAACATTCTTTCTTAGCACATGAATTAATGCAACAGTTGTCTAAAAGACACCTAAGCACAAATAAATGTTCATAGTAAAATTCACCACAATATATTTGGAATGGTGAATGTCCATGGATCAACTCCTTTTAGTCACTGCTTGTACTGGTCACTAAGCGGAAACATCAGGGCAAGTGCGTCGTGGTTTAACCCCAGCCGGCAACTAAGCCCCACACAGCCACTCGCTCACTCCCCCTCGGTGGTGTGGGGGAGAGAATCAGAAGAGTGAAAGTGAGAAAACTCATGGGTTGAGATAAAGACAGTTTAACAGATAAAGCAAAAGCCGCGCACGGAGCAAAGCAAAACAAAGAATTCATTCGCTACTTCCCATTGGCAGGCAGGTGTTCAGCATCTCCAGGAAAGCAGGGCTCCATCACACGTAACCATTACTTGGGAAGACGAATGCCATCACTCCGAATGTCCCCCCGCTTCCTTCTTCTTCCCCCAGCTTTATATGCTGAGCATGACGTCTTATGGTATGGAATATCCCTTTGGTCAGTTGGGGTCAGCTGCCCCAGCTGTGTCCCCTCCCAGCTTCTTGTGCACCCCCAGCCTACTCGCTGGTGGGTGGTGTGAGGAGCAGAAAAGGCCTTGGCTCTGTGTAAGCACTGCTCAGCAATAACAAAGACATCCCTGTATTATCAACACTTTTCAGCACAAATCCAAAACATAGCTCCATACTAACACCTATGAAGAAGATTAACTTTATTCCAGCCAAAACCAGCACAAAGTGGAACCAAGAAAAGACAAGCCACAGGGGACCTCATGATAATTAACACTCCTCCATCTCCTGTGATCCACACAGCAACACAAAACAAGTGGGGCATCATTACTTTTATCTTGTAAGGTACCTTTACTAAACAGGTCTACCACTTCTCTCCCCTTCAGCTGCCTCATCTAGCTTCACAGACACCAGATGTTGCCTGGGATACTTGTCCTGGGTTCTTTCTGATATTCTTCTTCTGATAGGCTTAATTTTTAATTTTATACTCTTTCTTCTGTTTAATTAACTTCCTCCTTTTGCCAAAGAGCATCTGGTAGTTACACAGGACAATACTGTGAGCACATGATTAGAGACAGAACCAAAAGCAATGTTTTAAGCACCACTGTGGTGAAATCATGAGATGAAATATTTATTAATATTTAACATTTCAAATATTTTTCCAATTTTTTAAAAAATATTTAAAATCATATATATGGCAAATAATGACTAGACATGTAATTCAGATAAAATTTTAGTTGCTTAATGATATTACAGGTTTTTGTTGGTACCTTGTTGAGGTTGATACCCTTCTATTTTCACAAAAAATCCAGAGAGCCTTGTAACATCCATCTACATGCAAATAACAATTTCATGCTATACGTATTTATTTACGTATTTATTCCTAAAACCTCATAGACTAAATCTTTCATTAATATAGTATTATACATTTCCAACTTGTACTATTCTACCCTACAATAGTCAAAGTTCCTCACTCTGCTCTCTGGAAACATGCACAACTCTTGGACATAGAAGATTTAGCACTGGCTACAAGACAAAATGCTTAAAGAAGGCCGTTGAAGAACATCAGCAACACATTTAGTGTTTACATCCTTAATGAACTTCATCTGTTTAGCCTCTCAAAGAACAGTTTAAAAGGTGACCTGAGCAGCAATACTGACTTTAAGTTGATACGTCTAGCATACAACCTACCAAAATCAGGAAATCAAGCTATAGCAAAACTAAGTAATAAAAAGAAAGCTAAACAAGTTCAAATCAGGCTACTTACAATTGACAGTGAAAGTAATTAACCACACAGAATTTAGTAAGAGTCTGTATTTCTGGATGATTTTAAATCAAGATTTAAACATCTTTTTGGCTACCATTTTGTTTTAAAAAGATGTCCTCTAATTCAATCACAGTTGCCAAATTATAAGCAGTGATTAATTAATGAAATACCTACAATATATGCTATGCAGGAAATCAGGCTAAATGACTACAGTGGCTTTCCTTCTGGCCTCAAATCAGAAGGAATATATAAATGTATTAGCAAATTCGATTATACTTTAAACTTATTTTGAATGCGACTGCTTAAACAGAAAAGCAAGGGTTAGACTTTATACATCTAACACAAATACTATCAAATATATTGTTTACAATGTTAGAACACTAAATATGCAAACAGTAAACTCATTTTCAAAACTAATTTTTTTCTTAAATGGCATCATCTAGCAAGCTATTTTACTGCTTTGAGCAGTCTCATCAACTTGCCATGAAAGACACTAAGTATACTAAAGCTATACAACATGGCAGTAGTCTACATTTTAACTTACCCTTAGGGACTACTTAACCTCTTGTTTTACTTTTTCCAGATGAAAGCAATGGTAAGGATAACCAAGAGATGATATATATGTCATAACTATGTAAAGGTCAACAAGGTTTAAACATGTTGGGTTCTACTCATAAATATTTGACTAATAGGAGTGTATTTTTCATCTTTAAACCCTAAGATTGGCACCGCGGTAGGCAGCAATTATTCTGACTGAACATGTAAAATACTTGGTTCCTGAGTTGAATTTCTCCAGATATGTGCCTGAATGCCAATGTCAAGTATCAAGGAGTGGTAATAATTCTTCTCTTACCATTCCTTACATTATAAAAGTAACTGATTACATCAGTATAAGTTGTACAGTGTGACCGATTCTGAACTTGCTTACATCACTTTGACTCCAATTAAACGACTTTGGATTCACACTAGAGTACTTTAGAATCTGGTCCTATACAGCTCTCATTACTAACCAAGTGGCAGCTTCATTTAGTTTATAGGACAGAAAGGGCAAACCAGTTTTATTACAGGGGAATAGGTGATCTAGTTCAGGACTGCCTAAGTTTAGGCAACCTACATTGCCCCTTTGGGTATCTTTGAAGCAACTGGTTTTAGTGTTACTGTACACATTTGCATAATGCAAATACACTCAAAACCTTTCCTCCCTGACAAAAAAAAAAAGCACTATTAGTCTAGGAAAATGTTTTTTTCTTTTTATAATTGAAATGAAAATTGATTTGATGTGCAAAGAAGTCATTAATGGCTAGTACTCTATGGAATTACATACTTTTATATTTCACTTATTTAGTGGCTCAAATAATCCATCTGTATCATCTTCTCTCTTGATTCTTGAACTGAAAAACACCAGATCTGAACAAGTAGCCATATGATTCCAGAAAGAATGTCATCATATAAATTATTAATATTTTCCTTACTAAAAAAGAGGGAGGTGGGGGGAGCCTAGACAACAATTTCATACACTTATGTGTTTTCCAGGCTGTTGGATTAAGCAGGGTTTTTTTTCCCCAAATAGGTATGGCTTGAGTTAGATTTAAAATCAGTTCCCAGAGGAGGTTGATAAATGGATTAAAGTGGAACATAAATTCCCTATGTCACCCGGTCCCTTAAACATTGATGTCAGTAACATGCCTAATCATTCCATTATTATAAATGTCAAATATGTTTTACATGTGTTAGAAAGAGTGAATGGGTATCAGAAGAAATGGAAGACTCAAGAAACTGTAATGCTATTATGAATTTCCATGCAAAAATATCTAAAATGTGTTCACCCATTAGTATTTTGGATTCTTATTTTCTTATAATTTGCACACTGAATCCCCTACTATGAGACACAGACCAGTGTATCCATTGTGCTACATATACTTTGCTTTCCCTTAATGGTGCTACTTCTATGAGCTAGCATAACAAACTGAAGAGTGTATAAAGGCAGAATACAAACTCACCGTGTGAATTTTTTTCAGTAGTTAATTTGAGAAATTGTACACAGGAATCCTGCTTAGAAAATATGAGAATTTTTATTCTACTCAGCAAAATGAAATGCCTCAGCTGAAGTAGTGTTTGCACTGGATTTTAAGAAAGATGTTGCAAAGTATAGCGAGCAAAAAAATGACAACCCTTTCAGAAAAATTACTTACAGGAAAGGACTGAAAGAACTGGGCTTGCATACACTACCAAACAAAAACAGGAGAAGTGGATCAGCATTACAATAATCTTGAAACAAGTAAAAAAGCCAGTGATTTATCATTCTCCCCTTTCTTCAAAGTGTACAGAGGAAAGTAAGTGGTTTCATTTGCAGTCCATAGGCTTGGAATTAAACATTAGAAACAAGCTTTCCAAGTTCAAGGGAAGTAAAATACTGAAGTAAAAGACCAATGGAGACTCTGAAAACCTCATTATGGAAGTCTACAATAACAAATTAGAAATATTTCAGTAAGAGACAGTGCAGTTATATTTGATACTATCAAATATCTGATCTGGGTGACTACATATCTCTTGAGGTTAGCTGCATTCTACATTTCTATGATTCTGTGCTAAGTCATTCAAAGAATATCACAATTTTTTAATGGTGAAAATACTGAATATGTAATAAGAGGTAAGAATCCTTGGTAATAAAACATTAAGCATTTTAGAAGAAAAAACAGTGAAAGAAACCTCAGCTATTCAATATAACTCCCTAAGTATAAGATGACAATAGAAATTTCACTACTGGGGGCGGGGGAAATCACCCTTCATCTGCTTCTATGTCCCTCCCCAAAACTTATCTGAACTAAAATAATCCAAAATTCCCTAAAAACTGTTATATGCTTAAGAGTTCCAGACTACACATAATAAAGTCCTAATTTCCAGGTTGGCTAATCATACACAGCTCCCATTGAAGTCAAACAGCATTGGTGAGTCACTGCAAGCTATATAAGCAAACCTTTGCTGTTTTATTTTCTTTGTGTGGGAGTTAAAAGGAGGTGGACAGAAAAAAGACCCAAACTACCACGACAGCACACAATTCTACAAATTTAAGTTTCTGTTGCCAGTTGTTAGGCACTGGATAAATCAACAGGTCAGGGAGTTAACACTAATCTGTTATCTCTTTCAAAATTCATGCTTTGGCAGAATTTGTTCCTCTTTCAGAGATTTTGTTGGAAAGCAATAAAACACAATACTGGAGCTAGTTTTAGCCTTGTAAAGTATTTGTCTTTCTATTTGAAATACTTCTGGCTATAAGAAAAGAGAAACAGACAAGCTACTTAGCTACTCTGAGGTATTAAGTTAATAAAAACAACTTAGGCAATTCAGCAGAGCCTTGCTGTCTCACAATAATGCTTGGGAAATATATTGCAAAGTTACAAAATTTTGCTAATTAGCAAAAATAAAAAATAAATATTGAAAACAATACAATCTATCACAAAGTGTACTTTTTATTTCACTAGAATAGTTGTATTTTAAGTGGGTTAATTTTGATTTTATACATTTACACATTGCAATATTACTGTTACAATGTCAAACACTGAGAAACTTGGAAATTATAATTGGAAATTATACTATCCATTTTGGTGTACAACCTTGATTCAGTCCTTCTGTTTATCTGTATTACAAAACAGTTCTTAATTTCTAATTTTTTCCTCCTTTGCCTTACTTGCATAGAAAATAGTGCACCTCCTCAGTATTTTTTAACCTTTAAATTCAAAATTTGGCCTCACTTATTCTTTACTGCATGCTGTCCATGCCATACCTACTAAGAATAGTCTTACTAATTTCAACATACATTCTCTAATGAAGCTCATTACCATAGTAGCTTATTGCATAAGCACTAGCATGAAGATCTATATTAGCAAACGTATTTCCAAAACATCTTTTCCTCTGTCATGTATATTTTTGTATACTTTTGTGTATATGTGTATATATATTTACTTTTTCATTCATATATATTGTATGAGAAAAACTAAGTTTGAAAGATTTAGGCCAAAACTGTTCACTGATTTGGGCTCTCCAGTGTAATACACTTAGGACCTGATTTTTCAGAGTTCCATGCTCAGTACTCTGTATGTTCAAGGTACAACTTCCATTAAATTCAGCTCCATTGATAGTGCTTAGCATTTAGTGCAATAATGCTCTCAAATGGAAATTCTTAGCAGAACATATGCAGGATAATCATATTGCTTAATGGTTGGCACCTAATTTAGATGTCTAATTTGTGAGGTTAATCCCCCAAGGCTTTGCTACCGTCAACAGAAAGAGGTAGCCCTGCTGCCTCTGGCTGTGCATCCCTATTTCCTCCCATGTGCTGGCACTTACATTTATAAGGCTGTTCGGTGAGTTGGATTCACAGGTTGATTTAGCTGAAAAATAATATTTTTAGGGTTTTTTTTTTTGCATGTTAAGTTTTCAGCTGGATCAGCTGATCTGTCTGACCATGTATGCACACAATCAGCAGTAGCAGTAACGCAAGTGCACAGGTGTTACTCTGAAACTGGCCAGAGCAGATTGGGATGATCTCTTTAGCCAGCAGCTTACGGCACCTATGTAATTAAATTAGACGGCTGGCACAGAATAATGTGCATGTTGTGTCAAAAAAAGCCACATGGAAAGAAAATTCCATCAAATGGAATTCTAAGCTTACATAAAAAGTCCATAACAGAGGCAAGGAGAGAATCCGTATTTCCTGGGCAGCAGCCAAATTACCTCTACGCTTAAATTTTCTTTCTATAGTTCCTGCTTCATTCACCCAGTACATATTCCAAATTCTGCAACAAATGAGGCAGAGGTCCTACAGAAAACAATCTAATTCATCACACAACCACAGGGTTTTCTCTGTACAGTGAATGAAGCTGAAATCCCTTGGGGAAAAAGCAGTAGGCAGTAGTTAATGGTATTTTAACACATATAGACAAAGAGGGCAAATTAACTTTAAATAATTGAATTTGAAACCAGAAAGTTATTTTCATACAGGTTTCTGTATCTAATTACTGAGAGCTTAAAAATGCAAATCCAAACCCCAGAAATTTCATCAGGTGGAACTACAATGGAGTCAAGTGGCAGGGTAAGAACATTTAGAGCATGTTACCAAGTTAGTTATAGAAATTGATTTTTAAATGACTCATCATTTTCAAAAATCTTTTACAGCTTGTTACAGAAAATACATAAACATGCAGCTTAGAACCATAAAAGCAGCCCAAGTCCATTAAAGTTGATAGACTTTCAATTGACCATAGATCAGGCCTCAGGCACATAAAGCAGTGTTTTCAAAACACTGTACGGATGCAGACTTTTTTTTTTTTTTAAATTACTTCAACAAGCAAATAAGTATTTTAAAGAAAAATATATTGGGTATACTAATAGTACAGAAAACTAGTTTAATTTGCCTCAATGGCTTCTGTAATTATGAGGAACAAATCTGAAGACACAGAAGGAAAAGAATGCCTGCCTGCCTTTTTTAATTGGTATTCTGCTATGTATAATCATTCTATTGCTGTCATGTTCTTCACACTGTTGTGGTATCAAGCAATCCCATGAATAATTTTAGGGAAAAAAACAGAAACTTATGGTGACTTATTGTCTTGTGAATTGGCAAAATAGTTTAACAGGGATGTATTGACCAACTGCTGCTTTTTTTAGTTGTTTGTTTAATACATACTGAAGATATCATGGTTTGTTTCACAATACAATCACTTTCAGAAAGTATATTAAAACCTATGGATATAAATTAGATCATAAATTGAGGGTTCTCCTTGTTTATGAGGTAACAACTGTATCCTGTGGAGGTGTTTATTAGACCTGTTACAGATACAGTTGCTACCAAGTTAAGTGGAAGCATTCTCAAGTTCTTCTTACGATACAAAAATGTCAAATACAAAGAGCTGAATTTCAGAACAAAAAAATCACACAAAATACGTCAAAAGACTGAAAAATACTTGCAGAAAAATGTGCACCAAGCTGAGTGAAATGGGAATATTACAAGCATTAGAAAATTGTAACAAGCACTCCAACCAGTTGCAAATGAGATTCTAGTTTTACTGTAGTTCCCAACACTAGCATGTCCAATCAATAGATTGGAAAATATATACGACTGCTAGCAGTCTTTGCATTAATTTTGTTACAAAAAGAAACATGGACCAGAGATTGTGTCTATGAAGAAATGGGGTGGTAAAGTAAAAAGATAGCTGTAAGGTCATAAAAATCAAATCAAAATTTGCACTTTGTGCATGAATTGATTCCTCATAACAATATCATACTATAATTACCTATTCTCGAAACACAGTGATTTTAAGCTCTGTGGAGAATAACGAATGGTATTTTAACTCTGAACTTGGCTGTAAATCACACTATGCAATCATCTTCTTAAGGTAATGGGAGACACCTACTAATATCACAGTTAAACTATTAACCAACACACAATAAAAAACAGACCAAGGGTCCATTACCTGCTGTCCTACACTAACTGTGGCCAAGACTACCTGCAAGGAATGACGGTCGTTGCTGGAAGTCCTCTGCCAGGTGTTTCATCTGTCTCCGTGTCTTTATTTTCCCCCTATAGCTTACATGTCCTCTTCCTTTCTTCCCCCTCATTTGTCATTCCCAATCATTTGTTTTTCCCATAGTTTCTTTCTCTTTAGTCCTCTGTCCTTCTTGGAAGGAAACTTAGTTTATATAATAGATGGACTAAGCAAAAATCAAGGCAAAAATCAAGAGCAGCTGCCACAGGCAGACACCAAGGAAACAATGTAAGAACAAAGCAAGCACATAGTTACTTCCTGAGAACCTTCCCCCAGCATCCAACCATTTGCAGCTCTGAGTCTCCCTGAGCCAAAGGTAAGTTTTTCAGGCTTTTTTTTCTTATGTGTTTCATCCAGTTGCTTATTGAACTTATGCAAACTTCCACCACCTACAACATCTTACAATACAGATGTCCACAGCTTAATTACATGTGGTCTGATGCTTGTTTTATATAGTAAAACTGCAACGGCAGTTTGATTTCTGGGAAAAAAGTATTCAATGAACTCTTTCTGCTAGGAATATCTCATTTTTTTTCTCATTGGATTTTTGAGTGTTTCATTGGAATAGTTGTGTATTAACTAATTTAGGCAAAGAGTGGCTTATACTTTGCATACAGAATTCTCATCTACATTTTGCATTTCACCATGCAAAATACTTCTTTGCGATGAAAAGCAGCAGTTCACACCTTTGAGGGCTGTTACCTCCTTATGACAGCATGATATTAGCTTCTCTTGGTTTCAGTGAACCTTCAGCCAGCTAGGTGGTCATTTACTTTTTTTTTAAGTAATTTTGAAATCTACAAAACCTTGTTCCAGCAGGAGAGTCTACAAAACATATCCAATATATACATAATACATAAATCAGACATTTGTGGTTTGGTCCATAGAATGGTAACTTCATACTGCAGTTCTTCTAACCTATTTCACTTCTGTGCATTGTAGACTGAAGTGTCATTTGATTTATAAAAAAAAACCAAGAACATGTACCAGCGAACAGCTGAAATGAACAGAGACAGAAGTTATAGATAGTAACATTACTGTTCTTAAAAATGCTTTCACTGGAAATTATCCCACAACAAAGACAGCAAGATGTTGTTTGTTTGTTTGTTTTAAAGAAGCACTATTGTTTGTTTCTAAAGGAGCAGTAGTAGTGGTAGTGAAGGATCTTTTTTTTTTTTTTTTAAATCTATTTCAAAAGAAAAAGTCGTAATTCTCATCTTTGGAAAGATAGGGTAAAATGACCCAAGAAAATTATATCCTTATGGGCCTTCCCTCTGAAACACACATATCTCCTACTATTAAGGATACTACTTGATAGAGCTAAAGAAAACAAAGTATCTTTACATTAAATAATACTCTCCTTTAAAAGAATGCTCTTTTTTCAATTTCACATACTATTTTTTGGTCTCCTAATAAGGAATAAAATCTGTAATTTGGCTTAGCTTCACTGTATTTTCTTTTTACTGTGGGGCAACTAATGAGTTTCAAACATTTATAATTAGGCCATAGTACCAGAAATAGCTGTTCCCAAGAAGGCTCCTCTATCCAAACAAAACTCACTAAAATCCATGGAGGATCAAGTGATAGAAGATTCACCGGGCACTGTCAATCAATTAGAAATCAGTCTCACAAATATTCCTAAATGACTGTCCCTGCTGACGTAACCATGCTATTCATTTTTCCTTGAAGTTCCAGATCTGGTACTCTTGCAAGAAACTTTGTAAAGTTTCTGGCTAAAATGCAGAAAAAACACTTAAAATGTGATCCTAAAGCTTTCAAGAGAGAAAGCAAGTGAACAGAACCTAAAATCTATAAAAATAAAGGTAAATTCTTAAGATTTAAAGCAAATTTTATGGATTAAGTGCCTGAAACCTTAAGGTTAGGACTCCAGTAGCCTGTACATAGTTCATGAATGTGATTAAACTGAAATTAAAGGGAATATTTGTACTTCTCAGTCAAATGTATAGTTAATTTTCTTCATAACCTCTAGTTTTTATATGTTAATAAAAGGGCATACCTATCTTTCAAATTATCCAATAAAAGTTATCAAAAATGCCCAGCACAGAAACTAAGGCTTGCAACATACTTACTGATATTTAAATGATATTTAATAATACCATTTGCTTAAGTTTGAGACCTAACAAATTTTGAAGTAAATCTAAGCACAAACTTGGATGGTTTTCTTCCAAAATGTAGTGGGAGCCACTTCTGTGTGCGTCTGCAAGGCTGCAGGCCAGTAACCCTCCGGCCGTGCCAGGATCCGCAGCCCCAGCCCCACTACTTCAGCATTTATTTCTCCTTTAAAGGGCGAGAAACAGTTATTTCAAAGCGACTTTCGGAAAGGGCCCTGAAAATCACACTTCAAAGCCGTAATACGGCAGGGCTCAGGCAGCCCAGGCCCGGGCAGGCGCCACCG
Organism: Calonectris borealis; assembly: GCF_964195595.1. Taxonomy (NCBI): domain Eukaryota; kingdom Metazoa; phylum Chordata; class Aves; order Procellariiformes; family Procellariidae; genus Calonectris; species Calonectris borealis. The sequence continues at coordinate 34,591,920 of NC_134316.1, forward strand.
CACTCGACAGAGGGCCGGCCCGCTCCAGTGCACGCTGCCCTCCTCAGCCCAAGGGCCCCGCCGGCTCCTGCCGCCCTCGCAGACGTTAAAGCAAGGAGCAGCTTGCAGGGCGCAAAAGCGGGCACCTCCTCAGTCATGAGGCGGCCAGCGGCCTCCTCCGGCCCCCGGCGAGGCGAAAGAGACCGCCTCTGTGCGAAGCCCGAGGGTTACGAGAGTGGCAATACCTCCGTGGAAGCGCCATTTCCGCGCGGGGCACGGCGGAGCCCAAGCGCCGCGCACTGCCCTCCCCGGCCCGGGCGGCTGCGCAGAGCCGAGCGGCGCGGGATGGCGGCTCTCCCCGCCCTCTTCCCCGCACCGCCCCGGCCGGGCCGCGGGGCGGAGCTGCGGGAAGCGGCCGCGGCAGCAGCCCCTTGACTGCCTCGGCACCGGGCTCGTAGCAAAGGGCGCCCCGGGGTTACCACGACCTGGCCTTCTGCCTCTCGCCGCCCGGCGCGGCCGTGGTGCCGGGGGCCGGAGCGGCGGAGCCCGCTCCCTTCGCCCCTCCCGCCGCCGCGCAGGCCCGGCGCCGCGAGATTAGGCGGTGCGAGGCATGAAGCTGACCAAAGCCCAGTACGATGAAATAGCCCAGTTCCTGGGGCACGTGCAGCCCACCCGGCAGAGCCTGAGGAAGCTGAAGGAGAAGTTCCCTAGGTAAGTGCTTCCTGCCCTCCGGGGCCGCTGCCCGGCGCGGGGCGGGCGGCTCGGGCCCCGGGCGGCGGCCTGCGAGCTCGCTGCGGGCGGGCGAGGGGCCGCGGGGGCCGCTCCGCCCGCTCCAGCCGGTGCCCCCAGTTCCAGGCCCCACACGGTACAAAATCACTTGGACACGCACACGGTCGTCGACGGCAAGCGGCAGCTCGCTGAAGCTGCTGCTGGGAGCAGGGTACTTGTCACTCTCTGTGACCTGAGAAGGTGGCACAAAATAAAGAGCGGTTCCCCACCACCACCACGCGTCCAAATAAAAGCTCTTGGGTCATTCATGAAGCTCTTAAACACCAAGCAGATCTTCTTACGTGAATGAAGCCTTAAGGCTCAGGCTATTCCTCTGTGGCTGAGACCAAGGGTGGAATCCAGCCTGCGATACCACTGCCCCTGGGGCTTAGGGAGAAGGGGCTTTCTGGACCCATAACTCTTTACTTGGTGCTGCTCTCCAGCTGAAGGCTGGAAAAGGGATCATCTACTTACATGTCAGTGTTCATCTGCTTCCTCGCCCAAGCTGCATTTAGAATTGTCAAAGACATTTGCAAATGACCATAGGCTAGCATGGAAAGGTGTACGTGACAGAATGTGCTCCATGCACTGATCTTCATTGCCAAAATTTGCTTACTACCAACAACAACTGGGTTGTAAAGGACATGTTGGAAGGTTTTTCTCTTTTTTCAGGTTTGGGGAAAGGATTACTAGTGCTGAATTGGGCAGGAAACCAAATCGGATTCTGTGGGGAAAGAAGTGGTGCTGTCTCTAAAATGCACCAGAAAACTGCATTTTTTTAAGTGCTATGCTTACTTCAGTGAGTGAGAGAAATAAGTAAAACAGAAAATCGCTTCCTGAGCGAGCCTTGCTAGTCTTACCACAGCCGTGGCTCCGGAAACTGTCTGAAGCTGTTGTGTAACTTACAGTAAGTGGATGAAGAGCCAACATTAACTTAGGCTTTTAAACCATCCAGTGAAATCTTTTCCTTTTCAGGAAAGTGTGTGATGTAATTAAAAATCAAGCTGAGGGAATAGCCCCGTTATAGAGAAGAAGTGATGCTAAAGCAATGTGGTTGATTCAGTGAGGGCATTGAGTTGCATTGTTGGGAACCCAGCTCACCTTGCACAGTACTTCTGCAACTTGGGAAGCCACTTACTGTGACAGCGTATGTCTAAGGAGCTTAGACTTGGCTTTATCACTTTGGTGCTAATGAAATTAGAAGAGAGTGTTTGTATGTATATATGCGTGCATGCACACACACACATGCACATGTTCTCCTTTTCTTGTTTTCTAAGGAGACGTGCTGCCACTGTGTGTAGGAACCTACTTCCAAGACAGATCCATAGGCACATGAGTGTCTGTAATAGGGAAACTAAGTTTGTCAGAAAGCTACCAGGCCTTTCTGCTGATACATTTTACTTCCCAGTCCTCTCTTTGATGCTGCGAAAGATCCATTAACTCCTCAGTTTCAGAACCTGATGACTCCTGAAAAACTACGTAGAGTGTTGTTTAACAGCGTAGAGTTATATCAGGAAAAAATTACGTTTTTTGTAAAGCAGCTGGCTCAGGTGTGGCGAACACTGAAAAGCAGAGATTAGCTATAGTCGTTGCTTCCGTGATTTGCTGGCTTAACATCCACATGTTATGTTATCCACATTATGACATGAGAATGTCCTCTTCTGAATTCCGCTTGTAGGCCTCTCCTGAATTTTGTTTGTCTATCCTGGGAGAAGGCTAAAATCTTCTCTTTGAATGATAAATGGATACTTTTTTAAAAAAATGTCTGTCTTAAGTATATTTTGAGGAGGTCTGCATGTCTGCTTTCTGTGAATGGCTCAGCAAAGTGATGTTTCTTTGTTGTCTTTTTGTTTATTTCTCTTATTCTAGCCGGGCAGATGCAGAAGACCCTCAGAGAAAAAGTTTGAAGTAGCAAAATATGTTGGGCTAATGATTTTGAGATGAAGTTAAAAAAAATAAGAATGCATTCCAAGGTCACTGCTTGCCTTAGCAGCGAGGGAGATGTATTGAAATAGATACGTGTTATAACGTGAAAAACAGGCAGTCTCTGTAACCGTTACTTTGTAAAAGAGGCCAGCTCCAGAGATTTGTAAACTTCTGTGCCATCTTAAGTGCTAAAGGGAAGGCTTTTTCAGTGATGTGTTTTATAACTGTGGAGTAAGTTTCTTATAATCTAGAACCTGTGTCATTCTCTTCTAGGATGAGAAGGGTCTGATTGGACTTTTTGGCTGCTTTTTTTCTTTATGAAAACCAAAATCAAACAAACAACCCCCCCACCCATCCCAACTTTCTAATTCAGTCTTTTTAAGAAAATATTCCAGAATCTGGCATAGCACTTGCAATGTGATGAAGGTGTCCATAACCAGTTTGTCATTATATGGTAACAGTTGCTGATTCAAACTGGAAAGTACTAACATCCGTAATTGCTGCTTTCACCTTGCACATTCAATCTTTCCCTGGGAACGATCAGTATTCCACTGGTAATGCAATACATAAATTGACAGTTTTCAAGTATTTCTGGTTCCTACTGCCTCATAGATCTTGAGAGTCTTTAGATTTCTGCATTAATCTGCTCAGGTTTTTTTCTAATACTGTCTTATCTGTTGGTTCCTCCCTTGTCTGTTGTGTTTCATGAAGACTCACAGTTTATGCTCCTTATTTGTATAAAGTATCTTTCACACTTTTTTATGGGCCTGCTCTTGTTCTGCAATTTCTCCCTAAGAGTAATTTGTAATTTCCATGAAACTATTGCCACAATTTAGTGTGTATAGGTATGCTATGTGGTGGCTGCCAACATGACCTGTGAATGTAAATCATTTTTTTAACGGGGTAGTTTGTTCTTTACTATTATTGAACTACTTCAGGAGGTAAGATTACTGCTTCAAAAGGGTGTTGCCATGTGATTTATTAATGTCAAATAGTCAAAATTAGACTGCTTCTAATACTGTTTATAAGTATCTTTGTACAAGCATTGAGACGTTTTAAATTTTTTTTGCAATCCTGTAACATTACAGACAGCATGAATTTAGTCTACTTTGCTTAAAATCCAGTTATTTTGCAAAAATAGAAACTCTGGAATCAAATTGCTGTTCTTTTTCTGTTAGTGCTGCACTTTGTATTCCATGCCTGGCAATTACCAATGTATGTATGTATTTATTTATTTATTTATTCTTAAGGTATTTGTTACATGCTTAGCAGTTGTTTTCTAATGTGTTCATGTTTAACAGCAGGATTTTTGGATGACCTGAGGTTTATGAAAATGTAATTTTGAGCATTAAGCACAGTAAATCTCTGCCAGTATTGTATCATTGTAGTTCCTTTGAGCTTCTTAACATATACGCCACTGGACTGATAATTCTGTGTGTTCTGCGTTTTGCTCTTCTAAAGCGTACCACCTTTTCTGCTTTGTTTCTCACCTGAATTTATCTACTTGCTAATAATTTGTGTTTTTCTTTGTAATTTCTGTATTTTATTCTTCTGCTTTCTTTTTAGCCATGGGCTCATGTTCTTCTGTGATACTATTCTTCTCAATGAGACCTAATGTCTAAATTGGATTACCCATTGTAGAACTAGCTGCAGGAAACGTAGGGTATTGCAGGAAATGCTCTGAGAAAGTTACAGTCTTTATTTTCAGTGCTTGTTTCTCTCTTAAATAGTAGTTAGAGCTGCCTACAAGTAGAATCTTCTGCATGAGAATCACCTTGGCGTTACCTATTTATGGTGACAAGATGTAGGTTAGACCTTTAAACTTTTAACTGTATTCAAAGACTATTTTAACTTGTTCAGAAAAGTCCAGCTTCTACGGGTTTGATTCATACGCAAGCTGATATGCTAGTACTTCAGTTTAGTTGTTCCCGGGGTGGGGGTGGGGGTGGAATTTCAGTTGTTCTGTATGTGGCAGAATACATAGTTTCCTTGAGAAATTTTTCCTGAAGCTTCTTACCAAGAGAACATGATTGACAAATGACTGGACCCTTCTCAAATCTATACCTTGTACATATTTTGCTGCTCTTCATCCAGTTCTGATTGAATATTAGAGTTTTCTTGATTAACTCTTCCTCTGGTCTCTACCAAGCTTTCTAAGGGTGTAAAGTTTGCTGACCCAATTCATTATGGTCCTGTCTTGTTTATTCTTCTGCAAAGTTTTTCCTGGTTTGGTTCTGTTCCGAGTCTTTGAGTTTCTTACAGTACGTTCTGCTTGAATTGGGGATTCCAGAAACTTTCTGACAGTGCAAGTTGGCTCAGTAGTCTTGCATCTTTTAGAGATTTCAAAAACCGTGCTTTTCAAGTTCTTGCATTGAACTGTTGAGAAACATATTTCATTCCATCTAGGAGTGCTGTATTCTTCCATAGCACAATTAGTGCAGTCTGTATTGTTTCTCTTCCTTACTTAAAGTCGTTAAACAAACTTAGTGCCTCTAGCCCAACTTCCCTTTCGGGTACCTTCACTTTTATTCCTGTAAAAGAAGCATTCTTTTTTGAGCCTATCTGAGTGCAAACTGTATTTATAGAGAGTTTCAAAGTACTAGGATTTCAAAGTATTAGAATTTATAGCAGCTGCTCTGTGCAGGTCTTCACTTTTCTTCCATGCATCTGTTCAAGAAGTACTGTCCTGTTTGTGTCCCTTCTGTGAAAGCTTCCTTCATAGTGACCAGGAAGAGCTTTTCTTACAGCAGAAAGGTAAGGGAAGCTGGCATGAATGTGAGAGAAGAACTTCCCCCCCTTCCTTTTTTTTTCCAATAAGCAAACGTGATGCACAGGTTCATATCGATATACTTGATATTCAAGCATGGGTATTTGCTTTTAACATATATAACTTCATGTTTGGTTATTGGAATGCACACAGTCTTTGTTCCCAGAGCATATGAAGTGATGCACGTTCCTCTACATTCATGACCTGTCGTCTTCATTACTTAATATCACTTCAGTTTTTACATACATTTTCAGTAGTTATGTTGCTTTTTCTCCAAATTACTGATAGCTTTAATAAATGACAATGGGCCTGGAAAGCATCCCAACAAGATTTTTCATTTTAAAAAGAAGTATCTGTATGGTAATGTCTCACAATGTAAATTAGAAAATATACTCTGTTTATTATTTGCTCATTTTTATAACTTTCTCAGTGCTGGTTCATATTGAAACACAGGCCCTAAAGAAGTTTAATTGTATGGCATCAATGTTATTTTTTTTACCAGCTGTTTAAGACTGACTTAACGTTTTTTCTTCCTCTTTTCCAGTGTCATTGTTGCCTCTCTTTTTGGTTTTTAGAGTTGGGGGTACATAGGCCTCTGATTTTCCTCTTCCGGCCAGTTTTATTTACAAGGAAATACGTTGCTTTCTCATGAATAATTTCGTTCTGCCTTTATGCTGTTGCTTAGATTATCAACCAGTACTGATAAGCCCAAGATCGTTGCGGTGGGAAACAGGAAGGTAGAACTGCTCTTCTCTTTCATCTCCCTCTTTTGTTTCTTTTTTTTTTTTTTCCCTTTCCATTTCTGTGTTCTGGTACCTGCTGCCAATGGAGCCTTGAGATTGAGTCAAGGTGGAAGGAGAATTCTCTGTCCTCTGCTCTAGTGCTCCGTGGAGCTGCTGTTACGCAGGAAGGAGGACAGTGAAGCTCCAGAGCAGAGGGCAGCTAGCTGTCTATGTGGATTTCAGAACTCTAGGCTCAGGGCTCAAGCACAGGTATATTAGACAGGCAAATCTTATCTACGAGCAGGCAACCTACTGGTGTGTGACACTTCAGCTGCACTCTCTTCTGCCTGAAAGGCTCTCGTCATAGCAAAACTGACATAATTTTTGTAACTTCTCCTGCTCTCCCTGCTCTTCTGAATAGTTGGTTAATTATTTTGGGAAGCAGAGGAACTAGGCTGTTTTTCTTTACTCTGCAAACACTGATCTAGCAAATTTCATTTAGAAAGTTGCCTTTGTGCCTATGAGTGCTAGAAACTTATTTCTTTTACAAAAAAAGAAAGTATAAATGCACATTTTAAGCTGCCTCTGCTTTTCTATTTTCTCACTACTTAGCAATGAAACGAGTTCATGCTCTGCCTATATAAACCACCTCATTGATTTCAGTAGACCGCTCATGAGAGAAAAGAAAGTGGACGTTAGTAGGAGATGCAGAGCCTTGGAGGGAGACGCTAAATGGCCATTGGTATATTTCCACGCTGTCTATTTTGAAGTGACAGATACTTTGCACTAGTGTACTGTGTTTAAATGATCTGGAGCATATAGCTAGACTAGCTATGAAAACAGTAGAGTTTTTAAAGTTTTGTACTTCTTTTTTCTTCTTTTATGTTAGACTTCAGAGTAAACAGTTTTACACCACTGTTTGTTTTTGTCTATTATATGTAGCAAAAGCCTAATATAATTTAAAATTTGTTATGTACTTGAAGCTGCATTTAACCTCACAGGTAAACAGATTGATAATAAGAGATGAGAAAGAGGTCTTGGCTCATTATTTGACAAGAAAATTAACAACATACAAGTTTTCAGAAATGACCTACAATAAAATGTAGCATATTCAAAATAATATTAAAATGAAATAAAAATTTACTATACAAAGTAATTATGTGAGCTCTGAACTGATATTGTTCCCTTTGGAAAGATGTTTTTGCTATTTGAACCCTTGGTAGGATATCTACTGTAAGATATTACAGCTTTGATAGCTAAACCAGAAGGTGGTACAGGTTTTCTCTTTCACTATAAATGCCAGTGAACAAGCCTTAAAGAACTTGTAACTGGTTGGATTTGGTATGTCTGTTTGCTTATGCTACGACGCTAAATAGAAAGGATACTAATCCTTCCCTGTAATACAAAGTATTGCGTGACAGAAATTAACTAAATCAGCATATAACTCAGAACTTTGTCTCCTCCATTATTCATTAGATTTAAATGTAAGATACTTATTTAAAAGCTAGCTATTGATGGCAGTGGAAGCTTCCAGAGCAGAATGGGAAATACAGTTTTGCTCAGTTTTGGGGCTCTTCAATACTAACCGACAGGATTGAGACAGAAAATTCTTATGTTGGCATGTGTAAATTCTAGGTCTTCAGGACATGAGTACCATCTAGATTTGTTTGGAAAGAGATGGAAAGGATTTTTTTTAGTTGTTTGCATGTTATCTATTAACTAAAAAGTAGATAATACGTATATGGATGTGTCAACGTGAAAGTTAATTTTGGGGGAAGTCCATTGTAGTTTTCTGTTACAATTTTTGTAAGTCTAATCATCCTCTTCCTTACAAGCATTCCCACATATGTTGTCCATCCTAGCAAAATGCAAAGTTATTTTAAAGGTTAGTCTTCAAATTTTGCTTGAAATACGCAACCAAAGTTAAGGTTGTACTTTCTGAATTCTTGAGCACTGATAAGTCTCTTCCTTCTCTCTTAACCTTTCCCCTTCCAATACGGGAAGTGCTACCATACAGGAGTACAGTTCATTTTATAAAAAAAAAATCACACAGAACAGGACTTATTACACTTGTGAAATTCATTTTGGCTGAGTAAAGGGAAAGCCTTTTTGGCCTTGAGGAATTTATACAAACCACTTAGAAGCCAATCCTATATCCTTTGAAGATTTGATGGTGAAATACAATGATTGGAGGGGGCCTTTTAAAGCAGACGTGGAAATTAGCTCCCTATAATTTGAAAATGCATTCTGAGTCTGTTGTAGCTGTGTGTTAGGTGCTCTTAATACAGAAGAAAACAAAGAAAGAGAGAAAAGGAGAAAGAAAGAGAAAAAAGAAAAAGAAAAATACAGAGAGAAAAGAGAAAAAGAAAAAAGACAGAAAAAGACAGGGGAAAAAAAAGAAAAAAGAGAAAAATATAGGCAAGAGGGAAAAGAGAAAATGCAAGAGAAAAAAGAGAGAGAAAAAGAAATAAAAGGGGAGAAAAAAGAGAAAAGGGAAAGAGGAAAAAGAGAGAAAGAGAAGGAAAAAAGAAAAAGGGAAAGAAAAAAGAAAAAAGGGAAAGAAGGAGAGGAAGAAACAGAAAGACAAAGAAAAAAAGAAAATCCTTTCATATGTCAAAGCTGGGGGAGTTGTCTTGGTCACAGTGTACATTACTGTGTTGCTTCATGAAGTTTAATTTGGTTGTACTTTTTGCCACTTCACAAATTCCATGGTCGTGTTAATCACCAGTAGGATAGGAATGCAAGTCTTGTGGCACTGTTTTTTTTAAGTATTTCATTCTAAAGCAAGCTTGGTGTCATCAGACAGACCAACAGATGTCTGTAGATTTAAGGGCCAGATTATGGTGGTTGTTAAGGAAGGATGAAGTGGAAGTTTTAACACTGACCATATGTGCATTTTAATTGACTTGTGGATTTTAGGATACCATTGTATTCATGCTGCTTGTACTTAAGCACAATGTGATAAAAATGGTAATTCTTGATTGTATTTCAGAAACAGTTCCATACTGTATCATTCTGAAGCCTGCAAACAAGTCTAGGCTAGAGTTTTATGAGCAGAGGGGATTTGCTACATCAGAGGGGAAAATATTTTATTCATGTGTTGTTTTTTGGACAATCATATTCTGGGCTATATTACAATGGCACAATAAATTGCTGAATACACTGTCTGCTGAATATGACCTCACCATGAAAAATTTGATGCATTAGAGTAGGAAAGGTTGGAATATATCAACCTTAGTTGACAAGGGACTTCGAATTTTGACCTAACACAGATGACCTTTGTGTGCAATAAAAGTGAGTTTAATCTCCAGGTCAAGGTTGAGGTGAATGGTAGGGCAATGTGGATTGGTTTGTGCTGGATATGGCTGGATCACACCTAGCAAGCAAAGAAATCCAAGGTCTTTGCATTTCAGAGTAACCAAATGCTTATTTACCTGAAGTTTACTCATATCTGTTATACCACCTTCAAAAAATGTACTGTACCGTAGACAGCTAACTCTTCAGTAGCTGTGGACTAATTCGTTTGAAGCTCAATGTTTCAGAATAAGAAGTGTGAGGTACGTATCTTCTGCTCCTATAGATCATTGAATAGGTAAGCTAAATAAAATTTCTCCTCTAGCATGTAGAAGAAAGACTGTCAAGTATATTTCCTTGCTATGAAAAGTGCGAAATCTAGAAGCTTTATTTCTTTGACAGCTAACCTGTCTTTGGAACATCGGAAGTTTACTCCCAAGTGGCTTATGCTTTTAGGAGGAACACAATTAAGAGAGCTCTGATACGTTTCACTAGGCAAATACAAAGAAAACGGGTCCTTTTGAGCACTCCCTTGCTGTAAAAGGTATTTGATCAAAGAAGCTAAGTTACAAAATGTTTTGGGGGTTGTCTAGGTTACATAATAAAGACGTATAGATGAATTTAAATAAAAGATTGTCGTGTTTTATAGTAGTCACAAACAAAATCTGTCTTTTTAACTGGCTGGTGTTCCAGGAGTGCTATTTTACTAACACGCTAACGGTACATGCCCTGAATACTTTACACAGATAAGAGTGGTAGCGGTGGTGCTGTTGGAAGGAGGGGGGAAGGAGGGAGTTCTCTTTAAATCAGCCAGGAAAAAAAAAGTTTGAGACTAATGGAAAGAACCTCTACTCCTTTAATAGAGCCTGCAAAATATATTCTCCAGGACTGATCAGCTCTGAAGGCTCTAGAGGTTTGATGATTGGAATGGCAGGAAATCACGCTTTCAGGACATAACGAATTGACTAGGCCATCCATCATTTGTTAGCATGCGCTGAAACGCTGCGTTTGTGTGCAGAGGTCTGTGATTTAGTAAATACTTGGGAGATGAATAGAGCTTACACACAAGGGAAGATATTGCTGTCCTTCAGCAGCCTTAGACACAGATCCCTGCTGAGAAGGCCGTCTGACAGCAGCTCATCAGTAACTGGCCTGTCACAGTCAGTGATGCCCACCAGCCATCCCCAGTATATTAAATGCATTTTTAATATCTGCTTCAGTAGATTTAATGAAGAAAATTTAGTTTCCATACTCTGATCACTGCTTCCTCAAGTGTTTTAAAGCATTGAGTGAAGCACTTCCAAGTAAGGAACTGTGCTGATACCTGGAGGAGTTGATTGAAAATGAAAGTGAAACAGAATGCAAACAGGAGTGTTATTATCCAAACAGTTTCCTTAAAGCAAAACAAAAATGTTTGGAAAAAGCAGTGGTCTTCTTAGAAACAATTGACCCTCCTGCAGAGGGACCTTATGCAGCAGGCTGTACAGCAGCAGAGATGCAGTGCTGGGAAAGGTCTATGCACAGCGGTTCTGCTTAGTGTGGCTGGGCTTGCCAGAAGGCACAATTGCATTTCCTATGCTTTCAGATGTCAGTACTTGAATCAGATCATCGTTCTGTCCGGCTTTCAGAGTCCTGAGAGAGGAGGGTGGCTATGAATGGAAGAAATGGAATAGATCATGTTTTTAATAACTAACATAGATTTTGGTTTGGCTTTGGCATTTTTGCGAGGGTTGCAGTTGGTGAAAATCATTGTAGCGTTCCATGGTATTATTTAAACTGATGTATGAAAGAAATAATAAGACAAAATGGAAAATAAAACTTCTGCTATTTTTATAACTTAGCAGGCTCATTGAGAGTAATTCAATACTGACATTCTGCTTGTAACGATTGTACGGAATAATTTTTTTAACTTTGTAGCAAATGATAAGATCTTTTGCTGTCCATATATAGATAAACTTCATAGTTGTTTGAATTTCCTGGGAACTTTCAGGGAAAACTTCTGTTTACATAAAGGCAAATATGTTGGTTTTCATTTTCTAACAAGATTCAGTGCTTATGATATTTACTTCAAGACAACAAGACAAACAACTCGATTTTGTTGCAAACATTCACTTCTTGAGCTTTTTTTCCCTCAGGAATCCATTCTGTGTTCACAGAAGAGAAAGCAAGTGCCGAATGAGACCTATAAATTTGATTCTTGTATGTGTCAAAACAGTAATGTATTAAATGCATATTATTATAAAAATTTAAGACATGTCCTGAACACTTACATTTTTATAACACAAGACAATATTAAATAATACATTTTCTTGTTAGCATCTGTTTGCTGTCATTGTTGGCAGAACCTATGATTTATTACTTAAATTAATGACTACAACCATTTTGGTCCTGATATATGCCCCTAAGCTTATCACATCACTTAATAAAATAACATATATGCTTCTGTGAGAGTCATTTTTTAATTGTTTATTCCTTTAAGTTCCTGGTGAAAATACCATATCTATCTGCAATGTGAAAGTCTCAGAAGCTTGTATTATACTTCAAACTGAATGAAATAATGGTAAGAATATGGAATACAATAACTGATCCTACTAAAATTGTCTCCTAAGACAAGCCAAAATTCTAGAGTATTATTACCAAAAAAACCCAACAGCATTGGAAGAAGAGTGGAAAAAACTGCTCTGTTTTCTTCAGATCCAGTAATGGTTAAAAGCCTTGTTCGTTTGTTTGTTTGACTAATTGGTACCATACAAGTTGATTTCAAATTCCCATTGGTATGCTAAGATTTCACGCTCTATCATTAGTTTTCAACTTGTATTTCATGGAGTCCTTGTTGTCCATGGACTTCAAATGAAGAATTCAAAGAAAATTAACTTCTTGTCAGCAGGCTTAAATTTGCCAAACAGGAATCTGTGCCTGTTGTGGGAAAAACGTTTTGGTTTGTGAACCCCTTAGGTTGAAAACTTCTGTTTTGTCAGCAACTAAAGCATTTTTATCTATTTTACGGTTTCTTTTCATACATATTTTTTTAAATTCTAGTGTTCATAATGTTTTGAATGTGGTAGTGATATGAATGGCATATACTATCCTTTCCAGTGCACACTCCAAGGATATCCAGTAGCCTGATTGATAGTGACAGTCTCATTGCTTTATGCTGGAGAATTCTTGAACTTCAGTCCCCTGCTTTATCCTTCTCATCTGAATAGGATATTTAAGAAAGTGTTGCTATCCATCCAGATTGGCAAAATGGCATCAGGTCAGGATGTGGTGCTGAAGACTTTATTGTTTGGGTGAATGTCCTCTGTTTGCATATCTGTATCTAGTTCTCCAAGGTCTTGGAAGCATTTGATGGCATTGATTCCCAGAAGCTTCAATGCTGAATAAAAATGTCCTAAGATAGGACACATTCTTCTTCCACAGAAATCAAAATGTTGTCAAATATTTCTTTGAGTAAGACCCGTGTGATAGCTAAGGTAGTCTCTTGTGTAATGCAGCCTGTCTGAAACTGTTTCAAAGACAACATAAAAACTATGACCAAAATAGAGGTAATACTCACTTCTGTGACTGTATTAATATAAAGGGTCTTTTGGAGTTCCTTATTGTTAATTGAGGACCTAGACAGCAATAAGGGCACCGTGTATCTCTGTTTCCATTTGTGGTTGGCTAGGAGATGGCAGAACTTCTTATCAGTCCACTATTGATACTGGTAACATCCAGTTCTTTATTGCACTTCCGTGGAATGCAGATGTGAATTATGAGGCTACAAATGGTGCAAAGTATGATAACTAATAGCCAGAGAGTGAGTGTAGGTTCCTACAGATGAAAAGGCTATTGAACATTAGCCATTTCCACAATTAATATAAAATGCATGTTGTCAATGCAGCTGTCCTTCAGTTTTCAACACAGCTGAGCAATGTGTCTTCCTAGACAAATGCGTTATCTTAGATACACAAAATGTAAAAAGATAAAAATAACTCATAACGTAGATTTCTGGTTCTTACAAGCTTAAAAAGGAAGATTTGCCTTGACCAGTTAGCAGGTACTCCAATAGGCCAAGCAAGTTCCGCTCCAAGTTCCGCTCGGTGTTTAATGACCTCATTGCAATGAGTTGTCTGACACAGGAATATGTTTTCCTTTATCCTGTTATTAGAAGCAGGAGAATTTAATTATTGACCAAAAAGAGAAGTCAGACTACATTTTTTATCTCATTTGTATTGTGTTCCTTTGACATCAATGGTCTGAGAGAAAAAAAGGAAAATGGTCCTTTGTGGAGTAAATGCATGGTTTCAGTCTAAATATTTTTCTAGCCATATCTATCTGTTTGGTATGTCCTCTAAGTGCAGGGAGTTTTTTCCTGAACAAATCCCATTGGTTAACCAACAGCTATTATCCATAAGCTTCCTGCTTACACTTTTTGTTTTAATTTACTATTTAGACACAGACCTCACCAGTGACAGGCAATCATTCTTACACATTATTATTTTTGTGGTTTTGAGGTTTCTGGATAGAGAATTTTGTCCATTTATCTGGGCATGGATGCTTGCCATTCTAGCGTTTTAAATCTCAATAATTTAAAAATATTATTCAAATGTTTCAGCTATTGTGTAGAAATTAATGTATTTCTATGTAGACAGGTTTGGGATGGTCAATGTGTATCATGTTAATTGTTTGCTTTAGTTTATTTTGTAATTCTTAGCGCTTTAGTCTCTTCATCAAGGAGATATACATAGGTATATATTTCAGTGGAACTTTGCTTGTGGATCAGGATGTTTAGTGAAATAAATGGTTAAAATTATTAAAATATGCAGTCGAAAGCAACGTCCTTAGTTTAATGTGCTTCTGAATATTAAATGCAAGTAAAATGGTATATAGACATGGAGCCATTTGTTACATTTTAGTATATGAAGCAATAGCTGTGTAAACCTTAACCTCGTAATTTTGCAAGTTCCACTTTATCATGTAGCTGTAAAAGGTAATCAAAATAAATCATGGAAGATGAAGAAGTATTTTCTAGGGCTTTCTGTATGCTTTCAGAAGTGGCGCTTGATCCATGAAATTTTAGTAAGCATATTAAATAATACAATATGATGTGCAACGTGTCAGGTCTGATAAATTATTTTGTATAGGACATTTATACAACATATGGTGAGCTGCTATGTGAACAGCTTAATGATTAAATTATGTTAATCTTTCTTGCCATATTTACTTTTTATTTAAAAAACCAGTGTTTTCAAATTTTTATTTTACTTTTTTGATCACGGGTAGATATAAGGAAGGTGTAGGTCATCTCCGAGAAGCCGTGACAGTGATCCAAGGTTCCTCAGCTGTGCAGTGTACATAACACAGATGTTGGGAGAGTCATCTGTCAGCTATGCCTCTCCTATGGAGTTAAAGTTCTAGGGGGAAAAGAATTCGACACAGTGCTGTCACTGTTACATTTTCACAATAGAAGAGCATGCAAATATTCAACCTCCTGCTTAGCAGTAGTGCCCTGTCTAATGTCTGTGCTGGTTAGAATAAAAAAATAGTGGGTGCATCTAGGGCTCATAGATCTGACAAAGGTCATGCTATGCTGGGCATTTGAATTGGAAATTGTCTGGACTTAGATTTTATAAAGCTCCCACTGTTGTCGGGGAAAATTTCAGCAGGGTTTTGTCCCTAGAGAGGCCTCTTAGGCGCTTTTCTGTCCTATGAATGAATTTAGATGTGAGGGTTTCTCCTGCCTTAAAACTGTTAAGTTCATTTTGCATACATCCCCAGAGAGAAAAACTGGCAGATGCTTTTGTCTTGGAAGTGTTTAAAAGAAAACTGCAGAACAGGAACAAGGGAGAGAAGGGGCCCTGTGTGGAGTCCCAGAACATTTTGGAAATGGCCAATATGCAGTTTTCATCAGTACTAAGGCGGGGCGCAATATGGTGCCTGTAGCTCACTAGGGAATATGAATGTTGATTAAGCATACTCCCAGGCTTTGAAATCCTGAAAGCAGTGTCAGAATAATGGATGTTGAGCAAATGTCAAGCATTTGTTAATTTCTCTGTTATTTGGAGTTTATCTACCATGATCAATCAAATAAACTAGTGCTTCTCTGTTGTGGCATGTGTCATTGATATGGTGATTAGGTGGCTAGAGAGGCCTTCTGCCTTTTTTTTTTTTTTTTTTTTAATCCAGGTAACAGATTACATATGACCAGCCATAACTTTAAGTTAAAGATTTGTTTGTGGTTGGTTTAGTGGAAAGTGGTGCATTAACAAAATACTTTGGGGTACTGAAAGAAAAAAGTATTTGCATATCTGCTGTGCTAAAAATTATATTCATGCCATTTTTCCCATCTTTGGCCTTAAAGTTTTACTGTTGTGGGGAAGGAGAAATTACTTCTAAATGAAAGTTGATAGAAGAAACTTTCACTTATTCTTAAAAGGAGAAGTTTGAAAACAAAGGATATCCACCCCAAATTAGCATTAATTTATGGCTTAGCCGTCTTCTTCCCTCTAAATCTTTTGGTTTCTGTAAACTACGTCTCGCTATCCCTGTTTTTGATTCGGAAACATGTTCAGATGCCCTTTAGTTAAAAGTGAAGGGTGTGACTCTTTGTCTTTTGTAAGATGACACACTCTTTTATAAGAATATATCAGAGAAGTTGTTAGTTACTGACTAACATGCAGAAATGTAAACAGTCCAATTCAGAATATTTTTTTCTCCATCTTCTCAATTTCCACTGTTTTCTGTTGTCCTAGTTCTGCTAATTTGCCACTCTTAGAAGTTAGGTAACATACAAAGACCTGATATTTAAATGTGAAGAACAAATTAAAAATCATGTGGAGGAGGAAAAGACTCTGTGGCCTTTGCTGCTTTTCTATAATATATAAAGACTTTAAAATGGGAAAGGATAGGGCTGGGATGTTTTCTGTGAGGTCTTGTTGAAAGCTGCCTGAAGGATATTAACAGTCAAATTTCGCTGAATTCCAGTGAAGCTTAGTTACCCCCTTCTCATGGATTTTTTTTTTTTTTTTTTTTTTTTGGCAAAGTCTATGTGCTTAATGTAAAGATGGCAATGTATATTTTTACTATGTTTTTGACAACTCCCAGAAATTTAAAACGTTTCAGTCAGTCATGCCATATGACTTGATGCATGTTGAGGTCATCTTCAGTTCATTTTAACATAGAAAAAATATTTGGTGTTGAACAAACTAGTTCAACATCTTCTTCCTTGGCTTCTGCATTTATTTACCAAGGCCTCCGGGCCCATTCTACCAAGACTGGTCAAATTTGGGTGCTTAATGAAGGTGATGCTATATGGTGAACCTATTGACTGTTTACATCGGAGATGATTCTGTTCAGTTAGTGCATAGAATAAGAGTTCTCCTGGAAACCCAACCTTTTCTGTGGCACTGCCGGAAGCAAAGCATATAGTCACTGTACAGATTTTCAGAGCACTGCAAAGAACACCAAACAATAAATCCTCTGAAAAGAAGAGGAAGGGAAAGGAAAATCCTGTTGGTAGGAGTGGAAAAGAAGGTTAGAGAAGTTTTAGGATAGAATAACGTAATATTGTGATCACTTCGTGTCAGGTGTTCCCTTCCTATTGCCTGCCAGTTGTAGGTAGAGAGTTTTTTAAAAAAAGAATGCTGGAAGACCACTAGTAAAAAGGAACAGCTGGATTTCCTTCTTGGTGCGTTTCTGCCATCTTTCCAATAGGAAGTAAGTAGTGGAATTAAACTATTTTAATCCCTCTATGGCACAGTAAGCTATGTCCCTGGGGCTGAAAGTAGGCTTTGTAAATATCCACATATATGGGTAGATACAAGGCAAAGTACTGTACTGTCGGGTAGGTAGATAGACAAGAATTATTCTCTTTTTTTTCTTTTTGTTTTGTTTTCTAATTACAAGTAGCTTTAAGATTATAAACTTTTGAATTGAAACACTGTTTAGGGTTTAAGACTAAAAATCTCAAGAGGACTAGCTATAAATGGATTCATTTCTTGCCTTAAATCTTCCCAAAATTTGAATTTACTTAAAACTACTCTTCTGTGTTATCCATGTTTGATAGAGCTAAAATTCTTTAAATTATATCCTGTATGGGAAACATTAATAGGATCCTGACTTGCTTAAGGAATTAACAGTTTTGATTGGATTACTGGAAGCTTTTTTGACTTAAGGTGTTCACTTTTTACCCTGGAGATAGCTGTGCAACAGTGTGTGTGCTTGACATGTGATGCATGCAAATGCTAAATACAGTAGCAGCATGAGGCAAGTGTCATTAACAGTAATTTATGTAATGAAAGCCACCTGGCTGTCTTTGTAATTAATTGCTTGTAAATAATAAATTTAAATATAATTTATAGTTTTCTAAATTTGATTATATATTTTTAGGAGCAAATTGTTTAAGGGTGTTTGGGGATTTATTTAGTTTCAAATTGGCACAGATATGCTTTTTACATACAGGCCAATTTTTTAACGTAAAATGAACAGTATAATTAGCTTCAAATTGCCATTCACTCATAAAAATAGTTTTCTAAAATTAAATTTAAACATCTAGTTTATACAGGACAATATAGGTTTGAAGAAAAAAAGTATGAAGTAGAACAATTTTCCCCTTTCTCCACAATCAGAAAATTTAAGATTGGAGTCTGAAAAACTTCTCTTGACAAGGTATTCTATAATCCAGTTCTTTTCCTGGGGGAAGGGGAAGTAGCACGATAGAGTTATCCAAACAAAATGAGAAAGATGAACACAAAATGAATATATCAAATATTTCCTTCCAGTAATAGCCTACTAAGTGAGTGTTTTTTCAATGTGTGGACCTTGGCCCTATCAAGAGAGCAGATAGGAAAGGTGAGGGATAAATCTCTGGTTTAAATTGCAGCTTGTTTGCCTTAACTGCTTGTTGAGGTCCATTGCTGTTGCAGCCTAAGAGAATCTTTCTTTGCACAACCGTCATCAGATAACTACAACTTTTGTGTATTTTTGTTTAATGGTTCAACATTTAGATTGTGGTACTAAGAGAAAGAGTTCAAACTTGCAAACATGTTTTCTTTATAATCTTAACTGAAGTAAATTGAAATAAAGTGTGAATGATGTACAGTTAAGTGCAAACAAGGTATTTGCAAAGGTTTTGCTTTTTTCTCCTCAGTCTCTGGTATGCTGCTCTGTGCCTCTGCTTTGGGATGTGTTCACTGATTCTTTCCTGGATATTCAGAAACTTTTCTTCTGGCTAAGTAACTTGGAGTAGTTGAGGACAAGGACATAGCAAATCATCTGCTTATGTTAGTCTCAAGCTTTGCTTTTTTAATTTAATTTTCTGAGAAATTTTATTGGTAGAGTTAAAGAGAGAATTTTAGAGAATACCAGGAGATGGAGATGTGGAGGACCAGTACTGTGATTATCAAGGTGTATGTGAGAGGCAAACCCTTTTTGACTCCTATCAGTTTCTTTTCATCAATGGACTCCCTGACTAGATGATCAAAGGGTAGCAGAGAAGTTCTGGTATGCGTGAGGTAGAAAGATTCGATAGTCATTGAAGCCTGATGTGAGAAAATTTGAGAGGTTTAATTTCATGTTTTAGCACTGACATTTTTTTAAACCTGTGTTGTGAATACATTTTTGTTCTGTATTGCATCTGAAAATATTTTTCAGCTTGAAAATTGAACCTTACAAAATAGTTTTATGTTTTTCTGGAAGAGACTTTACTTGAAACATAAGTGAAAGAGTATTTACTTACAAAGATCTCTGTGTGGGTTTGGCATTTAAGTAGGTCTCAAACATTCATGCAACAAGCATTGTGCTGTTTGACTCTGGAAAGAAAAAATATCAGAACAATATCTCAGGCAAATTACTATCTATTTTCTGTACTTGCTTACGAAGATAATAAGACCAAAAAGTAGTTTCTTTTCATTTGGAAATACCACTGTTCTGTTCCTGTGTTTTCAGAGTTTCATTTTTAACCATAATATCTGCCAATGTTTATCCACTGTTAAAGCATAATGTTGTTCTTCTCATCATAAGCATATATATGTGAATGGAAAAATTGCATCTTTATTCTGACTTCTGTTTTCATTTTGGGGGTTTGATCAGAAATACTTTGTAGTCATTTGAATAAGGCATGTTTTGAGCTGCACTTGTATTACTGCTATTGAAAGTTAGATTTTTGTGGTGTTGGTGAAAGAAGGTGAAATTTATCTCTGCGAAGAGCTGGCATTATTTTGTGATCGTTGCCTGTATTGATAATTTGTATTTACCTCTGCATTTTTTTTTTTTCATGTCTGATACAGATTGTTCATAGTCTGCAGTTGTTTTAAAATATATTGGCCGTTACAACAGACACCAAAAAATGAGGTGTCTACAGGAAGAATTGGTGCCCTGTTCTTAAAGGAACTTCTAAGTCTTTCTAAATGAAAAATCATTCAAACAGTATCTAATGCTGGCAATTTTCCTCTGTCTGCTGGTAGAACTTATTGGCCAACTAGGTCAGACATTATTAAAGTTCAAGTGGCCCAGTGGGAAAAGTAATGGCCTTATGCTACTATGAATTTTAAATGCTGCCATTTCTATGTATTGCACCATCATCTGTTCTCGCACATCACTAAATTGTATAGAAGTTGTGGGACCAACCAGTGTCAAGGTCATAGAAGCGATGACTCTTCTCAAGTAGCCTTCTCGGAGCTTTGTCATGCAGTTATTCTCATAATCCTGGCTATAGGCAGCAAAGTTGTGTGCACATGCCTGCATTTAACCTTTTTATTATCATTGGATAGCGTAAGCCTGCAATGCAGGATGTCTTTTTCCTCGGACTCTTTACTTCTGGTTTTTATTTTTGATCCTACCAAAGGTATGAAATCGACTTTGATGCAAAGACAATTTTTAGTAAGTGATTTGTATTTAAACCTTTTGAGTTGAGCTGTTGTACAATTTACTGAACTGGATATCGGAGAATTTCAAAATTGTTTAGTACTATAGTTCTCCAGATGAGCTTGAATTTCATCTTGATTTTAAATGTGATGGTACTAAGTCTGAAATGAGCATATCAGCAGGTACTTCTTGTCATATATATATATATTTTTATTGAATTTTTGTAGTATTAATATATTTGTAATGGGAGTATTTCCCCAACAGCACTGTATTGGCTTTGTAATTTCCAAAGTAGTAGCTACTGATAACGTTTCATTGTATGGAAGGCTTCTTATGCAGAGATAATAAAACTGGGTTTGTATCCCAGACTTGAACTGCTGTAGCTGGAAAGCTGTAACATTGGAAGATAGCCACTTTACAGAAGTTACCGTGTTGTAACTGAAGACTTAGGTACTTTTATGTCACTTAGATACTCCAATTCAAACTCATATATTGATTTAAACACATATATTCTCTCACACACACACAGAGACATGTATATTGATTTAGCTTAAATTGGTAATTCACTGACTTCCAATAAATCAATGTTAGATTTGTGAATGATAAAGTACAAATGTGTACAGAGACAATAATCTGCTTTTTGAGAATTTTCATTCAGAGAAGTGCTCACAAGCATATTAAAACTTTAGCAGAGATTTTAATATTAAAAGCTGCAGTGAAGAGAGGTTAAAGCCATAACAATTCTAGAGGTCAGTGAGTCTCCCTCCCTCGTTCCGTGTTCTTCAGTGCTTGGATGTATATAAGCCTAGCAGTTCTCAAGCTTTGGTAGGCCTTTGTTATTCCTGAGCCTTCCTGAATCCTCATGTGGAACCATTCAGATTGCTAAGAAGCCTTTTTCCCGTCCTGGGAATCCTGACACGTAGAAGAAATTCCGAGAATCCGCTAGTTGCCACCTCCTCTCAGGTGGGAAGTTCAGCATCAGACTGGCTTTAGTCGATTTGCAGGTGTAACGGTGGTGCTTGTTAGCCTACATCCTGCAGTTCTGGGAAGCCACGGAGGCTTTACGCGTCCGTGCATGTGTTACGCGTTTGAACCGATGCTGCTAGGTCTATTTGAAATCCATTATTGACAGAGTGTTTAGAAATAAGAGTGGACTGGTTAGCATGTGGTAAGCAGTATAGAAACACTGCTTTCTTTAGGACTCGCTGTTCCAAAGCGTTTGCAGTACAGAAGGTGAGAATTAAAAGGCTGTTTGGGTTTCTTTCATATCTTTGATAATGTAACAGGAAAAATGTATTTTAGGCACACATTCTGGAATTTCAGGGTAGCTGTGAGGAGGATTCCCCTTCCACCCCTAGTCATTTAAATTCATCAAATATATGTATTTCTTTCCTCACATAGATTCTTAATCCAGCATGGCAGCACCACGCAATTCTAGCCCTAAGTTGTACGTATTACTTTTATTTTAAAGCTCAATATTGCATATTGAGTAAAAATATTTAAAAACTTATTGTGCCTGGAAAGGGGAAGTTCTTTTCCAATTATTAGAAATGAGAGACTCTTGCTGTCTGTTTCAGAACATTTCGTGAAGGAGTATGACTAGCACTACATACTCAGCTGGAGACTGTGGAAGGAAAGAAACAATTTCTCCCCTTACCTGAATTCCTACAATAGCCAAGTGCAGTGTTGTATGCACTTCCAAGAGAAGGTTTGACAATGCTGCTTTGGGATTTCACACGTAACAGCTTCTGAATTTTGGAAACGCATCTCCTACCCTCACACTCAGTTTTTTAACCAATATATTTATCATCCTAACGAGGTGGAATGTTACATTTTGTGAAAGGGAAGTAATGAAGCAATGTTCTTTGTAGACTTCATTTGTTTAAAAAAAAAATCAAGACTATGCTGTATATATAATATATATTTGTTTCATGATGGACTCTGCTTTCCCCCTGCTTGTCTCCACTTGTGCGAATAGTTACTGGATTAAATACTGCAGTTCATATTTACTCTTGATATTTTTTTTTTTTTTTTGGTACAGATCTCTCTAGATACTCTTCCTTTGTTCCATGGTAAAATACATTAAATGTAAAGCTATTTCAGACAAAAAGTGTGGAGTTAAAGATGAGGGAAAGGAAACTCATTTTAAAATGAATAGATGAAACAAGTGCAAACTTGGTTTTGTACCTAAAATTTTATGTTTTCAGTAATCTCAGAAAATAGAGTAGAAAAATGTAAGTTTTATCTTAGCCCTAAAGAATTAATTATTTGCAAGGGCTGATAATACAATATTTGCAGAAGTTGTCATGTTTAGATTTTCTCCTGGTGAGGCTGTAGTAAATAGCAAATATTAAGTTGGACAGCACCCCAAATCTTGGCTAGATCTGCAAGCCTGCTTTGTTGGGAGGATGATCTGATCCAATTAAATTCTTTTCATCCTTACTAGCTGCTTCTTGGCTGGAGTTTTATATCAACTCTAGTTATGAAGCACTGATCTGCATCAGCATATTATCTATTACTAGTTTATATATGAATGCTAATTGCAAAACAAAACATTTCTGAAATACTCTCCAGGGATGATAGCATTGCTCCTCTACCAAATTCTGGGACTCATTAGAAGAGAATGGTCTAAATTTTATTCTTACAAATTAAATGACCAAAAGGCATATTCTTTTTCCAGCATGAGGCTTGCAGTTGTCTTTTTAGCTTGACTGATCTCTAGACTCTTAGAGATAATTTCTCTTATCTCTGGTTCTGGTCTGACTTGGGCATCCCATATCTCAATGTGGTATCTGTAATACTTTTTTTTATGATAAGAAAATTTTTATATCTTTATATCATTTGGAACCTAGAAATGACAAAAGTTTTTTGTTTTTTTAAAAAAAGCAGGCATTTTGTAGCAGATTTTCGATTTCACAGTTTTCTGCCTAAATCCAGTTATGTATTGACAAGAACACAAATGCATCAGGCATTCAGATGGTGATTACATCAGTTGACATGGAAAGAGCTACAGATGTCGTCTGTCTGGACCTCTGTAAGGCCTTTGACATGGTCCCCCACAACACCCTTCTCTCTAAACTGGAGAGATATGGATTTGATGGGTGGACTGTCCAATGGATGAGGAATTGGTTGGATGGTCACATCCAGAGGGTAGTGGTCAACGGCTCAATGTCCAGATGGTGATCAGTGACAAGTGGTGTCCTGCAGGGGTCCGTATTGGGACCAGTACTGTTTAATATCTTCATCAGTGACATAGTGGGATCGAGTACACGCTCAGCAAGTTTGCAGATGACACCAAGCTTGAGTAGTGCAGTCGACACACCTGAGGGACGGGATGCCATCCAGAGGGACCTGGACAAGCTCAAGAAGTGGGCTCGTGTGAACCTCATGAGGTTCAACAAGGCCAAGTGCAAGGTCCTGCACCTGGGTCAGGGCAACTCCCAGTATCAATACAGGCTGGGGGATGAAGGGATTGAGAGCAGCCCTGCCAAGAAGGACTTGGGGGTACTGGTGAATGAAAAGCTGGACATGAGCTGGCAATGTGCGCTCACAGAAGCCAACCATATCCTGGACTGCATCAAAAGAAGCATGGCCAGCAGGTCGAGGGAGGTGATTCTGCCCCTCTGCTCTGCTCTGGTGAGACCCCACCTGGAGTACTGCTCCAGCTCTGGAGTCCTCAGTACAAGAAGGACATGGACCTGTTGGAACGGGTCCAGAGGAGGGCCATGGAAATGGTCAGAGGGATGGAACACCTCTCCTATGAAGAAAGGCTGAGGGAGTTGGGGTTGTTCAGCCTGCAGAAGAGAAGGCTTTGGGGAGACCTTCTTGCAGCCTTTCAGTACTTAAAGGGGGCTTATAAGAAAGATGGGGACAGACTTTTTAGCAGTGCCTGTTGCGATAGGACAAGGGGGAATGGTTTTAAACCAAAAGAGGGTAGATTTAGACTAGCTATAAGGAAGAAATTTTTTACAATGAGGGTGGTGAAACTCTGGAACAGGTTGCCCAGAGAGGTGGTAGATGCCCCATCCCTGGAAACATTCAAGGTCAGGTGGGACGGGGCTCTGAGCAACCTGATCTAGTTGAAGATGTCCCTGCTCATTGCAGGGGGGTTGAACTAGATGACCTTTAAAGGACCCTTCCAATCCAAACTATTCTATGATTCTGTGATTCTATGGAAGTATGCCACTGGCATCAACACAGAGTAACAAAAGGTAAATTGCTTCATTATGGATGCTTATGTACAAGAAGAAGAGGATATTTGAAGAGCAAGGCAAGTTGCTTTGAACAGAGCTCTGGGAGTTAGATCCATTACCATCTGGAATTGTAGATGATGTTTCCATGAAAGTGGCTGCTACAGAACTTAAGAGGAAAGTTTGCTTGTTTTCCTGGAAAATAGATTTAGTTCTACAAGATGGATAACAAGTTAATTTATTAATTACTTAAACTGGGTAGTACTCAGAATTATGAGTTTGGGGTTTTTGTGTGTTTGTTTCAGGAAATCAGCAAATCTGTACCTTGGCTCTACAGTTGGTTCTCGACGAAAGAGCTTGCTCGACACAAACATGTCTATATCCCTAGCCTTCCAGTAAGCCATGAGGCTTACTATAAAGTTTATTCCTTAAGAGGCAATAATGCAGCACTGAAATGTTATTTTGAATGAAATATATTTTCAGTGTTATGTTTGTTTTCCTGGATATCTCAGCTATATTAATTTGTCTGCTCACGTGCTGTTTTGAAATCCTGTATAGAAGCATCAGAGGACGGATGGAGCCCTAGCAATTTGGCTGCTCCTGTAGAAGTAATGATGACTTAGATGGCAGTATCCCTGCTGTCAGTACCAGCAGTTGTGATCGTGTTGTCTTGCAGTGCAAATGCATGTTCATGACTTCTGTCCCCTCTCCAAGTACACAGTACTGTCTTTTTCAGCACTTTCTGAAACCATGATGTTTCAGTTTTCTGTCAATGGCATCTTGCAGTAGGTGCTCCAGCCGTGTTTGGAGGAGCTGTTTCATTTTGCCGGGAAGTTGTGGCAATGGAATTGTGGCAAGGAAACGCTGAGTGGCAGATAAGTAGTTCTGGTTTTTAAGAGGGGAACTACGTTAACCAGAAGAAACATGGAAGCAGCCATGTGAAGATATAAATCCACTTCTCCTGGGAGAAGGATCTTCTGGTAGTAAGGCTTGAAATTCTTTGGATGGTATTACTGAAATAATTCTCTTTGTCAGAGTTGTAATGTTTTTCTACTGCAATCCAGTATATATCCAACTTGTTCAGTTATTGGACTGAAATTTTTAGTGTTTGTGGTAAGTCCTAAATGATTTGAACAGTTAGAAGTGTCGGACTAAACTGAAGTAGAAGGGCAAACTCCAGGGACACCAAGGGAACAAATAAAATGGACAAGAGTCAAGAGTGTGAAGAGAGGGATAATGGTCTTAATTCTTTTTGATATGTCCGTGGGTATAATAGGATAATGGTACAATAAGTACAGTAATCGTACTGGGAATAGCCTAAAAATACAAAAGTTGTATGTCAATAGGGGAGAACTCAAACCAGAAATCCAGTTAAATACTGTCCTGTTTTGTTCTGGTTTTTTACACATCTTTTCTCTAAATTCAGTTCTACCATTACGACCATGTAAATCTGCCAGATAATAATAGTTACGTGGAGAGCCATTAGGGGGCCATATGTATCCAACTTATTTATAGCCTGCAGGGTTTTTTTTAAATAAATCAACTTGAAATACCTTAGCTTTGCATATGTTTATAGCCTGCTAAGTATATAATCTTAATTTCTTTCCTTTGTTCACCTTCTAATGATAACATGTGCATGTTGAAGGTTGTCGTAATTGGATGGTGCACCTTTTGGGCAGGCATTGTGGTACATATCTCCTGGCCTCTCTGTCAAATGATGTATATTTAAGGATATTTAAATTCTTGACTCTATTGTAACTCATTTTTCGGTGATCCATTAATTTCATAAATCTGTATATTAGTCAGTTTATGTTGCTATCATTATTCTACAGTTTTAACATTCAGTCAGTGGGTACTCAGGGTGAGCATTCTCCTGTGTAAAATACCGGAGATGAAGGCTCAGCTTACTGCAGTCACACAGATGTTGGGCAGACAAGCCTAAAATACGGTGTTATGGCAAAGATGCTGGAAGCACAGATCTGGATGAGACAAACTAATAAGCTCTTTATATAGCACTGCGTTAATCCACTTGCTTTGAAGCTAATGCTTCAACTGGTTGGCTTAGAGGTGACATTTTGTATTGTGCTACATAGACATACCGTTTAAACCTGATCAAACCGTTTAGTCATTCTGTGCCTCAGTTTTCCATTTTGAAAGTGGGAGTAAGACTTCCTTATCTTAAATTAGTATTTCTGAAGTGTGAAAATTGCAAGGAGAAGGGTCATTTAAGTATGGAAAGAACATTTACATTTAATGTACATATGATGTGATACAGGTGTTAAATTCACATACAAGAAATCTGGCAGAGGAGCAAGACTTTAGACATTGCCGAATCGTTGAACTACCTGTGCTGTGCCTCAGTAGGTAAGTTCACGAAAGGAAAAATGTTAATTATTCATAATGCTTTGCTGTACCATAAAACTCGATTTATTGAGACTATAATTTGTTCAAGTTGTGTGTAGTAGGAATATATATCAGGAGTAATTAATTGTATTAAGGATGTGATGAGGTAGATATATCCACAGAGGACAATTGAAAACAGTAGCAGTGTGGTATTGATTGCCTTTCAGAGGGAAAAAAAAATCTTGTCCCATTTCTAAATGTTAACAATTCAGAGAGAAAAATTCCCACTTGGGAAGAATGCTTTCCAGGTTGCTTCATTGCCAGGTGTTTGACATTGAGTGGAGCCTTAGATGAATGAAGCTTATGGCAGCTTTTGGAAATGACCGACTCCGGGGAATCTCGGCTTCCTGCTGTGAAAGTTTCTATTTTCAAAGCACATCAGTTTCAGTGGGAATGTTCCAGTGGTCCCATATGCTACTTCTGACAGAGGGGGAAGTTTTTAACCTGAATATGAGACAGCTACTGAAGAGGTTCCTGTGCTGCTAACAAAATGAATTTCAATATGTTGGCAATGAACAAGCGGCATGTTCCCAACTGCTGACGGAATTTAACTCCATCAATTATTAATGGAGATTTTGCTTTGTTTTCCTTTTTGCCTGTTCCCTTTTAACTCAACTACCTGCTCCTCATAGGACTTTGTGGGTTCTGAAGCTGAAAAAGGAATCACCAAAACAATATGCTCATTTGCTTTGAAACTCTTGCTATATTTTCCTCCCCTCCCTCATACGCTCTCTCCTTGACCTAGCAGCAGGAAGCCTTTGTCTGAGGTGTTCATCTGGAACAACTTCTCCACACTTGTTTTCATGTTCTGTTAGATTACAGGGCAGCAGGCCTACCTTTGAAGCTCCCTTCTCTTTTGTTTCTTTGCAGTGCACTCCAGTAATTAACTTTGTCCTTCTTTTATTTGTTCCAGTCAATCGCAGTCCACTCTGCTGAGCATCTTCTCCCAGGAGTACCAGGTTAGAAGTTTTCTCCTTTGTGAGGGTTGACAGGTGCCTAATTGAATGATGAATGTCCCTTTATTTCTTTGTAATTGAACTGCCAGCTTTCTGATTGGTTTGGAGGATGTTCCCTTTTCCACATCAAGCACCGCCTGAGTCTCAGTGGATGGCTGCCAAGCCTACCCATCCATCTGTCTAATAACATCTAGCCTTTGCTTATTTGGTGGACCTGTAATAAATTATGCTAAACCATTATTATTCTGACAATAATAATTTCCCTGTGTTGCGTGGTTCCATGTGCTAAATGTTTGCTGACTTGCACTGTCAGTGCTGCTTTCCATTGCTGACAGAGATGATGATAAATGACCATTGCCGGAGTGGCAGAAGGCAAGAGAGGCAGAAAATGGAGTCATTTATCATGAGATGACAGGTGTCAGTCAAGTGGCAAGTCTCTATGGAATTACTTTTTGTAGTTTTTCAAATAAGTTGTTTTTAAGCAATGTTCTCCCTGGTTAAAAATGCCAATTGAATTGTAAAACTAGAGTGCACCAGACTTAGATGGAATTGAATTGAGGGAAAATTAATACAAAGGTTGAAAGAGAGAACAAGTTTTTCCTTGCCCTCTGCAGCCTTCAGTAAACTTATTTAGATTCAATTATTGTGACCTTATTGGCTTTTACATATATGGTACATTGCAATACAGTCTGAAGACGTTCAATTCAATAGGTAGATTGAATGTCGTTTCTGTATGGAATCTAAAAACATAGTTCAGTTTATATATCAAAGTGTAGCTAAGGAACATGTGTTTGGGCAGTCATGATTTCTGTGTTTTGATCTATGATACATTTGTAAGACTCTTTGTTTGTTTTTTCATTTTTCTAGAAACAAATCAAAAGAACACATGCCAAGCATCACACTGCTGAAGCTATTGAAACTTACTACCAAAGGTATGACCCCCCCACCCCGGTTAAGAGTATCATCATAACTACTAATTGTTATGGCAATTATGAGTAAATTAGCTTATTAGTTTATGAAGCTAATTTTCTATAAAAATAAATTAAAAATTTGGGATGAGGAATACAGAACAGATCACTTAAAAATGTTTTTCAGGAAAAATGCAGCAATTTTTCAGCTTTTGGTCAGTCTAATTAAGAAAGGGTTTACTTCCTTGGCTGTAAGTCAGGACAAGCAAATATTTTTACAGTGTATGTGATAACATTTGTTATATATTGCCTGTAGTTGTAATTACAGGATTTCTGTGTCAAGACTAATGTTGATGATAAGTTCCTTAGAGCAAGGGAGCTTGTTCTGTTACAGTTGCTTGTACTTTTAATACAACATTTGTGTTACATTACAAAAAGTTACATATTAAATTCCTGTATTGCCAGTTAAAGCACTAATTTTTAGATCACTCCTGTTTTATCAACAGAAGTGTCAGAAATAGCTGTTAAGGGAGGATGAAAACCTTTATGTCATTTTACAATGTTTTACAATTGTTTGCATCTTAAGCTAATAAATTGTATTTGCTACACCTTATAGTTTGTTACTTCTATAGGCTTTACTAAAAATACTGCAATGACATAACTGGGGCATACTGATAACTGGTAAAGATACCCAATTAAAATATTACTTTGTAGACTGACATATCTGAGGAGCTTGCATGGCAAACGAGTTCATACTTGTGATTATAGATGTCTGATATTTATGCTTAATATTAATCTGTATGAATCAGGAAAATAAACAAAAAGCCTTCATTTGTAAACAATTAACTGTGCTTCTGCAGAGTCATATATTTAAAACCTAAGCACAACCTGATATCAGACGCCGGTTTAGAATATCTAGTGTGAATTGTGCTGGTTTGGAGGTTTGATTTTCTTTTTTTAGTCGTTGTATTGTTCTGTAAAAATTTGTACTGGATCACATTGCACTTTTCCTAGTGTTGATTCTTGTTTAGGAAGAATATTGGCTTAGAATTTTGTTGTGTTAATAACCATGTATATACAATACTACTATTAATTACTTTTCACTAGCACAGTTTCAGTGAAGTGCCCTATGTTAATTGTAACTGCTGTATAAATAACCCTTTTCTTAGAACACATGTAAATCATTTAAATCACTTTTATGATAATTGTGTTACTAGTTCCAACAACTTAAACCTGAAACATGGGACCCAATTTTGCTTTATGTAAAGCAGCAGTTGTATTGGTGTCAGTAAGGTTGTAGGTATGATTAAGTTTGGCTCACAGGTAGGAGGATTTGGTCTCCTGTCCTCTTCTGTATTGTCTGAAGTATGATAGCAGTACACAACTAATGCATTATGTATGAAGCTATATGGTGGTAGGGAAAATCATTCTTTATGCTGTTTCTGGGTGTTTCATATTGCAAATGTATTAACATGGGCGAATAAAATGCACATGTTTTAAAATCAGAGATGTTCTGGTTAATAGTTAGAAAACTCATCTCAATCCTGTTTTAGTAGATTTACTGTGTAGTATGTTTCGTAAGCTACAGGGGCAGACTACTTGAGTGAGAAGCCAGTTTGAAATGCTTCAGGCATAAACATGACAAACATGTCTTCTCCTCTACTCTTTTGCAGCATCCATCTTACCGCCGTAAACCCCAGTCTGTGTGGTATGCTTCTTCCTATTCCCACCCACATACAAGCAAATAATTGTGCTCCTATTGCTTTCCTAGGTCAGAAACTACCAATTTTTGAAGGTAGTGATTTCCAGTGGTCCCTGTTGGGAGCAAGTAGAAGTACAGTTGAGTGGAGTAGTTTCTGCTGCTCTGCTGAGACTTACTACTCTTGAATTTAGGCAAACACGAAGGCAAATTACGAGAAGGATCAGCAAGCTTTTCAGAACAGTATTGCCATCAGCATGTGAGACCTGTTAGTCCATAATGGAATTGCCAGTAGCATTAGAAATATCTGACAGAAAATTACTCCATTGTCAGCTGTAGCTTTGCTGTTCAATCAACTAGATGCATGTTTTAGAACATCAATCTCAAGAAAATGTTCCTGGTTAGGTATTTTGTTTATGATCTCTCCTTTTTTTTCTTCTGTTATAAATTTTCAATGTTTAACTATACACGAGGCATCTTGTTTTGTGTTTTTTTGTGTAGAATTGAAATAGGTTATAGCAAAAAGCTTTTATCATTTCCTTTATTCATTAAGCCTCGGAATAACTTGCAAACAAAAAGCCCTCTAATCCTCTGTTAAGAGGTTTATGTAAAGGTGTTACACCCATTCCACAGAAAGGTAAAATGATAAAGAATTTTAATGTCTGTAACTAATAAGCAGAAGAGTGGCTTCTGATGGATAGGTAATGATATAGCTGGAAAGGCTGTGGCCTTCTAATGATGTCAGTAATGATGTGCTATATGAATACAGATAGGATAAATGAGCAGGTTCAAATGTTAGTAACTATTGTTCTTTTCCACATGGCTGCAAAGCACAAAGTGGCTTCCAATAATATAGCTTCTTCCCATCAACTCCTGAGAACAGGTTTTAGGCATTATTGAAATGTAAACATCAAACAGTGAAAGTAACAGAGGTGAGGAAGGCGATATTGTATGATGCGATGGTCAGAAACATCACTGGGTATCCATATTGGTCTAATACCCTTAACCGGAAACGTTAAGCCTTTGCCATTGATAGGATAATGACTTTTTATCACCCTAGAATAAATATTTCTTCTTTTACTTTCTTTTTAGAATATTAATTTGACTGTTAGACTCTGATTTCACTGAAGTAAGCCTTTAGTATTTAAACTACTGCGCAGTTGATAAATCTGGATTAAATTTGAGAATTTATGGTTTTGTGCATAGTAGTGAATTGAATAAGTTATACAGTGCCCCATCATAGTTGAAGGTCATGTGGAACCCAAAATCTTTACTGTGAATAACAGAGCTTTATTTGTCTGCGATGCATCTTTAAGTAATACAGATATAATTTATTTGTATGTCATTAAGCCAAAAATTTTTTTGATTTCTTGATCTTGTGGTTTTTACCAGTAACTTAATTGAGATTGATATATCTTGCAGATGAATAGGAGACAACCCTGGAGAGTTAGTGATTCTTTAAAATACTTATTTCTTAAAAGATTTCCCATTAAATACTCTGTACTGGGGTATTTTCCCCCAAATGAAAGAGATTCATGAGGGATACTGACATGTATAAACTGGCCTTTTCTTGCCACTGCAGAATTACCAGGCTTTGTCTTGTCTAGGTAC
Source organism: Calonectris borealis (assembly GCF_964195595.1). NCBI lineage: Eukaryota > Metazoa > Chordata > Aves > Procellariiformes > Procellariidae > Calonectris > Calonectris borealis. The sequence continues at coordinate 34,623,988 of NC_134316.1, forward strand.
CTGAATGGGGTGATGAAAAATGCAGCTGCCCCTGTACTACTGGAGCTGGCCAATGAGGTAATCATCTTTACTTTTTTCTTTAATCTTCCAGTGTAAAACCTAAGGGGCATATCTATAGTGACTTTAGTGAGAAATGTAATTAACCTAAAAAAAATGGTTTCAAGGCACATTAGACGTTTAAAATGGTTCCCCAGTCTGTTAGTACTTACAATAATTAGACAAAAAGCCCCATTTATTAATAAATCAGTTAATGTAATTAGTCTCTTAACTTCAAGGCAAATGTGTAAGAAACTCTGAATTTGTATTTTGCTGGAAATTTGAGACAGACCATAGGTCTTTAATGCACAAACTTACTAAAAATTCCCACATTGATTAAATGGAGTTGCATCAGTTTTACTTATATTTGATTCCTTGTTTTTAATAACAAAACCCATCTAAGATCTTTTTTTTTAAAAAATAATAGGAAGTGTTAAAACAGTTGATTTTCCTGACTCCGTTTATTTCTGCTCATACGGATTAAGGGATGGCTAATGAAAACTGCTTAATATAAAGCAATTAAGCAGAATAAATTCCTCAGTATAGCCATTTCCTAGAAAAGCTGGTGTATGAAAAGTTCAGTACAGTTGCCATTAAAGTCTTGACAAGTTTATTGATGCTGTTTATTAACTAGAATATGAATCTGCCTTGGGATGCAAGGTGTATTTGCATTACAAACTGCTATCTAAAGCACTACCTTAAAGAAGATGTAAAAAAGTTTGAAAGAGTGGCAGTGAGCCTCCTAGAAAAAAAATGATGAAATATCTACCCCTTAAACTCTAAAATATTTATTTACAATAATAATAACAATACAATAGCTGATACTCCTTGGAACTGCTTATGCAACCCTCAAAGGGATAGAATGAAATGTATGCTGTTTTGTGTTGCATTTTAATAGAAGATGTAAGAAGGAGGCAGAAAATGAGTGTTTGCATTAAAAATGATATGGCACTACGAACATTAAGTGTTGCAATAGCAGCAAGTTCTACGTATCACATTAGTAACAAAGAATGGTTTCTCTCTCATGTACATTGCTGCAGCCAGCAAATGAGCGATTACCTATCAATTACTAGGAGGTTTTAATGGTCTGTGAAGTGTCCACATATCCTGATCATACAGTTAGCATAGAATAAAGGATTTGTTTCATATTAGTGGTAATGTGTAGCTTCTTACAGTTTCTGGAAAAGACAAGTCTTAAAGTACTGAGAATAGAAAGTACTTTACATAAATAAGTACAATCTTATGAAGAATTTAGGTAAACAACTCGATTCATGATATATTGCACCCATATTATATGGGAACTGTCATAAAAATATTTCAGGCACAAAGTAATATATCTGTTACTGGTTCTTTGTATATTTTTTCCCATTGATTTAGAGATGATGCATATAATTTCTGACTCTAGTGAGCATATCTTTGTTTATATTATACTAATGCATTTTTGCAATTCAGATCAAAGATATCTACAGTTCAGAAATAAATAAAAATTAAATCTAAGAGAAAGGGAAGATATACAAAGAACTTATCTGCTTCTGATTTTGTAGTAGTAGGTATATGAGAAAGGCAACGCATTTTGTGACTGCTGCCTAATGCATTAGGGAAATATGGCAATAACCAGCACCAGATTACTGCTTCCAAACAATCAAGCTGCCATTTTTATATGATAGTTAATATTTAAATTACATACTCTTGCATCTGCTGACAATTGATGTAATGGTAATACTTTATGAGTCAATATATATTTAATCAGTGGAAACTGTAAAAATTGATGAGAAATATATAACATAGGTGCATTACAATGTGTAGCAGCTCTGTTAAATAGGAAAAGCTCCGTATTATTATCTTTTCAGTTTGTTTTTTTTAGGGTTTGGGAAACTACTTTTAATTTTTTTTTTTATTTTATTTGCCAACTTCTTCATGTTGTATATGTAGTGCAAAAGGACTAAAATAAATCTCATTTTTGTTAGATAGGAATAATAAAATTAGTCACTGTTCTCTTCATACAAATATTTTCAAGTGAGATTTGAAGCACTATGAATTTTACTTACATGCTAAATTCTGACATGAAGCATGATGGCCCTATTTCAAAGAAAGATGGACACATGATTAATATGAAAATTAGGGAGATGCAAGTACCTGAACTAATAAGGTAGTCCTTATTCAGGCTGGACTACCTTCAGTAATTTCACCATTTTTCATGTGTCAGCTCTGATGTGGGTTACTGGAAATAAGCAGCTCCGTGGAAAGCATTTCTCTCTACTTGGGGAATTTAAGGGCATCCAAGTACATATATATTTGGCAAAAAATGTATGCACAAATGAAGCCCCCTTTTTTTGTCTAGTTACTAAATCAAGATAAATTTTTTGTATTAATATTGAACTTGAAAACATGTCAAGAAAAATTCACTGTGACGATGTGTGAGCAAGGTTTACTGTCTCATAGTTAAAATTCTGATTCACTAAAGGAGTATTATAATGGTATCTAAAAAGCTATTGTAATTTCAGGTGGAGCTACATCATTTTACATACATATAAAAACTATTGAAATGGAGGAATAGCTTTGTTAAAAAGGAAAGTATAAACTCTAAAGAAATTTTGACCAAGCCCAACGCATCTGCTGCAGGTGTTGATATTAAGGATATGTGGTATCTCTTGACAGGTGCCACATATAGTAAGTATTCACAGCAAAGGATCACTACTTCTTTTCCTTGGCGGGTAACCTTACAAAATGGATTTTGCCGTCATCTTTTACAAAGAGTGGTTCAAATGCAGAATGTACAAACATAATAACCACTAATATATATTATCTACTTTATTTGGTTTTCCACTGGATACTGTGGATTGCTGCTACACATTTGGTTCAAATAGTTGAGCTTAATAATTGGGAAAAGCTACTGTTTCATCTATTTTTGCTCTTTCTTTTTAATCTACAAGGAGATTACAGCGCTGACAAATGTGCGTCTAAATGCGTTTACCTCCTGAAATTCTCTTTTTATTTTTGTTGAGGGAAGGTGGACTTTGCCCCATCATTGATGGCTCGTATTGTGTTAGAAAGATTTCTGCAAGAAAAAGAACAAGCCATTCGTAAGTATCTTAGTTGCTTTTTTTTCTTTTGTGTTTTTTTTAATTTTAGGATATTTTTGTTTCAACTTTTCTTCTGACTATGATGTAAAAATAATTAACGCAACATTGCAAGTGAGCTAATGAGGGTAACATTTTAAGGCTGGTATCTTCAACAGCTAATGACAGTTAAACTGTATGTAAAAAGACCACCCACAATTTAATACTAGCTAAATGAATGCTTTCTTTTTCCCTCTTAGATTTTCAGAATATCTGTTCTTTCAGTGAAATAAAGGGTATGGGACTCACACTACACTTAAATGTTTAAAGCTATGTATTCTAAAAGTCAGTAATTACTAAGAATAGGTCTTAAAAATAAGCCACTTTTTAATTTTGCAACGTTGGAGAAATATTGCTGTTAAATGCAAAAGTGCATTTAACTGATCTCAGTACAAGAA